>NC_046160.1:63278231-63616987 GCF_011064425.1 Rattus rattus
GAAGACAGCAGCAGCTGGAAGGCCAAAGATATCTTCTATGAGACCCCCCATCATAGACATTCTTTCTTACATGATTCATAATTTCATTATCTTTCTGATGATGGCAGGAGGGGGCAGGCTACTTGTACAGTAACAAATGTGGTACCTGTTTTCTTTATAAACTAGAACCCCTTTCCTTTTGTTGGATTTCTGGTTTAACTTGGAACAGGCAAGAAAGAATACAAGTCCAGCTTCCCGGCCAGGAGCAACACTTCTAGAACAGGTTCTTTGGAAGCAGTCCCCATAAATTTGGATTTCTGACACTGTACAAAGAAATAGAGAATAATGTCCTCTTTAATTCACTGAACATTGATGATGCAAAGGAGATTCTCTTTGACCTGACAAGAGTTTGCATCAGTGGCATTTGTTATTACCCTGACAGAACCAGTACACATCGTCTAGACCAGAGGGAAACCATGGGTTTGTTCCTAAGAAAGATGATGAGATTCTTCAAACACATGTCAAAACTGCCATATTTTGAGGGCTGATCCCTAGAAAGTAAATGATACTGGCTTCGTCATATTCTTGTTATTAGGAATATCATTTGGAACACATCTTGGCAGTACCATTTCTGGTATTTGACTCTATATAATTTTGTATATATTTAAAATTTTGTAATTTAAAAAGCATTAGTTAGTATTTCAACATGTGAAACCAGAGGTTGCTTACCAACAATTCAGTGAACTTACAATGAAAATCCATACACTGTATGTATCTACAGATAAGTCATCACTGTATATCATTTGATGGCAGTATATAATCACTGATATTTTAGATATATTAACATATCTAAAATAAAATCATTTAGATCATAAAGAATATTATTCAAATAATAATAAATCAGATAATAAAATTCATCTTTCAATAACATTTAATAAACTTACACTGACCATCTAATATGTCCCAGACCATAGGAAGAGAATTCATTTGATTAAGTATGAACACTAAGGAGATTGCTGTCTTATTAGTGGAGAAATGAAGTCAATAACAATGTAATATAAATATTATGAAAGAAGATTGTACCAAATATTCTGAAAATGGAAAGGAATCCAACTTAAAAACACGAGTCGATGAAAGCTTTTCAACAACTTGGTTTGTACCAATCCAATTGTCTCATTCAGACTGAGGGAATATTATGTATGTGAGCAGGAGAAAGGAAATGTCAGTGTGTAAACAGAGAAGGATAGTATCTGGAAGAAGAGCAGATGCTTGAAGAGAGTGTTTGAGCTGGAGGATGAAAACGAACAGGAGTTGATGGGTCTTCTATGCTTTGCTGGATGGAAGCATGTATTCCCAGAGCTAGTGACGAACACTTTATAAACCAGAATCACCTTGGGAAAATTATACTACCACTCTTTTAATAATTATCTTGAAAGAGAACAATCCCAAATCAAGGGGCGGGGGCGGGGGAGGGAAGCTATTGTTTAAGGAAATATGTCAGAGTAAAACCTAGGTATACTGATGAGGACAAAGGCAAGGGGATCCGACTGAGAGGAGTGGGCCTTCCCTTGTAATGTACAGAATGTGATTCAGAGAGAGAAACAAGTCTGTTTTTAGAGTGACCCTAAGCTATTGGGCCTCGGGAATTCATTGGATACCAAAAGAAGAAGATGGTTCATTGCTGGAAGTTTTTAATTAAATATACATTCCAAAAGACAGATGGTTATAAGTTTCTGAAAATCAAGAGAGCTGTAGTGGATATCATTTTTAACCAGCATTTTATATTTCCCCCCCACAAAATGACATTTCCATATCTACCAAGGCATTATGAGCCATTTCCCTTTCATACAGCATTAGGTGACTATGACTTCTAGGACCACTAAATAGAGCAGAAATTGTAAGAGACTTTAATTAGAAAATGGATGGAATGCTGTGATTTTCTCAACACTGAGAAACATAGTCAGTCCCCTTCCTTCAACAATGACACCTTGTGCTCCTGATCTCTTCCATGCACTGGGTTGTCCCTCCTTCGGTTAATCGTGCTGATTTGAATTCATTGTGTTTTAGTTTTTCCTATTGCAGTATGAGCTGAATCATATAGCTTTCTGACGAAATGGTCAGAAGCCCTCACATGCTTTGCCCATAACATGTTGAATGCTATGCTGAATCTAATTCCTTTTATTCTCTTATTTCTCCCATCTTATATATTTGAATAGAATAGCGTAGAAGAAAGAAGGTGAAAATATGGCAGTGATAGCTTGTCACAACTTAATATCAGCCATAAATACTCTAGTTATAAAAGATAGCAGCTCTGTATCATTAAAGAAGTGCTGATGGAGAACTATGAAGGCAAATGTATGCAAAACACAGCACACACATGGAAACCGAGGGTGAAGCTTAGTAACTTCCCTTCCTAATGAGATTCCTCGATTCTAGGAATGAGTATCCTTTCACATCCTTCTAGGAGCCCTAGGTCAAAGAGATTCTTGTCATGATCTTGGAATGGTATTTCCTCCCAACTTTTGAAAGCCCTTACATTCACTCCGTAGAGATGTCATAGTCTGCAATGTGTGAAAGTGCACCATTTTTCCTGTGCTTGACCAAATGTTTTATTTCCTGGAAACTCAATTACTGAAACCCAGCAAACAGATGGTCAGAGTCCTGCAGAATGTTGCTCTGCTGTGAAATGCATGCTCTGAATGCCTGCTGTAAACGTCAGAAGTTAGCAAGGATTCTTCTTGTAGGCTACTGTACTCTGCCTTTACAATGTTCAGTCTTCAAAGTCAGTTACCTGGGATATCAGGAAGAAGACTTTCCAGATCTATGTTTGTATTAAAAACATAGATCAAGTCATTGATTAAGTCACATGGACTTGGTTGGTATGTATCTAGGTATTAATTAATTCCATGTGTTCCATAATTAATAATTACATTTGTGGCATTGATTACATGGGAGATAGATAAAAGATCAATTTTTCCCTATTTATAGTTTTTAAATATTCTATTCTCCAGGCTAAATAAATATTTCAAAAATATAATGTAGGTGCTTGGGTAAACAAAATAGCTCTGCTCCCTTATATACATATTTTTCTTATCATACATAAAAGATTTGATCATTTAGCTCAGTGGGATCATAATAAAACCAATCCATGAGGAAGTATGACTTTGTCTCAACAATACATTATAAATTATCTATAAAAGATGACTGGTTATGGTAACTCACACCTATAACCCCAGCACTAAGGAGATTGTGGCAAGAGGATTATGATTGAAAAGCCAGCCAGCGTTACAGTCAGTTCTAAGCCAGACTAGGACATGGTGTAAGACCCTTTCTCAATTGTTTAGATGAAAGTCTTGACTGTGGAAAGAGTTTTTAGCTCTCACCTAATGCATTCTTTAAGAAACCTGTAAAGCAGTAGGCTGTGATAAAATGAAAGCCAAGGGCAGTGGAAACATGGGTTTACATTTCTAAAATGTTTTCTCCAGTTTGGGATGTATGGCCTTTACTTGGATACTGTCTTAAATATGCTGATTCTTTAAAAATCTATATATTTATCTATATATACATAATGTCCTGTGTGGAAAAATAGCAAAAAACATCACGTAGTTTGTTTTATAAAAATACTTAATAGTAGCCATTTGTAGAGTCCTGAGTTTGCAATGAACATGCCACAAAACAGATGACAAAACAAAACAAAAACAACTCTAGTAATCTGTTCCATATTTTTTGACAATGTGGGAATCTTTCCAGTCTATGTTACATATCCTAAGCCCCACCCCATGTATGGGTCTGTTAAAGCTATGGTTTGGAGTAGGGAAAGGGAGAGCAGCATCTATCAATGGAGGGTCATTTACACCACCAAGAACTTGTATAGTCTAAGAATCATAGGCAGGGATACTCACAGATTGACACATTCAGATCACTTAGGCAGCAGAGTGCGTTTCTGTTTGTCTTTCCTTTGTTTTTCATTGAACCTGTTCCTCACTCAGACACAGGCTTTGGGGATTTAAGGAACCCAGGTTTCCCAAAACACTGCAGATACGCGTAGTTAGATGAAACAGAGAAGGAAATTACATGCTCAGATAAGTTGGTGCGCTTGACAACTTCCTTGTGGAAAACCAGAACTTCAGCACATCTTGTGGATTCTTCTGTGTCTATTTTCCCCCTGTGGGGAGTGGGGTTGTTCATTTTGTTCATGACGTGTTATGCTGATGTTGTTATTGTTTCTCACTGAAATACAGGTAAAAGCCATTGCTTTGTGCTGTTAGTATTCTGTTGTTTTGTACAAAAAAAAATGCATAAGGGTTTTTGTTAAGCCAGAACAGCACTGAAATTTGAGCATTAAATAGGAAATAATATAATACTGAGGAATTGTATGTGACAGCCATCCATGGCTAACCATTCCTCTGTTGTGCCAGCATATATCATATGGTTAAGCTATGAAGGGCCCTTGCAGAGTGTGTTGTCATGACCAACCAAGAACTCAGTGATAAGAGTTCATCTGTTCACAGTGATCCTTGCTTTGGTACCTTTTGCTTCCTACAACAGCCTGTGGGGCTGAGCAGGCTGAGATTCTGCCTGAAGTGCTCCTTCAGTCAGTCATGTGTACTCCATGTATGAGTTTTCTCTCTTCTGCATTAAATATAAATTATATAGATGTGCCTACTATGCTTTTTTAAGACAATATGCTTAATATTGGAGATGATCCTAAGAAATTATACATATCTCAATATGGCATTCTAATTAAAACCTAATTAGCAATTCCCTATGCTAGAACTTAGTTTTATTTCAGTAGAGAAATAACTTCACTATGCATAGAAAATAAAGATACGTTTTTTGGAAACATTAGAATTTCAAAAATATAAGGCGGCACATGTGGAATTTGAAGGTGCTAAGAATCTTAAGTGTTGGTTTCTCCAAGCTTTAAGCTTCAACAGTTTCATGTAATCAGTGAGCTTGCCAAACAGTATCAAAAAACTCATTTTCTTCAAGTGCTTTATTTATCTTTAATAGAACCTTCATCACCCTGGTGTTGTAAATTTGGAGTGTATGTTTGAGACGCCTGAAAGAGTGTTTGTTGTTATGGAAAAACTCCATGGAGACATGCTGGAGATGATCCTGTCAAGTGAAAAGGGCAGGTTGCCAGAACACATAACGAAGTTTTTAATTACTCAGGTAAGAAATCAATTAGAGACAGAAAAAAATAGTATTCAATATCAGATGTTATCACTGTTTAACTACAGCTCTCTAGCCTTGTTGGTTGGTCTCTGTTTCTGATCTAAACTACAGTAGAAAATATTGCAAGGTGCAGTATGTCTTCTTATTAATATTTTGTCATTCAGAGTCCAGCATACAAAATGAGTAATATTTAAGCTGACCTCACCATTAAAGCTAGGCTTGAAATTTTAATAATTCCATGGCTTAGACCTAGTCCAATGCAGACATTTAAGGCAGTGTTTCTGCACGTTGTGGTGAATCTTTGTCTACACCTGTGTTTGTTGCTGTATAATACCACGGAACAGTATGCTGCTTCTTCCATGGATGTTTTTCCCTAGCAACCTGCTATGTTAACTGTAAAGTAGTTGAGTGTCTTGAACATTAAGCAGCCATGACTGGTCATCGTGAGGTTTCTTGGTGTTTCGAGTTTATGCTACGTTTCATTTCAGTCATATCTTGAAATTAGCTATATATCCTGAAATGAATTAGCAATATCATAAAATGAAGTTATTTTGGATGATTCTGTTCTTTATAGATACTAGTGGCTTTGCGACATCTTCATTTTAAAAACATCGTTCACTGTGACCTCAAGCCAGAAAATGTGTTGCTGGCATCAGCAGACCCTTTCCCTCAGGCAAGTACAAAGCTGCCTTCAGGCAGAAAACCAGCTTGACAGTTGGCTCCATGCCACCTCCCTGTACCCCACTCCCCCGGCATGCACACACACACACATGCACACACACACCTTAAACCTGGAATCGTGTGAAGTCTGTCCCGAGCATTTCCCTTCCCTACTTGCCTTCTGTTCCTGGACCACACTGTGTCACTCAGGTCTCATGAAGCTGCTCTACATATACTCACCTGCTCTCTCGACCTGCTGTTGGGCCACATTGGCAAAGTGGACCCTGCCCTGTGTTGAAAGTATGACCTTGACACCAAGGATGCCGTAGGATCCCAGGGATGCTGACTGCTCTCTGAGGCTGGGGACAAGGGCAAGCTTCCCTTTCCTACACACAGGGGCAGGGGAAAACTGGACCTTTGTTAGGGATGCTGAGTCTACAGTACTTGGCAGGGTGGGTGGCTGGCTTTGCTGTGCTAACACATTCAGGTCCTGCCTGCTGGCCCATAGGAGCTAAGTTTGATAGTCACCATGGGTCCCCTGAGTCATGTGTCTACCTAGCCCTCATTCGTCACTAAAATTGCCAGTTTGCATGTTTTCCTACCTACTGACCAATTCTCAAAACTGGCCATACTTTATTTCCATATTTTAATATTTGGGATAGGAAAAACGGGCTTTACAAAACACTTTCCCGAATGAAAAGCCAGTTTTATCTTGTGACATAAATTACTTTCTTCAAAATTACAAGGTAGAAAGTAGCATTTCTTCTACCAGGAGCAACTCATGTCTGTATAATATATTGGTACCTTTGGCAGAGTTGATCTAAGTAAATCCAAACCCACCATTTCAGCAAATTCTTACTGTCAACAGGTGAAACTTTGTGATTTTGGTTTTGCCCGGATCATTGGCGAGAAGTCTTTCCGGAGGTCAGTGGTGGGTACCCCAGCCTACCTGGCACCTGAGGTTCTGAGGAACAAGGGCTATAACCGCTCGCTAGACATGTGGTCTGTTGGGGTCATCATCTATGTGAGCCTGAGTGGCACCTTCCCTTTTAATGAAGATGAAGATATCCACGATCAGATCCAGAACGCAGCCTTCATGTATCCACCCAACCCCTGGAAGGAGATTTCTCATGAAGGTAATTCCTTCCCCCAATGCCATTGACTTCAATCTTCAGTGTTGAGCTTTCAATTGAATTTTAATTATTAACATGGGAAAAATGCTCATTGCACTCACTGTAATAGAAGCAAAAATTGTTTAAAAGTGGGTTGAGAAGTAACAAAAATCAAAATCTAAAATGTCTTTTGACGAAATGTGTGTTTACTAGTAAAGAAATGGGAAGTTTATGCTAAAAAGAAAGTGAAACAGCCAAGAAGAATTGTTCCCATTGGGCATGTTGTCATGGATGTGACAGCAGTGAGCCTTTACGGGGGTTTTAAATTAGGCTTTTTTTGAAGTCTAACCAACACAAGTTATGACATTGACATTTTTATTATCATACTGTATCCATTAATATTCTAAGCACTTTTCTCCTGTCTTACTTCGTGTGGCAGTGGAGAATGAATATTTTATTTTGCCACTTCCTAGAAATGTTAGGGCTTTGCTTTTGTTCAGTATGAGAACATATGTATATGTGATGATTCCTTTAGAATCGGGTGCCTTGGCAATCTTACAGTATTTAAACTTATATTCTTGTTAATCCATACTTGGCTCCTCTTAATGGAATAGTCATTCTGTAAATGGCAAGGGCTGATGGGCCATAGGATATAATTAGTTCAGTGTTTTAAAAGTAGTTCTTCAGTTAATGGAGTTTGGCATTCATTTAATTCTCATTAAAGTCCCATAGAAATAAGTGCTATTTGTAGATATGTATCATGAAAACTAAGGCTAGTAAGTTATACCAGACACCCAAATCACCAGGCTAGTCAGTAACAGGGCAGAACTCACAGGCAGCCTAAGCATGATTGGTTGGCCACTAACCCTGTATTCTTGGTAGTTTCTTCGTGATATGTCATTCAAAGTTTACAGTCAGCACTCAGATTTCACTGCTTATGTAAGATGACAATTCATAGATAGCCTCACACTGATACCTAGCAGTTAATGAATGCATTAGTACAAACATGGGAAGAGTGTAGGTTAACTGCCAAAGTAGATGAGCCCCTTTGATACGGATGGTGTAAAATAGCAAGGGCTATCTCCATTATTAGAGCTTTAGTGCTTGTTACCATTAGCAACAACCTTTAACATCCTCTTAATTTCTTGTAAATTATAGTTAAATGGATGTATCTTAAAGTAATCTGGACTACCTATAAAAGAACAATTGTGTATGGCTACGGAATTAAGAAATTAGAAAAAGACAAAGCGAAGGTGTAATAGTCTTTCTTTTCCAGTGACCATGTCTCTTGTTAGGAAAGATTGCCAGTTAGACAAGGTTAGCCCCCATGCTTCATATCTTGGAAGCACCAAAATGCCTTTATGCTATTGCCAGATGTAAATGAAAACACTCCCTCCTTAACACCAGTCAGACACATCTCTGTTCCTGTCAATTGGAGCAGAAGATAAAGACATAGGTATTAATGGCTTTAAAACACAGAAATTAGAAAACCCCAGCTTACACCCACAATACTGTCCAGAATAGTATGTAAATGTGTTTCTAAAACAAAATTAGTAATGAGTTATGCATTTGGAAAGATGGTCATTTATTTTCTTGAATTTTCAGCTAAATTTAAAATCACAGTTTCCAAATTTAGAGAATGAAGATTCACTTTGGTTTAGCTAGTCAGAACTGCATTTTCAAAAGAGATAAAGAACTACTCCTCACTAAGAATGAAAAGGATGATCTGTGACTTTTTAGTAAAGGGAATTACGTAGAATATTTCAAAAGCCATTTGTATTTGACCAAGAAATACACATTTTATTTGAATGGCAAAGCTCAGAAGATTTCCCATCACTCACACCAGATGATAGTGACACAAGCCCAGGTAGAAAATGAAACTCTCGGTCTCCAAAGTGACTGAGCATCAACTCAGGAATACACTGACTCCTGGCCCCATATCCCCATGCCTACTTCTGGAATGTCCTTGATGGAGGAGTCCAGGAGCTGTACTAATTGCTTACTGAGATCTGGATGGCAAACGAGTTATTTCTGTGCCTGTGAATGAACTTATGGTTGAGGAAAGAAATTAAAAACCTAAATTGTGTCACAATATCAGCTGAAGTGGCCCAAAGTTCACTCTTTCCCACTGTCTCACTGAGAGTAAACAGTTCCCTGATTGGGAGCTTCAGTGAGACTAGTAGTGGTTAATGTAAAGCATATTGAAGCCAACAAACAGACAAGAAAACTAGAACCTGGTATGGTGAACACCACTATGGTAGACCACCGAGAAGCCTCATGATACTTCAGACCACATCACAGTCCAAGAAATGAGAAGCCAGACAGTCATGGTTGCAACGGCAAGAGAGAGATCAGTAATTTAGTGTCTGAGATATAGTTCAGATTGATACTCTCAGCATTTGCCTTCTTTGTTCATGACATCATCTATTAAATGGGGCTAAGATTCCTGTCTACATAAGATAATGTGCTGCTCATTTCGTATTGATACATGCTGTCTCAAAGCTGCTTTATTTTATGGTCACTTTCTTCTCAGGCTGTCTTTCTGTGGTGCAAAATCTGCCCCTGCTTTGTTCAAGATTATCTGCTCCTGACTGCTATACCTAGTCTCAAATGGAAGTCTGCATATTATGGAGACAGTCTTTGAATGGGATACCAATTATCTCTGCTCCTGTCCCATCATACCCTTAGAGCAATCACCCATTCAAACCTCAGAGTGGCTAAAGTTGACTAAGAAAGAGAAAAGAAGCAACTACAGGAAAAAAGAAAAGAAAAGAGTACCTAAGCTAAAACCAAACACAAAGGCATTAACAGATGGGAAAACAGGATTTGGGTGGTGGTGGGGGGACGGATCATATAATTTTTGGAAAATGGGGAAATAGTCCAGCACATGTTAACAAACTGAAGTGAAGAAGTAAGACTAGCTCACACTTAAATAGAATCTGCCATAGAGCCACTCACTGAACACACTTACCATGCATGAATCATCATCAGCCCCTAACCATGAGGTAGATACTCTTATTTGAAGATGCACAGGTGCAAGAATAGACCTATGTAACCCGTGTGATTATTGGCAGTTTCAAATCCCAACTGCTCCCTTGGCTAGTTGTTCCTATCCACAACACTTGTAACCTCTTGATGTTTGTTCCCTTAAGAGTTTAACTATTCTATGGTATTTACTTTTACTATGTTTTCACTATTTTACCAGAAAAACAACACAGTATTTAAATCTCTAAGTATATGGGGAAATTGTATTATGGTTTAATGAAGAACTGATTCGACAGACAGTGCTATGTGTATAATTGTGGTCACTTCAATCAAGTTACTTATTTCTAATTCTTAGTTTTCTAACTAAAACATGGTGATATAGATTGCTGCCTGGGATAGTGTACATATTAGATGAGGTTGTGCTAGAAATGCAGTGATTGACAGAACTATACTAGTTTAAATACCTTCATTATATTTTATATTCAAGCCTCTTTCCAAATTACTTATCTCATATCTACCCATTTATCGTCAGATCATGAATCTATCTCGTGTGTGTGTGTGTGTGTGTGTGTGTTAAATGTATTCATTCAGCCATAGCTAAAGTGAAATAAAAACATGAAGTTAAATGTTACTGAGGCTGGATGTCTCTTTATTCACTGATGTCTCAGTGAATAAACATTGCCATGCAATGGTGAGATCTACATTTCTACTTGGTGGCCCATTAGTATTTCCATAACTCTGAAGGCAGAAATAAGATTGGCCAAGCAAAATGGCCAGCTAGACTAGCGATATCAGTGAGTTCTTGGCCCAACTGAGAGACCTTGAATCAATGAATAAGGTCGTGAGAAACCATGGAAGATTCTTGACCTCAACCTTGGACCTCCAAATGGATGCTCGCATGTGTGTAGTCACATATATGAACATACTTGCATACATGCACACCACACACAAAGATACATAGAAAGTTATATGGCTTATAAGAATGTAACCAAATATATATTATCATGTACAAAGGAAGCTCCACATAATGAATCATGATATTAAAGCACTATACAGGGGAGAAAGTCTCCCAACAGGAAGGGAGTTTATGACATTAGCTCATTCTACAGCTATCTGTGGTGCTGTGTTTCATTTCATCACTTCTCCTGGCTGAGTTGTCCTTATCATTACCCAGAGTATCCATCACTACAATGGCAATTAGACATGGGCTCCCTACCACCTCCAGCTTCAGGTTATGGTAAGGGCTAAGCATATTCACCCTATTACCTTAAGTCCTCTCTTGAAGTGACCAGGGCCCTTGAACTATCTTTAAATGATCTCTTGCTGCGTTTCCTTCATCGTATGAAAAGGAGAATCACTGTCACTTAAATAACTTCTAAATATCCATGCAAAGCAATTGTGTGCCCCTCCTTCCATTACATTTTAAAAATTGTATGCCCCTCCTTCCATTACATTTTTAAAAGTTCATAACAGAACAGACAGCGAATTCTCTGTTTGTCACATCTGATATATCATCAGAATGATCCCTGATATTACTATGATAATCTGAATACTACAAGTGAGACTCAGCCTATAACTCAAGAAACGGTGCTGTGGTGGCTAAATTTGAAAAAAAGAAAAGAAAAGAAAACTAGAAAAATTGGCAAATAGTAAAAGCAGAAAAGTTTGTAAGACACAAAAGTATTGCCAAGCCTTTCACGATCTAGCTCTAGGTGGTCTGTAGACTTCCAAATAGTGGGAGGAGCTACGTTAAAATGAGGATGAGTCTCCTTCTCTCTGTTCATTGTCCTCTGGCTGGAATGAAAGAAGCTTATAAATCAAATGTTCAAATCTTCATCTCACCAACGGGGACCCAGAAAATTAATGAGGTACTCTATAAGGTCATAGCGCAGGACCCAGACACATGCAGATGAGATAACAAAGCCCAGTATATTATGCAAAAGCAAAACAATAGGGAATTGTTTCTTAGTAATAACCAGAGAAAGAATTCCAAGAAAAGAATAAAATAAGCAAATGTTTCATGGTTCCCTTTAACAACAAGGGTGCTGCTGTGGAGTTAACATCCGCTGGAACACTGCCAGGTAGTGATCTTCTGAAATCCACTGAACAAGAGTTACCAATCCCCTCTGTTGTTCCTAGGATCCTTTCAAAGCCACGTAATTTCTCTCAAGTGTTTACCATGCCACAAAATACCATACTTGCAAAGAGTATGAATCAAAAAGAAAACCTGGGATAGGTTTTCAAGCAGAAAGAAACATAAAATCTAGGGCAACACAAAATGATGTGCAGGGGAATGAAGCTAACCCACATGACTTGAGTTTAATCAGTTCAAGAAATGTGAATAAAAAGAATCAGCATCACTATAATGCTTAAGTTAACCTTGGCATGAGCATCATTGTAGAGAGGATGGGTTGTAGGCAGTAGACTACTTGAATAGTGGGTTATTACCTAGAGTTTCTCAAGTAACAGCAAATGTATATAAATTATTCACATATTGCTATTTGCTGATGTCTATAGATAACCTTTAAACTAAGGATGTCTTAATTATAATTATGCAAAAGAATGTGAAGAGTGGAACTTTTGTGTCATGGAGAATAGACCATAAGAGGTGGATGAGGCCCAACCTGAGACACCTATAAGATACTGCCTCAGTACATATGTGTAGTGGTATACATGTGTGTGTCATTTAATATACAGTTTAACCAAAGATAAAGAATTTAAAATAGGACCCCTGAAACTGCTTAGGGGTAAAGATACCACTCATCCTAACAAACAATTCAATCTCCAGGACATAGATGGCAAAGACTTGTCCTCAAACTTTCATATATACTTTGTGACACCTCCACACACTCCCCCCCACACACACATGCACATGCACATGTACATACACACACATGTGCACATCCATTCACACACAATAAATGTCTTAAAAAGAGAATTCAAAATTAATTTTATATAATGTCATTATACTTGTATATATTAGAATTTACCTGTCATAATTTGTGCCTGGATTTTTCTAAGTGACAAAGGTGTCCAGTGCAAGTAATTTAATAAGTAAATTAATTGGGAGGAAGACAATGTCAAAGAGCTGAAATGATATGAGTCTTTTCTTGTGGTTGCATTTCTTGAGGCAAGGTTGTGCTATGTGGCTCTTTCATTGTGCATCCTGTCACAAGCTATCAGCAGTCCTTCTGCATTAGCCTCCTGAGTTCTGCAGTTATTGGCACCTGCCACCAGACCAGCTGATTCACCTTTAATGGAGCAAACCACATTTACAAAATAAATTGTTCGAAATATTTGTGGTAGAGAATTATATTCACTTGACTTTTTAAACATGCAAACTCTAGAAGCATGCAAAAATGACCTTAATTCACCAGTTATAATTGTCATCTCGGATGCTTACTGCTAAATAAGCTCACCCTTTCTAGTTCTTTCTGAACCCTGGCAGGCTGGTTCAACTCAGCTGTTCTGGCTCAAAACTCCTGTTCAAAATGACTGATTCAAACTGGCTTCTTTTGGCTTCTAACTGAATTGCTGTTCTTGGCCTCAAACTAACTCTGGCAGTTTGTTCTAAATTTCTTGCACCTTCTTATTCTTTGGCTTCAACTGCCTCTGCTGACCTGCACTGCAGGAACTGCACAAACTGAACAGAACTCACAAAAGAGCTCAACTGAGCTCAACTGAGCTCAACTGAGCTCCACTGAACTGCGCTCCCCTTCGGTCTCACTGTGCTGTTCTTTAGCAGCCTCTCTTTCCTGTTCTCCTGAGAGTGGGGCACATCCTACCTCTGATTCATTCTCTTAAATCTTCCTCTCATTTGCCACTTTGCCCCTCTATTGTTTGTCAAGCATGTAGAGGAAACGTGCTTCTTTCTTCTACAAACCAATCTTACTTATATTATTTGGGATTAATTGTGTGTACCAATGACATGTGTGTATTCCAGCCAGTAGGTATGTCATTCTGGTGGATCATAGAGACGTAGAAGGTCTTTGGATGTGATTGGTTGCCAGAGCAACTGTGTTGCTAGCTGAAAATTCCTTTACATCAGTCAAAAATGACCATAGAAGTTTCTGAAGACAATTTGTTTTTCCAAACTGATGTAATCGTGGACCAGACTTTAAAAAGCACAGCGTTAGAGTCAGGGAAAAGTGAGTACAATCAAAATTTGGGGAGATGGAAAATGGATGGCTCAGAGCTTAAGAGCACTGGCTAATCTTACTTGAGCCTGCATTTGGTTTCTCAAACTCATGTGGCATCTCACTAAGGTCTGCAACTTACCTTCCAAGGATTCTGATGTATTCTTTTGGCCTCTGGGCATCAGGCACATACACGGTGCTCATACATATATGCCAGAAAAATAATAATGCACATAAAATAATAAATAAATAAAACTTTAAAAATAAGTAACCATGCTTTCATTTAGAAGTTTATAGGAAATCAGTAGAAGAGTAGAGAAGAATAGGTGTTTTCTAAGTAGTGAGAAGATGAGGTTTTATTTTGATTTTTAAGTTTCCTTATGGACCTGAATCATTGTGTTGGTGTGTGTGATAACTTTTAAAGCAACCAAAACCAAAAATAAGCAAATAAAATTTCATGAACCCAAATAAGGGTTGAAAAATGAATTAAGGACTAGATTTTTTTTGTTATTTTTGGTGTTTTTGTGGGGAGGGGGTATAAATATAATTCTGCTATAAATGGTATACAAGTTGTTCAAAGTTTTAAATAAACCACACATAGTATTTGAATATAAATATTATTCAGCACCATGGTCTGGGGTTCCGTTTTCTTCTCTGTAATAACTGTTATGACTGTGTCATGGTGACTGCGTAAGTGAGGACGCCACCATGACTTTACGTCTGCCATGTTCACACACAGGAGGATTTCCAATGGAATGTCAGTGGAATTCTTTTTCCCATATCCTGTTGTTTGCACAGGTTATGTGGCTCCTTTACACAGATGACTTTATTTTACAGCTTTTGCTTTTGCCAGAGTTATTTTTAGAAGGAGAAAATGATACAGATAGCCAGACACTGAGGGCTGCAAGGCTGATGAAGAGAAATGTGGTCTGCTTCAGTGTAAGTTGCCTCATTACATTACGTGAATAAGGACATCCTTGCAGTGAGGATTTGAAAGCATTTGTTCGAGTAACAGTACATTGCCATCATCGAATTGATGTGTGCAATTAGAGATGTGCATTACATTTGAGAAAGGTTAGTAATGGGCAGGGAAGAGATTACTTTTTTTTCCTTCTAAGTTGTGATACTCCCTCATATGCCATTAGGGAGGCGAAAGGCAGTAATCAACACAGAGGAAGCCTGGGAAATTGTCTCACAAGGAGACCCTGACCCCTGCAGATAGAAGATCATTTTCTGTGTTCACAGGAGAAGTCTGAAAGAGCACCTATTCCCGGGCCTCCTGCAGTGTTGTTGCTGCTCAGACCTAGAGTCACATGACTAGTTGGTATTATTAAAAATTCTGATCAAAGAGAAAGGCTTGACATATCACATGTATAAATATGAGGAAGAAAATGGAAATACCCTTGCACTGATTTCAAATGTTGTCCTCAGTGCAACATTAGTTAATTATCAAATCGGGATGATTTGGTGACAACAGTTTTCCCACTCTGGTAAGCCTTACCAGCATCAACTCTTTATTCATGCCTCTTTCCCCCCTGATCAGCAGGGCTCTAATTTATCCTCCCAGTTCAGCTCAGTCCCCAGCTCTATATTGTAGATTATGTGATACTTCAAAGTAGCCAATAGCTGCAAGATACCACTACATGTATCAAAACATTCACATTTTATTTTAAAACAGTTTTTGTCATTCAACTTGATAAGTTCAAATAAAACTGGCTGCAAGTGTGTCCCCCCCCCAAAAAAACCTGGAAAATACAGCAAGTACAACTACAAATAAAGGCTAAATAAAAGCTGAGCGCCATCAGCACATGGTATGGTTTCAGAACCCAACAGTGCTCCAGAATGCTAAACAGTTCAAAAACAGTGCTTTGCCGCCGTGAAATGGAACCAGCCCAGGTCCTTCTTTCACAACATTTTGTTCAAAACAAAATGAGTAAGCTCACAAATGTAAGTTTTGGTTCGATAAGACCCAGACATCCGATGGTATGAGAAACAAAAGAAAGACAATTGCCATCTTACTAATTAAGCTGTGTGGTAACAGTTTATGAGGCATGCAGATCCCACGAGCCTGCTGAATATTAATGAATAGATTGATTTGTCAACATATTAACACCACTGTCAGACAGAACAGGACGCAGGAGAGGTGCTGGGACCAGTCAGAGAAGTGCTTCAAAAATGCTGTCTGGGTGCCAGGAGTGCAGCCATAGTTGATAAAGTGAATTGAATATGTAGGTCAGAACCTCTATGGGGGGTAACATTTTAAATGCCCTCAATTTAAAATTCTGCAACTGTGTTTAATTTTTAGAAGAGTCTTTTATTGTATTCATTAAAAGGGAATTTGACCATTGTGAGCCTGTGATGATTTGAAAAGATGTCCACCAGTAGAGCTAGTTTATATGCTTCTGTGTGCATCAATAGTTCCAGGGCGGTAATATGGGGAAGCCTGTCCCACTAAGAAAGGATCCATTTATCAGGAATGCAAGTTCAATATGGCTAGTATGATTTTCTCCAATAAATGGCCAATTGAGAGAATGATCAGAACTTTTATAAGGATAGTTGACATTGTATTTCCTCAAAATTGCTTATTTGTCTCCACAATAATAAAAATTTTGTGTAATATTTGAATAGAGATTGAAAATTTTGCTTCTGAAGTTCTACCATAGTTGAGCTGAAATACAGCATCTATACCCATTGTAGATGTCTGAGTAATAAGGGCCAAATGTGGGTAAATACTTGATGTTTGGTTCTATCCACAATAGCAAAAGAGAATACTCTAGAAACATACATAGTAATTTATGAAAAATAGAGTATCTTACCTAACACTTATATGCCCGAGTATACCAATATACTGAGCAATTATTCAGAATAGTTTCGGTTTCTTCCAGTCACAGGAAGTAAACAGGATTAAAAGGACCCAAGTTCTCTTGGTTAAAGCCTAATGCAATGACCAGAAGGGCACTGGGGGAAGGATTCGAATTATCACCTCTTTTCCAAATCAAGCTCATCAGCCTTCGCGAGTGCCACAGTCTCTCGTCTTCTGGTGATTTGATCCAAGAATGATCTTCTTTGCTTCTGTTACTTTTAAACAGAACCTCAGATCAGATCTAACTTTAGGTTCAATGACTCTTGTTAAGTATGATATATTATAATAAGTATAATACTGGCACATCGCTGTAATCTCTTATAACCCAGATGACCAAATGTTGAAAGTCAACTTGGGCTACATAGTAAAACTATACAATAGTGATGATGATGATGATGATGATGATGATGATGATGATGATGATGATGATGATGATGATGTTGGTGGTGGTGGTGGTGGTGATGATGATGACGACGACGACGACGACGACTGATGATAGTCTGAAGCCTGCTCCACCTTATTTTTAAATATATTTAGTTTGGCATAACATTTGATTTGGGGACAATACGAATAATAATGATTAACTGTGAGTTTTAAGGCTTTACTCATGCTTATACATGTTTTTCCCATTTATTTTTTCACTTTACATCCCAATCACCAGACCCCTTCTCCTGGTCCCCACCTTACATAGCCCCGACCCCATCTTCCCTCCCCTTCTCTAACCCATATTTCCCATTTCTTCAGTTAGAAGAATTAGAGGGTAGAGGATTGAGGTATCCAAATAGTGGATCTAGTTTCATTTGGCTATGAAATATCTTCTTACCACTATCACTCATTGCTCTAGACTGTAGCCATTTACTAACGTATGTTCTGCACAGTTAATAAACCCAAAAGCCCCCTTAAGTCTTGATTCTAAAATACTGAGCAAGATATGGTTCAGAACAGATTCCTAATGTTTCCTTCATATTTATATTTGTTTATTCAATGATCCATGGCATTATAGTGATCTAGTTATAAACCACTTTCAATGTCCTTGTTCCCTCAACCTACAGCAACACAAAATCTGTTCTAAAAGTCAGCAATCCCAGCACTAGCAGGGATCCATGGGCAAATACACCCCATCACCCTCTACCTAAACCTGTAAACCAGAATCCTCTGTTTAAATCCTCAAACTTCTATTGAAATCTATGTAAAAGTCTACAAAGAAGTTTATTAGCCAAGTCTAAGCTCTGAGAATAGTAGGAATGTCCAAGGCACTTCTAAAACTCCCAGAAGCTACCTGGAGACTCCTCACCTAAAGATTTTTACCTTTCTTCTGGTTGAGCATTCATTTTTAGAAATATAACTCTCTTACAAAAGGATTTTAGTATGGAATGAAAATAAAGAACACTCTATGACAGAAGTGTATTTGTGTTGCTACCTTAAATTTCAAGTCAGGCAGGCCTGGGTGTAATAACCTCTATATGCTTGTGTTGAAACAATTCATGGTTTTTCAAGATCGTGTTGCTGATCTTCAGAAAAAAAAGCGATTGAATGTGAAGCAGAGAGTAACCATTGATAGAATACTTTCTATAGAGGAAAGAACTGAGAGCAGTAAAGCCATCAACTTGAGTCTCTAAAGGTCTTACACTTCATTGGATTTCGGTAATTGACTCAGGAACGAGTGAGATGATGATTTCCAGTGGCCTTGTTAGCTGCTGGCAGCCCCTGAGAGGAGCGTCCCAGTTAGTGTTGCTGAGCAACGGCATGCTGGGTTGAGAGCTGGAATGCGAAGGGTTGCAAAACGATTTTTAAAATAAACACACAAGTTCCCATCGGTGTGAAGCCAAGCAAAGGGAGAGAGGTAGTAAGCGCTACACTTCAGCAGTCAGAGGTAGACTGGAAAGGGCGTGTACCACTGCCTTGAATTAAAAACCCTAAAGGGTGGCTGGTGGTGGCTCCATCAAAATAGCATCCCTCTGAAAATATCAGCCTGAATCAGGTGGGATGGAGAAATGTGAGCATAGAAAGCATCAAAATAAAAAGTTATATGTCTGGACAAAAATGATGAACATTGGGTTGTCATGAGTCCTTTCTCTGCTGTAAATTAGATACTCCGTATTGCAAATATCCTTCTGGTTTTCTGACAACAGTCAGTGTTGAGCCTATGATCCATTGCATTCTACACAGCTTTGTGCCCTATCATCCAAAAATATTATTACCTAAACAGATAGACCACATACATAAGGCGTGAGCATTAAAACTTAGAGCTGAGAAAGAGACTATTCAAATTCCTGGTTAATGCATTGGAGCTCCCAAACAGCTATTTTGTGGTTTTCTATTATCTCAAAGTTCCAGTGCAGCTTTTGTTTTAGAGACTCTTCAAGTTTACCGGAAAACTCTCTGACCTCAACAGAGCTAACATCTAATGGACAGAGTAGGAAGAAACTGCCACGCCCTGAGCTGATTAAAAAGGTCTTAATGAAACATGGAGATAGGATTTGATGGGAGATGTGAACTGTGGGCCCTACATATTTAGCTATGCAGAAGTGTCAGTAATAACATCTTTCCAGGATTTCCTCCAAGCTTTACAAGGTTTCAGTTTTTCCACAGCAGGGCTCATATATCTTGTATACTTAGGAGTTGCTATCCAAATACTCGATGTTTAGTTTGAAATACAGAATGACTAGAGTTTAGTTTGTAGTTTCAAGGTTAATTCAGGGCATTGATGCCAGAGGAAAATAGAATCAAAATACCTTTACTCATGGAGCACTTATTTGTCTATTAACCCTAAAGCCCTTGGGAATCAGGATACATACTAAATTTCCATCTCCTGAGAATGTCCTTGTGCACCTCGCTATGAGCTCCATGGAGGTTTAACTGTCCTTACACTTTCCATACACATTGGAAAGGACCCATTCTGTTTAACAATAAGCGTGTGGTAAATTTGTATTGACAAGTTACTCTTTTGTTTAATAGAGTAATGAGAAAAATTGCTGGGTAAAAAGTTGCAAGCCAATAACATAAAAAAGAAAGAAGATAAGGTAAAACATAGATTTAAAAACTGTATTTCTCCCTTTTTCCAATTTTTAGGAAAGCATGGATGTATGACTAAAGACTTTTTTGAAAGAAGCAAATCTTTGATCACGAATGAGAAATGTAAAAATTAAACTTTGCATTGTCCATAGTGTTCTCATAAGAAAAGAAACTGAAAAAAGAAAAGAACTCCCTATATTGTTCTAATATGGCTGCTTAAGAGACTATATGACAGCCAACTGTTAATGGGACTGAACATATAGATAATAAGAGATTAGAATTGCCAGAACAGTATGAGGATTGACTCCGAGAATAAATAGGATGAGATGATTGGAATGCAGTCATGGCAATGCAAACATTACTGTCATATTTATTGCAAGTAATTGTAGTTTGCCCCAGTTTGCCCCTATTGTATGCCAGGATAGAAACAAAAAGGGTAAGAAAGTATGAAGAGGGCAGAGAGTCTCACACCCTGCTTTGCTTTGTCCCTAGATGAAATCCAGCCATCCAAAGTCGCCTCAGCTTATTATCCTGTAGAGCTCAGAGGCCAGTACCATGTTACAGCATTCCCTATCCCACAAAAGCCAGACATTTGAAATAATTTGTTTTTCTGGATTTGTGGAAAGAAGTATAGCCTATCCACATGTCCTTGTCTGGTAGATTTCTACATTAAGTTGGCACTCCAGATCCTTACGGAGCCCGTGTGACCTGTAGTTTCTGCATGGCTCTTTCTTTTCCTGCCTAGGCACCATCACACCACTTTGTCATCTCATGTCCCACTTTGCCCAACTCCTCGACCTGTTCCCTGCCTCATTCACTTTGTTTTTAGAGGAATTCACAACCTGGCCTACTCTTGTATCTATTTCTCCCATTTCCCTTCTGCACACCTTCCAAAGCAATACTTTACCTAGTTTCTTATAGGTCAGCATTCTACCTCTTTTTATTATTTTTTCATATGTTATCTTTTATTATACTAATAATTTCTTTCTCTGAACTCCTACTGAATCCTTCCCATTTCCCTTCCCACCCAGCTTTATGTTCCTTCTCACACTGTTCAACAGTAACAACAGCAAAATAACAAGAAAAACCATGAAAATCAAAACAAATAAGACAAAAACAAAATGAAACAGAAAGTACTCCCCCACCCCAAAAGCAAAAACATAGAATCCATTTTATGTTGCCCTGGAGTGTGGTTGATATGACTAGTAACACTCCATTGGAGAAAACTGGTCTCTTTCCCAGCCAGTATCAATTGCAGACAGACTCTTGGTTTGGGCTGGAAATTTGTTTCCTCAACCTTCTTGGCAGTAGGATTTTGTCTGGCTTAAGCATGTACAGGTCTTAGGCATGCTGTCACAGTCACTGTGTGTTTGTATGCACATCAGTCCTCTTGTTTAGAGAAGATGCTTTTCCTTGGAGTAATCCTTCATCTATGGTTCTTACAATCTCTCCATCTCTCTCTAATGTAGATATTTGAGCCTTGAGCAGAAAGATGTTAAAAAAGATATCCCAATTAGGGCTAAGTACTCCAAAGTCGTTCACTCTTTACACATTGTCTAGTTGTAGGTCTCTGTGTTAATTATGATGCACTTGAAAATAAAAGCCTTCTCTTATGAAGATTAACTGATGCCCTGATCTGTGAGATTCAGAAGATGTCATTTGTAGTCGTTTTGTTACTACGATCCTTTCACAGAAGAAAAGAGGTAGAATTCACCTAGAGCTTATATCCTATAGGGTCTCAGCTTCACAGCCACGTTAGTAGTTTCAGGCATGGGTTTCATCACATGGTACAGGCCTTAAATTCAATTAAACGTTATTGGTAAGTACCATAACACGTGCCATTATTACAGCAACGTATCTTGCAGAGAGATTACTGCTGTAGTTTGCAGAGTTCGTTACTGAATCAGATGGATTAGTTGTCTCCTCCAGTAGCATGCAGACTGCCTTCCAACACCACAAATGCTACACAGTAGGAGTAAAGCGCCTAGTTGGGCTCCAGCTTAATTTCTTGATGTTTGATGACATAATTAAATCGTGTATTCACCAATAAGGATTTACCATCATGCTGTGGAGAGCAACTAATAGCCTTGGTAACAGCCTGTGATGATATGGGGGAGCGTATGGGACTCTTGGGCTAAGAATTCAACAAAGAAGTTTTACTTGGTGATATATCCTTATGGCATTATCTTCCCTATGATACGGTGGTGACTCCATTTAGATTCATTTCACATATGTCTATAGTTAAGACACTTTTAGAGTAGTGGGATTTCTTATGGCTTTTCAACATGCCTCTGGTATTAGTTGTCCTTTTCTATATACTGTCCTATATATCCTGCATTTTTATTTCCCTCCCAGTTAATTCTCCTAGTTTTTCCTTTATCTCTTCATTGTTATATTCTATCTCTCTTTCCTTGGAGGAAGCCTTTTCACCTCTGGTCCCTTATTGTCTACTCAGCTGCTTGGTTGTTTAGATCGAAAGGGACATATTTAAGACTCGAAGCTAACATTTTTCTATAGAAATGCTTGCTCATCGGTGTGCAGAGCTGCTCTATTCTTTATAGCCAGAAGTTGGAAATGGCCTTGCTTGCAATCAAGTGAGGAATGGATAATAAAAACTTTATGTATTTATAAAATGGGATATTGTTCAGCTTTTAAAAACAGTGAAATTTGCAAGTAAATGGGTAGTGCTTGAAACAATCATTGAAGTAACTCATATCCATATGTGAATGTTAGGCTTCTGATTTTTTTCAGATTGACAGCTACACCTGGAGCACCTTGACTTCTTTTGCTCCTTTGGGGACTCTTGGCACTAGAGTTTGTTTTGTTATTGCCACTTCCTTTCCTACTCTTGGTCCTTTTTCTTTTGTGAAGAATATACCGCAATGCCTGCTGGGAACTGGAACCAGGGAGGACATGAAAGTGTCCTTACAAACTCTGGGTAGCAGACAAGAGACAGATAGATACACTT
The DNA here is from genome assembly GCF_011064425.1 of Rattus rattus. NCBI lineage: Eukaryota > Metazoa > Chordata > Mammalia > Rodentia > Muridae > Rattus > Rattus rattus. The sequence continues at coordinate 63,301,128 of NC_046160.1, forward strand.
TGAATTCCTTAAGAAGTTAATCAGTGTAGGCTTGTGGCTAGTGTGCTTTGGAGAGACCCATAATTGAAATGAGAAAGATACTAATGTGTGTGAGACAGGCTACAGTTGCCTGCGTCTCATGAAAGGAGACTCGATGCAGTAATCATTCACTGAGAATTTTAGACTTTATTTCTGATAGATTCCCATAATGAATGATTAAATAGATGGCTTTTTTTAAACATTTAGAAAACCAATCTTGGTCCTTAGAGGAAATGACTAAAAGCTACTGTTTGTCAGAATTCCTTTGCCAGGGATCTATTATGTCAGAATAGCTCCTTTTCTTTATGCATAGGATAGCTGGGTTGATAGGTAGAGTAGCATCAAGGACAGATATATCCCGCTCACAGTAATGTATTTTGTGGGTGAGAAACCTCCTGTAATAGCCTGTTGGGGCTAATGAAGTATGAGCTAGATGGGAACTCTGGAGTAGGAAAAATCTGCTCAAGAAATAATAGCCCTGGAAGTGTGAGTTAGGATGTAGCCAGAAAGTTCTCTGTTTAAAGTTCTGTGCTTTGCCCGAAAAATGTTCTAATAGTGGGATTAACACATAGTAAATGAGTTTATTCATGTGGAGAGTGAAAAAAACTGACAGAAGGAAATCAGATCACATTCAGAGTATTCTTTGAGGGCTTAACTGTGGGCTGCAGTTACAATGAAACACAAGAAGCCCTGAATTCAATATGTAAACGCGTAATGGAAACATAATGAAAAATGTAATGTCCATTGTATTGGTGAGGGTGAATTAGTTAACCCTTTGTCTCCCATTGGCTCACACACGCATTGCACCTGACCAAGAGCTCTCTAAAGTTGCAAATGAAACATACATGTGCGCACGCGCATGCGCACACACGCGAGCGCACACACACACACACACACACACACACACACACACCAACTAATTTTGATGTGCCTTGATTAGCTCAATGGCTGGGCACTTCTAAACCTCCCTAAACCTACTGCACACGTTCCCCCAGTATTTCTGGCTTAACACCTTCTAAAGTCCATGATTACAATTGGACATAGTACTACCTGAGGACCCAGCTATACCACACCTGGGCATATACCCAAAATATGCTCCAACGTATAACAAGGACACATGCTCCACTATGTTAGTAGCAGCCTTATTTATAATAGCCAGAAGCTAGAAAGAACCCAGATGTCCTTCAGCAGAGGAGTGGATACAGAAAATGTGGTACATCTACACAATGGAATATTACTCAGCTATCAAAAACAATGACTTCATGAAATTCATATGCAAATGGATGGAACTAGAAAATATCATCCTGAGTGAGGTAACCCAATCACAAAAAGCAAACACACATGGTCTGCACTCACTGATAAGTGGATATTATCACCAAGGCTCAGACTACCAAAGATACAATCCACAGACCACATGAAGCTTAAGAAGGACAACCAAAGTTTAATGCGTCAGCTCTTTTTAGAAGGGAGAACAAAAATATTTATGGGAGGAGATACAGAGACAAAGTTTGGAGGAGAGACTGAAGGAAAAAACATCCAAAGACTGCCCCACTTGGGGATCCATCCCATATTCATTCAGCCACCAAACCCAGACATTCTTGCTGATGCCAAGAAGTACATGGTGACAGGAGCCTGATATAGTTGTCTCCTGAGAGGCCCTGCCATAGCATGACACAATGCCAACCAACCAGAGCTCTCAGGGACAAAACCACCATCCAAAGACTAGACATAGACAGACATGGCTCCAGCTGCATATGTAGCAGAAGATGGCCTTGTTGGTCACCAATGGGAGGGGAAGCCCTTGGCCCTGCCAAGGCTGGACTCCCCAGTGTAGGGGAACATCAGGGTGCGAGGCATGAAGGGGTAGGTGGATTGGTGAGGGAACACTCATAGAAGAAGGGGAGGCAGTATAGGATAGGGGATTTAAGGATAGGAAACCAAGAAAGGGGATAACATTTGAAATATAAATAAAAAATATCCTATAAAAATTATAAAATTGTTAAATGCTGACATTATCAGTTAGTAACAATACAGTTACAGTATGATATGGCTTCTGTCTGCCATATTGTATAAGATCACAGCCTGGGAAGCTGGGTTTCCTGAGTTGCAGCCTCAACACTATAGCCTCTAAGCCACCTGACTTTAATCAACTTCTGGGCTTTGAGTAACTTTAACTTCCCCTTTTTGGTATAATTATAGATTGAAGCTGCATTTCATAGAGCTATTGTTATACCATGTCTGACATGGATGCAACAGTTTTAAAAAATAAAATCTTTTACTCCGAGGGCATAGGAAGAAGGCCCATGTATAGATCAAACTTGCCAATAATAATAAGCAAAAATTTGCCCCAGTTTTTAGAAGGACATTATCAAGGTCTAGTGACTATTAGCAGAGGGCTGTGCAGAAAGACTGGGATCTAACAGGCCACAGAACCATTGTGTAGGGTGAGACTGAGAGAGACTGAAAAGCTGCTGTGTCCAACAATATAGTTCTCTAAACTATCAATAGGAACAATGTAGGTAACCTGGAAAAGGAAAACCCTTTCCTATAACTGAGTCAAATGCTAAGAGTCGCCACTTTGCAATCTGAGCAACATGGGCTAGCACCTATGCGATTGCAGCTGAATTGCTTACAAGCATATGGCCTGAGTTCAAAACCCAGAAATAAAAAAAAAAAAAAATCTTGATCGGCATTTTACATGTTTGTGCATGCACACATGCATGCACGCACAGTGGATTTACTGGAAGCCACTTTGGATCATGCAGTTGAGGCTACATTGTATGAAACTTGATTAAAGGAATTGTCTCGAGAGTTTCCCTAAGTGGTGATAAGCAAGTGGTGCTTTCAAAAATTAAGAAACGGAAACGTATCTTTTCTGCGTAACGGAAAGGCTATAATGTTGACCGGAGATTTTTACACTCACAGGTTTTTTGTGTTACATTCTGTTTCTTAAGAGCCTCAAAGACACATTGATCCACACGCGTATCCACTTCTCTCCTTGCAGCCGAAGTGCTTTCTCGTAGGAAGTACCTCATTGCTTTGCTCTGCTTATTCAGGTCACGAGAGGACTGCGGCAGGCAGGCCCCGGGATCATATGCTTCATTCAGAACAATTTTTCCATCTTTCCATTTTCCATTTCTCTGTAGACACTTGTAGTCCTTCCTCCGCCACGACTTCTCTATCCATTAGGCCGTGCGGCTCACTGCTGGGGCCCATTTGGGCACAAAGCAGACCTTTTGCTGAGTTACTGTACTCCCACGTTTCTAATTACAGAATTCAAAGCAGAACGAGTGAATTAATAACGTGTATTTATGCCCTGCGGTGCTTGGAGAAATGTATTGCCGCTGCGTGCTTGCCGTAGCACATGAGCTCTGCCTTTACCCCTTGGCCTCCATTTTTGAACTGTGACTTCACAGCAGCCAGATGGAAGGTGCACTTTACTCTCCAGCGAGTAAATCATATGAATGGATGTTTTAAAGCTCATGCCCAACACACTGTGCACAGGGAGAACCATACTTTCAAAAGCCTGGAGAAAACACATGCTTGGACTCTGAAATTGTACTAAGTACCCTACTTCCTCAGGTACCCTCGCCAAGGCAGGGTTGAGAGGCAGAGGTGGCCTTTAAATGTGTGTTGTTGCATTTAATTTTCCTAATCAAAAAGTTAGTGTTGGTTATGAAGCCCTTTGGTTTTGGAAAATATATAAATATTAGAACCAAAGGAAAAATCCTAAATGCCCAAAATTATGGAAATTAATTTCCTTTGCTTAATAACGGAGGATTTGAATCTGTTTGGACTAAATGTTGCAAGTTTGTTGCTGTGGACAGTTCTTTCAGTCTGGATTTTCAAGGACACGCAAGCGGATGTGGATAAGACACAGGAGTTCTTCAGGACGTCCCTATTAAAATCTGATGGTTGGGGAAACCTGGAGAGTTAATTCTCTGTTTTTCATATATTAAGGCTTTTAGTAGAAAAATCGCTCGGTCGGACTTCAGGCCTAGGGTAGGCTAGTCAAGAGAAGCCCATACTGTACTGCAAAAGCTTATATTATTGGATACTACACATTGGGGGGAGGGGCAATAAAACGAAATAGATAAGTTATGAAAACCAATCCGAAATGGAAGATTTAATTTAAGAATAAAATGTAGCCTGGAAGCTGAAAATACAACCCTGCAACAGTTTAATGTCAAGAACGTCATCACGTGGTGTCAGGTAGATGCTTTGTACAGAAGATATAGAGAAAAATGTTCTTTTCTCCCTGAATTCTGTGCACATGAGCCCCAAGCAGGCAGAGTAGAGAATTAACTGGCCAGCGATCTTAACTCTTCAGAGGGCAGTACTTGTCTTGTACCAGGAAATCAAAAATTGCCAATATAAATCTAATTTATTGCCCTTTTGAAAAACAAAAGAAAAATTTCAAAGATAAAGTAATTTCCTACAGAACTGTTTTTAGGTCACGGTATTTCTTGAAAAGTGATTCATGTTTTACTATATTTTTTCTAGAATATACGATATCCACATATCTGCATCTTCAACCATATTTTATTATATTTTATTTTTTCCAAAGTAGGGACTCACATTGTAGTTCAAACATTCCTCCAGCCTTGGCCTCTTGGCCTCCCACATCCAACTAATTGAAACCTGGAATTCCCTTTGTATGTATTCAAATATTGGTTATATTTTATAACAAAATTAGCCATTTTCTTTCTTCAGTACTAGTCTTATATTTGTTTAAGGCATGTTAAAATTGCATATATTAAAAAAATTTTTACAGAGTTTACAAGTTAAAATTCACTCTGTGTAATAAATTCAAATACTTGTCCCTCCGGCCCCCTGATTTCCAACTTGATTTAGAATTCTCCAGTAATTGCTTTCAGGTTTTACTATTACCACTATATGGCTCTTATATCTCTATAATACCAGATATTCTCAGGACTCTATGTACATTCCATATTCATTACATAATTGGTAACTATTTTTAATAATGATTGATTTTCAGCCATTGATCTTATCAATAACTTGCTACAAGTGAAAATGAGAAAACGCTACAGTGTGGACAAGACCTTGAGTCACCCCTGGCTACAGGTAAAAGTCATCTGTGGTTTGTCTTTTGTGGGTATGTTTCCAATTATTTATAGAAGACTTTTATATTAGCTGTAAAAATCTTTTGTCATGTTTATACAGATGTAATTACCCTAACATTATTTTTTTCCAAAACGCATGTGATTTCTTGAGATTTAATAACAGTGTAGTATTTCTAAACGTCCCTCTTTCTATCAGGAAGATTTGATGAAGGTACACATATACACAGAATATATGGACAGATCTCCCCTTGAGAGAGAGAGAGAGAGAGAGAGAGAGAGAGAGAGAGAGAGAGAGAGAGAGAGAGAGAGATCATATAAGGGTCATAGCAGAATTCAAAAAGACCAGATTTGGAAAGCATCTGTATGCTTAATCCTGATAATTGTCTCAATAGATACCCATCTGCCCATTTACTGGCCTCATTTGCAAGCTGTATTTCAAGTCTCAGGATATTATGCATGAATATAAATACATGGCAAATGTAAAGTATATGAATGTATACTACATTCTATCTTAAATATTTGCTGTTTTCACATTGAGTGTTAAAGTTTAGAAAATGATATTCTGAAATAATGAAGGATTACTTATAGCCATTAAACTGTGAAGCAATGTCAACATTCCTAATTGCTTGACTACAAGCATTAATTATCTACACTGGGAGCCATGGCGTCCTACAAGCAGCATGCATGGTCTAGGGCTAAGCAAATAGGTTGACCTCGGTGTTGATGTTGCCTGTGAATGCATGGTGAATGGGGCAGCCTTGAGAGACTAGAAAGGAAAGGTCACCTCACAGACTAGAAGAACTGCCAATGTAGGAAAAGAACGTCAAGTTGCAATGATCTCTAAGATGATATTTTGGAATTACTTCTTCAGGACTACCAGACCTGGTTAGATTTACGCGAGCTGGAATGCAGAATTGGAGAACGCTATATTACCCACGAAAGCGATGACTCGAGGTGGGAACAGTATGCAGGCGAGTGGGGACTGCAGTATCCCGCGCACCTGATCAATCTGAGTGCTAGCCATGGCGACAGTCCTGAGGCTGAAGAGAGAGAGATGAAAGCCCTCAGTGAGCGTGTCAGCATCCTCTGATTCCCTCCCCTCTAATCTGTCAAAACACTGTGGAATTAATAAATACATACGGTCAGGTTTAACATTTGCCTTGCAGAACTGCCATTATTTTCTGTCAGATGAGAACAAAGCTGTTAAACTGTTAGCACTGTTGATGTATCTGAGTTGCCAAGACAAATCAACAGAAGCATTTGTATTTTGTGTGACCAACTGTGTTGTATTAACAAAAGTTCCCGGAAACACTAAACTTGTTATTGTGAATGATTTATGTTATATTTAATACATTAAACCTGTCTCCACTGTGCCTTTGCAAATCAGTGTTTTTCCTACCAGAGCCTCATTTTGGTGAGAGCCAGCTCCAATCCATGACACCATTGTGTTTGGTGTGCCCCTATTGATAGTGGTGTTGTAAGCAAACTCTTGAAGAGTAGATAATCTGCCGGTGTTCTGTGAACAACTCAAAATGCACAGTGGGTGGGGTGGGGGGGAGAATGAAAGATGAGGAGAAGGCATATAAGTGCTAAGATTGACTTGCATGAAAACAGTTCTACTGTACGGTGTCAGGTCCTCTGCCTGTCTGGTGTGCCTCAGTGTATTTAACTCTAGTGAGTGCACCTCATTATGTGGAGCCACTGCGCTAAGCCTAAATGCCTTAGACTGTAAACTGCTTTACATACCAGATGCATTTCCTCCTTTCTTACAATAGCAACTGTATCAAGGAAAACCAGCAACCCAGCAAATGTTGGCCTTTTGTGTATTTTTCAATAATAAGAAATAAATATTCTTTTCAAAATTGGTGTCAGTATAATCCAGTTATTTCTACTTATAGTCTATGGTTTTCTATTTAGGACAATAAAGTTCAAAGCTATTTTTCTCAAAGACAGGAAAAATGAACATCAAAATGTAGAGAAGCATTTCTTTTTTAACATTTTATATCTTTATTTACTTTTAGTGTATGAATGGTTTGCCCCACATGTATGTCTGCTCACCATGCATGTGCCTGGGCCTCGTGAAGGTGGTCAGGAGAGGGTAACAGATCCCTTGGAACAGTAATTACAGGCAGTATGCATGTTGGCCTTGAACCCAGGACCTCTGCCAGAGCACTCAGTTCTCTTAACTGCTGGGACATCTATGTAGAAAAACGTGTATACCTTGCATGTCACCTCACTTAGTTAGAAAGGAAGCTTTCAAGCAAAAAATTAGTAAAGCCGAACAGTGAAGAAGAAGTAGGCATGTACAAGTTGCAGACTGAATGTACTTTTCTGACTGATAACAAACCACAGGCTTCTTTCTTTGTTTCTTTGTTTCTTTCTTCCTTCCTTCCTTTCTTTCTTTCTTTCCTTCTTTCTTTCTTTCTTTCTTTCCTTCTTTCTTTTTATTGGATATTTTCTTTACGTACCTTTTAAATGTTATCCCATTTCCTGATTTCCCTTCTGGATTCCCCCTATTTCTTCCTCCCATCCCCTGCCCCTATGAGAGTGTTCCCCCCACCCACCTACCCACTCCTTCTCATCTCTTCACCCTGGCTTTCTTCTACATGAGGGTTATTGAGGCTTCACAGGGCCAAGGACCTCTCCTCTCATTTATTCCCCATAAGGCCATCCTCTGCCACATATGTGGCTGGAGCCATGGGTCCCTCTGTGTGTACTTTTTGGTTGATAGTTTAGTCTCTGGGAGCTCTGGGGAGTCTGGTGGATATTGTTGTTCTTCCTATGGGATTGAAAACCCCTTCAGCTCCTTCAGTCCTTTCTCTAACTCCTCCATTAGGGATCCCATTCTCAGTTCAATGCTTGGCTGTGAGCATCTGCCTCTGTACTTGTCATGCTCCCAGGAAACGGCTATATCAGGCTCCTGTCAACATACACTTCTTGCCATCCACAATATTCTCTGGGTTTGGTGACAGTATATGGGATAGATCTCTGGGAGGGGCCATCTCTGGATGACCTTTCCCTCAGTCTGTGCTCCACACTTTATCTCTGTATTTTGTCCTGTGAATATTTTGTTCTCCCTTCTAAGAAGGACTGAAGCATCCACTCTTTGGTCTTCCAATTTCTTGAGCTTCATGTGGTCTGTGGATTGTATCTTGGGTATTCCAAGCTTTTAGGCTAATATCCACTTATTAGTGGATATTAGTGAGTGCATACCATGTGTGTTCTTTTGTGATTGGGTTAACTCACTCTGGATGATATTTTCTAGTTCCATCCATTTGCCTGAGAATTTCCTGAAGCCATTGTTTTTAATAGTGAGTAGTACTCCATTGAGTAGATGTACCACATTTTCTGTATCCATTCCTCTCTTGAGGAACATCTGGGTTCTTTCCAGCTTCTGGCTATTATAAATAAGACTGCTATGAACATAGTGGCACATGTGTCCTTGTTATATGTTGGAGCATGTTTTGGGTATATGCCTGGGAGTGGTATAACTGGGTCCTCAGGTAGTACCATGTCCTATTTTCTGAGGATCCTGTAGACTGATTTCCAGAGTGATGTAATCCCACCAACAATGGAGGAGTGTTCCCCTTTTCCACATCCTCACCAGTATCTGTTCTCACCTGAGTTTTATTTTAGCCATTCTGACTGGTGCGAGGTGAAATCTCAGGGTTGTTTTGATTTGCATTTCCCTGATGGCTAAGGATGTTGAACATTCCTTTATGTGCTTCTCAATACTCTTCAGTTGAGATTGGCTCGGTTTTATTTTTATGTGATATAAGAAAAATTGTTTTGAAATAAAGCATAAAAACTGAAAAGAATAACCTATAAAAACATCCACTCAAACAACATACAGTCAAGAAGGAAAGGGTAGCACTGAGGTGACCAGTTTAGCAATGGTGACCCACAAAGTTTATCAATGTGGGTTTTTTCCAAAGTGGCATACTATATTACAAGATACAGATAGATAGGTACATAGATAGACATAGATAGATAGATAGATAGATAGATAGATAGATAGATAGATAGATAGATAGATAGATAGATAGATAGATAGATAGTTTAGATAAGTATATAGATAGATAGAGATGATAGATGTAGGTATGTGTGTATGTGGTGCTGCTGGTGGTGTGGTGGTGGTGGTGGGTGGTGTGTGTGTGTGTGTGTGTGTGTGTGTGTGTGTGTGTGTGTGTGTATTCAAAGAGTAAAGGTTGAGAAGCACTGAGTAAATCAGAGTGTTAAGACTGAATTATTTCAATTTAGTAGAACAAGCAAGAATACTTGATCTGTCCAGTGTTTAATATCTATGTCTTTACTGGATTTTAAACAAATAGTCTGAAAAATTCAGTTTTTAAATCTACTACTTTAGGGGTGGTATGGGGGAAAATATAATAGGATATGAGTTGTGTGTGCATATTTCTAGTACATATTCATGTGACTGCATACAGAAGCATATTGGTGTCTCTTTGGGTTGACAGAATAGAACATGTTAACTAATAGGAGAATGAGTGTTGTAAGAATATGAACAGCAACTTTTCTATAACAAAAAAATTGTAAGCAAATTCAAGAGAAAGTAAAGAAGTAAAAGTATATAAATCCCTCAATTTACTCAAGCTTTCTACTATGTGGTGTTTTGCTCTGTGTATGATTTTGGGGTAGGTGTGGATGGGGTATTCCTCTTGAGACAGTAATCCTTCTGGTTAGATGGAAAAATAAATTGCCAATGCCTTTAGAAAGTCATAGATAAAATTATGAGGCATGCCACAGCCTTTGGCTTGGAGGAAGGAAAGCAAATAGGCGATGTTTGAGCATGACTTGAAACAACAGCCTTTTTTACTCGCAGCTCTGCCAGGTGCACATTGAAGGCATGACAGGGTACAGAGAGATTAAATGGATACTTTACAGGCATGAACGTATAACACCGAGAGCTGGAGACGTACTCTAGAACATCCAGGAGGTGGGAGGCATGATCGAGATTCAGAGGCTCTTCCACACTGTTTTTAAAGGTTGTACTGTTTGAATCTGAGAAAACCATTCACATTTCAAATAAAAGAACGCCATCAACACGTTCACCCTTTCTGCAGCACAGAGACTGGATGAACAGAGGCAAAATGAGTGACCCTAAGGCCAGCTACCCTTGCAAGAGGTAGTGAGAGCTGACAAAAGCGACAATAACTAGGAAGGTGGGAAAGAGGTGCTTATAAGAGACGCTGGGAGGTGGAATCCGTGGTCCTTGTTAATGAATCCGTGGTCCTTGTTAATGATTAAATGTGAAATATAAGAGTTCAGAATGGACTTTAGGTTTCTGCTCAAATGACTATGAGAGTGTTAATTAGAGACTTATAAAGAGTATGTTAGTTACAATTTGAATATTTGGATGTCAAGTTCCGATAGCACTGCAGATGTAGCTTAGTTAGTAGAATGGTTGCCTTGGTGTCCATGAAGCCTTGGGTTTCATTCCCCAGCATAAATCAGAACGCACTGGTATATTCCTGTAATCCAGACATTCGGAGTTGAAGCAGGAGGATCAGAAATTCAAATCATCCTCGCCAACCATCTTCCTACCTAGGTATCAGTGATGCGGTAAGGCTTCAGTGAGTCAGTACTCACTGCCGATGATAAAGTATCACTTTCAGTAAAATAATCCACCGTTTAAAATAATGGCGTATTATGATGCCGATAGGAGCGAGGCAGTATATGTTTATTATAAGATGCCGACAGACTTTTTTTTATCATTTTTCCAAACACAGGGGAAGATGTATCGTGTATACTTTGTCACAGTCAGTTGCTCTTTAGCAGTAACATCACTCACCTACTTGAAAGGCCATAATTGCTACTCTCTGCATGCTGTGATCTACCAAAGAGCCTACCACTGTTCTTGCTTTGTCTTGAGCAGAAAGAGAGTATGGAGAGAAATATTATTGGTCGGCGTTGCTTTTGTTATATCTACACTTGAAGGGAATACTCTGATGCAGCTATTTTGATAGTCTCATGGTAAACTGTTTATGGGATGTGTGTAGAGAGCACATAAATGTAAGAAAGCCACCACTCCCTCCTCTTTCCTTGTTCAGTCAATACTAATTTTGCTTTCTATGAAGCACTCACATCTTGCACAGTCTTTACCTGTCTTAGCTGTCTTAAGAAACAGGCCTTGAGTTTTCCCGAAGACACACTAGGTCCCTGCTACCTTTACTTGCTAAGAGAACAACATTTCACTTTGCTGGAGGCACTTTCTAGGCCCAACCATCACGACACCAGTTCCCAACACTCTTTTGTATGGCTAGTGTTTGCTTTTCTGTTTCTCTTTACCTGCTTTTGTGCTTGATAAATATTTTTAATAACATTTTTAGCATCTCTGCTTGGAATTTTTTTGTTTCTTTTAGTTAATAATGGCTGGTTTACTGATTATGACATCATTACTTGTCTTCTACTTCAAATTAATAGTTTCTTAATTCTGGTGAAGTGCACAAACTTTGTCTCCTTGCGGATGTTTCCTCTGTCTTCCTTTATGATATCATCTTACATAGCATAACTTTAGAATGGGCCTAACAATGCTGTTTTACAGTTTTACCTGGGTTGAATTCAGACAGAGCATTCTCCCAGCCCTATCATTGCCCTAGCAAGTACAGCAGCCATTGAAGACTATAGTATTGATTCTCCATGGGTGTTTGCTGGTCAGCCCCCTGCATCAGTACAGAGCCATTTCCCCAGCCTGTATTTACCTATGGTAACACTGTGCCAAGGAGCAAAGGGTTTCAGAGAATGGGAACGAACATGGGGCTCCATGTCCCTATCATTTTACTGAGATTTAATAGATAGCCTTGGATAAATGCTTATGACTTTGTTGTATACACTGACCAGTTTCTAAAGTTCTTTCTTTTTTTTTTCTTATGATAAACTATTAAATTTATCAGGTTGTTAAACCTTAATACGCACTGTGAAATGATACCCAATTCCAACTTTACATCTACTCCATTCCTTTTGTCAGGCTCTGATGTGTGAAGGATAACACTCTTTGTACCTAAGTGTACAGAGTTTTCTGTGACAAACTGTATGCACTTGTCTCAGAAATCTTCGGAACCTACAGCCATTCTCACCTAATGGCAATATGATGCGTGGTAGACTCTCCCAAGTTGTCCTTCTATATTTAAATATAATAAAACCTCAGCTCCCGGGACAAGTGCTCTTCATGATCTCCTCAGCATCAGTAGCTCTTCCGCTCTGTCACTCTGGTTCAAGATGTTTAAGAAGTTGCTCTTTCTCCATGGTGGAAACGTTGAAGGTTTAGCAGAATTTTAAAATTTTAAAATGTTTTTTTCATAGATGTTCTATATGCCTTTTTGTCCTAGTCTTTCTATTGTCAACCAAGACATACTCTGCCATCACAGACTCGATTATACATGCCGATTATTATCCAATAGCAGATTTCATTTTGATTTACATTGAGCTCACTTTCCCACCATCAACAAACCAAAACAAATATTATCAGACTCTTCTTTTTCCTCTATTCGGATACTTCTATCCGGTATCTAATTTCTGCCCCCCATCCTTCCCCATCTGCTGATATAGGTGTGTGTGCGTGAATGTGTGTATATACATGTGTGGTAAATGCATAAGGATTCACGTTTGTGTTTGTGTGCATGAATGGTGAATATGTATGTGTGCATGTGGTATGTGTGGTGTGTGTTTGGTGTGTGTGTGTGTGTGTGTGTGTGGTATGTCTATGTGGTATATAGTGTGTGTGTGTGTGTGTGTGTGTGTGTGTGTATCCGTGTCTGTGTCTGTGTGTTTAAAGATATGATCCTTTATGCCTGTGCATGAGGAAGCCAGCAGTTGACATGAGGTATCTTTCTATCACTCATTCTCATTGCTTTGAGACCAGGTCTGTCAGTGTATCTGGAGTTCACGCTTCTGATTATACTGTCTGACCAGTAGCATCCAGAGTTGTGTCATTCTCTGCCACCAATTCTGGAGCTACACAGGCAGGCAAGACTTGCCCAGGTCTTATGTGACTGCTGGATACTCAAACAAGAGTCCACATACTTGTACAACAGACAAGTTACCCACTCAAACCTCTCTTCAGCCCCTCAAGTATCTTAATTATAACACATTTTACTTATTTTCCTTTAATTTCTAAGTTTACAACTCATAGAGTAAAGTTCTCATTTTTGGATCATCGGTGACTGTCTTCTCTTAAAGCTTTTAATGCCTTCCGGTATAAAATTAGTAGATTTCTCTTAGTATGGAAGTGAAAAACCCAAATGAGATAGGTAAAGCCCTGGTTCTGGGTACCATGGGAGTCCTGTAATCCATCCCACATGGGTTACTGAAAAGATTAAATGGAATAATTCATATAAAACTCTCACAGTATAGCTGTGCCAGGGAATTAATAAAGCTTTCCAGAGTGGCATTTATTGTTAGTCATTCAACAAGTATTTTTCATAACCTTCAATGCTGGTACACAGCAGATGAAAAGGCCCCCATTCCTCTACATCTTCTCTCCTCCGATGCCATACCTAGGTCTATTTTTTACAGATTTTCAGGAAGGAAATGAACTTTGAGACTGGCAGACACAGATTTTCCCACACCAAGTGAACTTAGACAAATTACCATAGATCATATCAACCTCACATAGCATAGCACAAATAAAGAACTAGAAAAGTTTACTTCCTTAACTTTCTGTTATGGAGTCCAGGAGAGGACGTCTGGTCTAATGGAGCTGGAGTTACAGTAGTTTTGAGTTACTAAACTTGAATGGTAGGAATCAAACTCTGATCCTCTTCAACAGCAGCATACGTGCTTTTAATTGCTTGGCCATCTCTCAGTCATAGAATATGGTGTTCTTATTCATTTCAACGTTTGATAAAAGCAAGATGACTGGATCATGTTGTCAACTGTGTTCATTTTCTAATTCTCAGAAATATACTATTGAGACGTAACAAAAAAAAAAAACCAAACCCAAAAACAATGCATTCTTCTGTGATTCTCCTTTGAATCCTGCACTATATCCAAGAAGTCGGATATAGATAATTTCTTTGAGTGACTATAGAGAGCCGCCCTACTGATTAAAGAGCAGTATCATGTTGGAGCAAGACACACTAGCCATTAGAGAAGTAAAAGAACCATCATATCTCATGTTGTATTTGAAGATGTTCTTTTGGGGATATGGAGATTAGTTTGTGCTGAGAGATGACTTTGAGTTTCACGTAAGAAACATAGTCTAAATGATCTGAGAGATCATTTCAGAGACATTCAAATTAATTTTCTCCGATTAATTTTGTTCTTACACTACAAAATGTCTAGCTGATTCCTCAGTTATCACTGAGTGTCTCCCATGCATGAAAGGCTCATGAAAAATCTCTGGATGCTTTCCAGTTTTGTCCCATTTTGTATTGAATCAGAGGCATAGGAGGACACATTTGCATAATAATATAGAAAGAAGAATGAACTTGATGTGAACAGAGTAAAAGGTCCTGAAGAAGTCACATCAATGGATAGATAGAGAAATTCACATATTCTGTGTTAAATTCACCTTGATTATCTATAACTTCAAAGACCAGGAAAATGTCATACTCTGCCATAAAATAAATGGTGGCAGTTTTTGAGATTGGGAGTATTCTAATCATTTATTTTGTATTTGATAAAGGAAAAAATTTAATTTTTGATTGGGTTCAAGAACTGAAATACTATCTTTAAGTTAATGTTCACAGAGAGATACAATGTCTTCTAGGAAAGTCAGAGTCTATATTTAGCTGACTATACCTGCGATACCCTTTTTGAAAGAAGTGTATCCTTTTTTTTTTTTTTTTTTTTGTTTTTTTTTTTTGGAGTTGGGGGCCGGACCCAGGGCCTTTCGCTTCTTTGGTAAGCGCTCTACCACTGAGCTAAATCCCCAGCCCCGAAGTGTATCCTTTTATGATCAGCATGCATTTCTCTCTACTCCGAGTCTTTCCCTTCATTCTTACAACTAGGCTAAGAACAGCTCCCGACATGCAGTCTTGAACAACTGCAAAGTGAGCTACATGGACGTCATTATAGCTTATGTACATATAGAAACAATCCTGAGAACAATTATCTTTCTACAGACTGATGTTTCAAATTCTAGTTACAAAGTTTTAGCCTCCTTAGCACATTGTTTCATTTTATATCTTGGCTACCACATTTTATTGTTACAATTCAGTGAAACTGAGGGGAAAAATGAAGAGGATTGCTAACTTCTTCTCCAAGGGAAAAAGAACTGCCTGAGTAGTAACTGCTTTATGCTCACATAGCAGCTTCCCGGTAAGGCACTCAAAACATCTCACAAACATTCTCTCCTTAATCTTGTGGGGACTGCCCTACACATACTTCCTTAGATCCCTTGGCTAGGGAGATTGATACGTTAAATTGTTGTTTCTAAGTGTTTCACCCTGAATTGTGAGTAAGGAAGGAAGCTACCCATATACAGCCCTTACTATCTTTAAGCTCTTGTACAGAAAGTCTGCTGTCCATGTCTGGAAATTGTAAAATGTGCAGTTCAATGTAACTACACAATGCCAGGTACAAAAACCTTGTGAAATTCCAGCAATAAGAAATGAACAAAGATTGGAGCTGAAAACCTTAAGTGCTTGCTCTTTGCCTGTTGACCAGATGCACTAGACCTGTCTGCATTACCTATGCAGCATGGGGTTTTTATTATTTTTACCTAAAGATGTCTCCTTTCAGTAATGACAAACATGTTTCTTTAAGAAAAAAAAAGGCCTGGTTTTTCTCAATGCACCTTTAACAGTTTTTAAATTTCTTTCATATCTGGCCAAGTTGTTATTTTGAAGAACTTCATTTTTAATTTGTAATAAAGTTTACAACTTGATCTTTTAAAAACATCAACAAACTCCAAGTACCTGTTAATAAATAAAGGTCTTAAATGATAAAAATAAAAATAAAAACCTCGGTCACTCTAAAGCCCTTCCTAGTCCTTTTTGTCTTCTTAAAATAATGCCTTCGAAGAACATCTATGTTGCTGACTGAACCAATGTTTCACCATTACATCAATGAATCACATTTTGTCTGTTTATTTGTTAAATTACAATAGTCAGGATTGTTTCCACTCTGGCTTATTAATAGAGTAGCTGTATATGTGTAGATTTCTCTGTGAAAAGCAGGTTTTAATTCTCTCTGTTAAATACCTGTAAGTGGGACTGTTTGCTTGTATGGAAAGTCCATGAGAATTTTTCTTTTAACTTCTTTAACTTTTGAGATTATAATACATTTACAATATTTCTCACCTTTCTTCTCTCCAAACTCTATATACCCTCCTTGGTCTATTTCAAATTCATAGCCTCTATTTATATGTTATTGTATGTATACATGTACACACACACACTGTACCCCATATTTTAATTGGGTTGTTTGGGTTGTTGCTAATCTCTCAAACTCTTTATATATTTTGGATATTAGCCCTATGTCAGATGTAGGGCTGGGGACAATCTTTCCCCGATATGTAGGCTACCTTTATGTTCTACTGATGGTGTACTTTTTCTTACAGTTTCATGAGGTCCCATTTATCAGTTGTATATTACAGTTTCCTAATAGTTACTTACTTTGAATGTTTTTATATAGATTAAAGCTTACAAGATTTCTTTCAAAGAGATATCTATTTAGATCTATTGCTTATTTTTATTCAGGTTATCTTTTCTGTTCAGTTGTTGAAGATTCATGTATAGGCCAGATATTAATCACTATTTTTAAATATTAACCTATTATCAAATATGTACTTTGAAAATAATTTTCTTTCAGTGCCGAGGCTCCTTCTTCAGTCTCTTGAACGAGCCCTGTGCTGTGCTAGTTTGATGTAATGATGTTGACCTATTTTAACTATTACTTTCTGTATTTTTGAAGTATTATTAGGATATTCTTGCAGAGTTGGATGTGGTAACATATGCCTATAATCCCAGCACTTGGCAGACAGTGGCTGGAAGAGCTGGAGTTCAAGGCCCAATTTAGCTATATAAGGAGTTTGAGCCTATCTTGAGCCACATGACACCCCATCTCAATAAATAAACTCCCAATTCCATTAAAGTGAAATCCTTCCTCATACCAGAATCATGAAGTACTGTTACTGTCCCAATTTATTTTTTATTACGGTGATACACCATGACCAAATGGAACTTGGGGAAGAAAGGATGTGTTTCAGATTACAGCTTGTTTTTGTTAGTGTTTTTCTGCTGTGAAACAGACACCATGACCAAGGCAACTCTCATATTAAAGGACAACATTTAACTGGGACTGTCTTACAGGTTCAGAGGTTCAGTCCAGTATCATCAAGGTGGGAACATGGCAGCATGCAGGCCAGCATGGTATAGAAAAGTTCTACATCTTCATCTGAAGGCTGCTAGCAATAAAGTCACTCCTACACAGTTAGGACAAGAGTTATTAAAGCCCAAACCAACAAGGCCACATCTTCCAACAGTGCCACTCCCTGGGTCAAGCATATACAAACTGACACAACTCCAAATCACCACCCATCACTGATGGAATGGAGCATGAGCCTGAGGACAGGAACTGAAGCAGAGACCATAAAGGAATGTTTGCTGTCTCTCTTCCCATGCCTACACAGCCTGTTTTCACCTACTACTCAGGACCTCATGCCCAGGGTGTTACCACCATACTGGGCTTTTTACATCAGTATTCAATCTAGAAAATTCCCAACAGACATGTCTATGTACAATCTGATGGAGGTAATCTCTCAGTTAAAGTTCTCTCTTTACAGATGACTCTACTTTGGTCAATCTGAAAAAAAAACAAAAAACAAAAAAAACAAAAAAACGAAGAAGCAAACAGTTTTCTCTAAGTGGTTTCACAGTACTAGGTCTAACATTTATTTCTTTAATATATTTAGAGTTATATTTTAAAGCAATGTCATACAATGTATTTTGATTGTGTTTTTTCCCTTCCCAAATAACTCCTTTTACCTAGATCTTCCCTGCTCACCCAACTATGTGCTCTGCTCTCTCTCTCTCTCTCTTTCTCTCTCTCTCTCTCTCTCTCTCTCACACACACACACACACACACACACACACACACACACACACATACACACACACACACACACACACGCACAGAGAGACCCTGTCTCTGCTTTTCAAAAATAACCAAAAATGAAAATCAAAACCAATAACGTAAAGACCAATATATCAAAACTAAACATGGAGTTCATTTTGTGCTAGCCTACTTACTACTCTTGAGCATGGGGCCTGTCCTTGAGTGTAGTTTATATACCTACTGACACAACACTGGAAAAAATTGATTTTCCTATTGCTCATTGGTATCAATCACAAACAGCTTCTTGGTTAGTTAGGGTTCAATATTCACTTCCTCATCTCATTGTTGGGACCCCATCTGGTTTGACTTTTGTAAATGGTTAAAGAAAGGGATCTACTTTTACTCTTCTGACTATAAACATCCACATTTCCTGTTATAATTTACTTAAAATTCAGCCCTTTCAGTATATTCCTATCAACATTGACAAAAGTCAGTTGACTGAAGGTGTGTGACTTTCTTTGTAGGCTGTCTATTGTATCTATTAGCCTATGTATCTGATTTTAAGATCACACAGCTATGAGTCCTACAGGTTTGAAGGACATTATTTTTCTACACTAATTTAAATCTTTGTGCCACTGTGCATGTGTGGAGGTCAGATGACAGAACAGACAAAGTAATAGAAGATTCAGTAAATTCAAATATAAAGGGGAGGAATGAAAGCCGAAACCAAAAAATAAAACCATAAACCAAGCCACAAAACCAAAACCAACCTTAAATCAATCATGTATTAAATTAATTTAGGGAAGGAAAAGAAAACAGTGTGCAGGTAAACAGTTACATTTTTCCATCAGGTGTGATGTGTATATGTTTTCACAGCTGACAACATGATATTGGATAACTAACAGGTGTTCTGTTCCCTGGGGAAAATTATTTCTCCTGCTTGAAATATCCCTCGGTTGTCTGTAGTGCTATGTGCAGGGTTGGGGCATGTTTATTGTTGGTGTTCTTGTTCAGCTCATCTCTATTTTAAAAATTCCTTTTAAATTTTATGCTATTTGAAAAATATTTTAGAATCAGATTGTATATAAGGCCTTGTATGTTTGTTCTCAAGATGCTTTTAGCTAGTCATATACTTTTGTCATTTTGAAAATCTTTATATCTAAATTGGTTATTTATTAACCACTGATGTGATAAAATGCCTTTAAAAATTAACATTAAGAGGAAAAGCTTATTTTGTTGCCCAGTTGGAACCATGGAAGAGAAGTCAGAGACGTCAGAATTTAAGGCCATTGGTCAGGAAGCAGCAATGACAGAATGTTGATGATAACATAACTTCTTGTCATTATGAAGTCAAGGGCCCCAGCCTATGGAAGGATGCCAATCACAGTTAAAGTAAGTTTCTCACCTAGACTGACATAGTATAGTTAATTCCTCAGACTTAACCAGAGACTTGTCTTTTCAATAAGTCTAGATCCTGTCATGTTAACAACCAACATTTTGACAACCTAAACCAATACAGTATATTTTTAATTCTTTAACATTTTTGTAAGGATTATATTTAGACCATGGATTCGTTTGGTAATTCTGTAATCAGTGAACATAGATATTCTCTAACTTTTGTATATATCCACTTATATTTCATATATTAACTTTATAAGATATTTAGCTTTTTTTGATTAAATTTATTACTAGGTATTTTAAAATCTTACTGAAAGTAAGAGTTCCCTCTTAAATATTACTGCAGTTACTATCCTGTTATAAAATCCTTGTAATTTTCATTATTTTTATATCTTATAACTTGATGAATCAACTTATCCGTTCTAATACCATTCATTGGAGCCTTCAAGGTTTTCCAAATATAAGATGACGTCATCTACGAACAACAATATTTTATGTTTTCTGTAAACATTGACAATTTTCAGTGTTTGTCCAATTAAGATTACCTTCACCCCACCCCACCCCCCAGGAGATAAATAAATCTTTTATTCTGTTGCCATGGAAATTTTTCATTAACACTAGATTGATTTATCCCAGATAAAATTCCTAAAGCACCTGAATCCAATTTCAATATTTTAACCATTTTTTCCAATACCTCAAGAGTTTCTCTATGGTGGGTAGGATTATTCTTGCTATGAGGGAACATTGTGGTCAAAAGCAAGTTGCCTAGGGAAGGGTTTATTTGACGTACACTTCCACATCACTATTTATAGTTGAAGTCAGAACAGGGCAGGAACCTGAAGACAGAGGCAATGGAGGAGTGGCACTTACAAGCTTATTCCCCATAGCATGTTCAGTTTGCTTTCTTATAAAACCCAGGACCACCAGCCCGGGGATGGCACCACTCACAATGGGCTGGGTGCTCCCTCATCAGTCGCTAATTAAGAAACTGCCCTACAGCCAGATCTTATGGAGGTGTTTTCTAAATTGAGATTCCTTTCTTTGAGATAACTGTAGCTTATGTTAAGTTGACATAAAACTAACCAGCACACTGGGTATTCTTTCTTTGTTTTTACTCTATTTTTCTTTTATTAAAAATAAAAATTTAATACATTATATTCTCATTATGGTTTCCCCTCCCCCAACTCTGACGATCCTCCTAACTTTCCTCCTATCTGAATACATA
Organism: Rattus rattus; assembly: GCF_011064425.1. Lineage (NCBI taxonomy): Eukaryota > Metazoa > Chordata > Mammalia > Rodentia > Muridae > Rattus > Rattus rattus. The sequence goes on from NC_046160.1 coordinate 63,321,870, forward strand.
TCGTATCTGCCTCTCACTAGGAAACAAACAAGAATTTAGACAACAATAATAAAATAATGTAAAACAACAGCCAACAAACCATAATATAGCATAAGAAAAAGAGTCAAAGAAAAGCAAAAGAGATAAAGAGACAGACATGTTGGTACACACAGGAATCCCATAAAAATACAAAACCAGAAGCCATAGCAAAAGGCCTGTAAGTTATTTTAAACATAGTCTTGACAAAACATGAGACAAAGAACATCCAAAAATGCCACCGAGTTCATTTAGTGTTACCTCTCTACTGCTGAACGTAGGCCTGCCCTTAAGAGTAATTCGTATCTCCAGTGAGACTCATGTGATAAAAAATATTTAATCTCAGTCAGGGGTTTCTACCCTATCTTTGATCATTCAGTTCCCAGAAAAATGACAGAACTTTTATATTTACAATATAGTCTTGAAAGTATTAGTGCTTGCCAGATATCTAGCCTCTAAGTTATCTACTTCCCTATGAATAATTTGGAGTTATAACTTGCCATGTTCCATCTGGGCTACTCTTAAGTCCAATTGGCCAGCCTCCATGGCCATGTTTTCATGATGTACCTATCCCATGGCTTCTGTCTTCTCTTTCCACCTTCTTCCCTCATTGTCCTGCCTCAGACTCCAAGCCTGGGAACAGAAACACCACCTACCTCTTTCTCTTCTGCCCAGCAATAGGCTGTTGGCATCTTTATTCAACCAATAGTTTAAAATTAAGAAGCAAGGTCACATTACTTTATGCCTAGGCAGATTCTCTAGATCATGGGCAACCAGGTCTTGGGGGGTGGGGGGAACTAGTGTTTAGCATTACAATACACAGAAAAAGAACAAACCTCAACAAACTGGGTTGACTAATTTTTCAATTTCAAGTGATTATCAATTGGAGATAGTTTCTGGGTTAAGAATGTGGGCTTGTGTCCATTTTTCCTCACAGTGCTGGGACCCATTTCTCTCTGTTCTCTGATTGTTCTATGATGGTTAGGAGGATATTATACATATGTGTTGGCAGTAAAATTCTTATCTTGTTGCAGATCTTGGAGATAACTAATTGAGGGTTTTCTCATTGAATATAGTATTAGCTGTTGGCTCTTGATATACGGCAGTCATTGTTTTAGATACTTCCCTTCTGTATCAAATTTGATGAGATGATTTTCTTACATGAAGTATATTTTATCAAATGGATTTTCTACATGTAAGTAAGGACCATGACTCACATGCATGATTTTTCATTTTTTTTGGCGAAATGTGTCATTCTTGTTGAGTTGTACAAGTTGAACCACCTTTTCATTCTTGAGGCAAATTTTACTTGAGTATAATCAACAACCCTTTTAATGTGCTGTGAAATTTGGTTTTCTTGCTATTTCTTTTTTAATTTTATTTATTTATTATTTATTATTTATTTATTTATTTTTGACAAGGTTTCTCTCTATAGTCCTGGCTATACCAGAACTTGCTGTATAGGCCAGGCTGTCCCTTGAACTGAAAGTGATCCTCCTGCCTCCGCCTTTTGAGTGCTGGGATTAAAGGTATGTGTCACAACCATTTAACCTGATTTTCTAGCATTTTTTAAATATTTTTTATTATTATTAACTTGAGTATTTCTTATATATACATTTCGAGTGTTATTCCCTTTCCGGTTTCCGGGGCAAACATCCCCTCCCCCCCCCTTCCTTATGGGTGTTCCTCCCAACCCTCCCCTTGCTTCCCTCTCCCAACAGTCTAGTTCACTGGGGGTTCAGTCTTAGCAGGACCCAGGGCTTCCCTTCCACTGGTGCTCTTACTAGGATATTCATTGCTACCTATGAGGTCAGAGTCCAGGGTCAGTTCATGTATAGTCTTTAGGTAGTGGCTTAGTCTCTGGAAGCTCTAGTTGCTTGGAATTGTTGTTAATAAGGGGCTCGAGCCCCTTCAAGCTCTTCCAGTCCTTTCTCTGATTCCTTCCACGGGGGGCCTGTTCTCAGTTCAGTGGTTTCCCGCTGGCATACGCCTGTATTTGCTGTATTCTGGCTGTGTCTCTCAGGAGCGATATATGCATTCACATTTTGATCATCCGTCTTGAGTTTCATTTGTTCTAGGCATCTAGGGTAATTCAAGCATTTGGGCTAATAGCCACTTATCAATGAGTACATACCATGTATGTCTTTCTGTGATTGGGTTAGCTCACTCAGGATGATATTTTCCAGGTCCAGCCATTTGCCTACGAATTTCATAAAGTCATTGTTTCTGATAGCTGAGTAATATTCCATTGTGTAGATGTACCACATTTTCTGTATCCATTCCTCTATTGAAGGGCATCTGGGTTCTTTCCAGCTTCTGGCTATTATAAATTCTAGCATTTTATTAAGAATTTTCGCATCTATGTTCATCAATATTGTCCTGTAATTTGTTTCTTGTGGTATGTCCTTTTCTGTTTTGGTTATCAGAACAAAGTTTTTTTTTTTTAATTTTTCCTATAAAAATATTTGGATTTATAAGAAACATTGACATTTGGTTTTCAAACATGGGTAGTTAGTTGTGTGTAAGTGTTGTGTTACAAGTATGCTACATGTGCATGGTACATTTGCATGTGTGTTCTTGAGAAGAAGTGATTTTTTTCTTGGTAGTTTCGGACTTTTATTTTTTAAGACAGGGTCTCTCCTTAAACCTGAGTCTCCTGAGTCAGCTAGCTTTGATGCCCAATATGATTCTGGGATCTGTCTCTGACTTCCTCAAAGCTAAGATTACCCACAGGTGCTACCAACCCTGACTTTTTACAAGAATTCTGTAGATTCTAACTACTCGGGTCCCCATGTTTGGAGCTGGCACATTACCAACTGAACCATGACCTTAGCCACCAGCTCTCTTTTACATGTGCATTAGATTTAAAGCTTGCAGTTCCTGGCTCCTGTTTTCTTTTAGTTGAGAGGCCATCTGCTTTTGTTCAGTCTCAGGCTTCATTGTTTGTCCAATCAAGATTCTATGTCTTCACAATTCAATCTTAGTATGATGTAAACTTCCAGAAGTTTGCCCATTCCTTGTACATTTTCAAATATGTTGATACATAAGTTGTTCATACCAATCACTAATGATCACTTTTACCTCTGTGGTATTATCTATAATGTTTTCATTTTCAAATTAGTGTCTATGTATTTGAATTTTATCTCTTTTTCTTAATTAGTAAGGGGCTTGCTCTTTGATCTATCTAAAAATATCAACTTCCTTATTCTATGGGTTATTTTGTACTTTTACATTCTGTTCCGTTTATTCATGCCATATTATTTAATCATTCTGTATTCTGTATTATTAATTTGCATCTACAACCTTACTATGTTTTTAATTCCCTGAAATATAATCATAGACTCTTTATTTGATAGTTTTCTATTTTTTCCATGAAGCTGTAGATTGCTATAAAGTCCCCTTTAGTACATTTTCCTGGACCATAGGTTTTGTCATTCTGTGTTTGTTATTATTTGACTCAATAAATTTAAAAATATTCTTGATAATTTTACTTAACACAGAGTATAACTTTACTGTGTTTGCTTCCTGATATTATGATATCACTTTTTATTATATTATGTTAAATATATCATAAATGATATATAATTAAATATATTTTTACTTTTAATGTTTTATTATACTCATTTTTATTTTGATATATATTAAATATATATGTAATTACAAAATTATGTATGTAATTATATATCAAGTAAAATATATAGTATATTATATATGATATATATGTATGATCTATGTGTATATGATGATATTACATATAAATATTTTCTATTTCTTTATATTACATTTATATTTATATTTTATTATACACATTAATTGTATTAATAGCTATACTGTTAAATAAAATTATATAAATGTATTAACTTATATATAATTTATATATTGATTTTATATAATTATAGAAATTAATAAATTTATTAAATATCACATATATTTAATGTAAAATATATCATGATATATACTTGTATATTATATATTATGAATATATATAAATAAAGATAAATACAGTATTTTAAAGGTAAGGTGTTAAAGTTTCCTGTTACTATTTTACTAAAGTTACTCTCTCCTTAACTATTATTATTATTTTTTTTTTTTTTGCTTTTTATGTGTTTAGGTGTTGGTCTTTGAGGTGTAAATACATTTAGAATTTTTTTTGATATAATAGACCCTTTTGTTTTTATTTATTTACCTTGTCTCCATTTAGTTTTGTTACAGTCTATTTCTTCTTAAGCATGGCTATTGCTGTTCCCTATTGATGGATTCCGTTTATGCTCTAGAACACGTTCCATCTCTTCATTTCAATCTTATAATAGGTGAATTAGTTTTCATGTGATAGACACTTCTTTTTTATCCATTCAGTCATTCTTTGAAAAATTGGTGATCCAATCAATTTACTTTTATTTTCATTATCAATAGGTCTTGTGACAGCCACTTCATACGTTCTTTTCAAATAACTTCAAATTTTCTTTCAAATTTCTTCTCCTCTTGATGTTTTCCTCTGTGATGGGTTTGATCTAGCAACATATTTATATTTTTTGCTTCTTTTGTCTTTTCAATTATAGATTTTTTTCCTTTGTCTTATTTTGAGGCTTACAAAACTCTTTTCAATCATACTACTTATTTTTAAATGGGCTATCCTCAAGTTTGCAAATTTGTTTTTCTGTTCAATCTGCACTGCTGAAGATGCCTTCTATCATGCTTTGACTTTTGCTAAGACATTTTTTTTTCTCACCCAAGATTTCTGCTTGCTTTTTTGAAGCTTCTTTGTTACATTATTGAATTGTTTCTCGACATCTTGAAGTATGTGGAATTTCCTTAGAACAACTGTTTCAATTCTCCTTCTAAATGTTCTACCATTCTGCCTATATTTTATACGTTGTGACTTCTTCTTTTGACTGCCATGTGAGGCCGCCATGCCATCTTTTGAGCACTAAAGCATAACACATTTTTCCCAGTCATTGTAATCTGCCTTCTTGACTGTGTTTCTAGAAATTATAAGTGAACTCTTTGATTTATCCAAGCTTATCGTCACTTCTTTTGTTTATTTCAGTACTAGATTGAACCCTACCTTCGGGTTGGCTATGAGTCCTCCATTAGTGTGTTGTCAGTATTTCAAATGCAAACCTCAGAATGTCGAAATCCATAATTGAAGGAGGTTCCTTCTGGACCAGTGTTCATGTATTCCTGAGGCTCCATTGGAAGGTAACCTTTAAAGTTATAGCCTAGTGGAAGAAAATTACGTCAAAGGATTTGTTCTTGACCGCCTACTGTTTCTCCCTTTTTCTGAGTAACCAAAAGATAAAGAGGCCTCCTCTGCCATTTGCTTCTGCCATAATGCACTGTACTGTTATAGGCCTAAAGCAAAGGCCCAGTAGCCACAGAGACCTCTAAAGCTGTGATCTCAAACAAAACCAATTGTTTCATCACCATGATAAAGGCTAATTGTGGGATGATGTCACAGGTGAGGCAGGTACAAGATAGGAGGCAGCCTGTCATTGGATGAGAAGGGAGGATGGGCGGGAGAAAAGTTTGAAGGAAGAGGAGGAGTCTGGAGCAGAGGGAAGAGGAGACAGGAAGGACAGAGAGGGCAGTCACAGTGGAGAGAAATGGAAGCTGACGTTAAGATTCCGCTCTGTGTATTTACAGGTTGTTATTAATGTTCTTAAAGGATGGATGGTACTGGGCTCTGTATGTTTAGGTGGGCAATTATATCTTATCAATTGGGTCAAAGGTTATTGTGATGTGTGTTCTTTCATGTGTAGATTTAAGTGTAATGCAGTGTGGGGTGCCTGGTCTGGGCCACCACAGAGTTGGGATGTGTGTTTCTGGCATGGAAACCTGCCTTGGGAACTAGATGGGTAGAGAGATGGCTGCCAGGCTCAGAGAGAGGACTTCGCCAGTGTGATATGGAATGGATCAAAGCGGGTGAGAGGCTTTGCTGACTGAGAACTAAGATATCCAGCAGATATCGTGGGGCACTGCAGTGCCGGACCTAGAGTGGGTTCTAGACTCTTTTATTTTTATATTTTTACAACAACAGCTAATACTCTATTTTTAAGTCTAATTGGAGAGGTTCTCTTGTTCACATTCAATGTTCAGCAGCACAACTTAAGCTGTACATCTGTTGTCAGGAGAACTTCTAAGGATCAGATGTGGAAAGTAATAATTTTCAAATAATATAAAGGAATGTGAAACTTACCAGGAGCAGATTTATGGTGACTAATTTTTAAATTTCAGTGTGGACCTGGCTGAATGTAGAATCCCATAGGAGTCATGTTTGTGAGAATGAGGATGCTTCTATTGATCTCTGACACTGTCTCATGGCTTTGGTTCTTGGACTAACAAGCTATGTTGTGCGCAGAGCAGTCTTCTTTACATTTTTGCCTTTTGGCTGTTAGCACAGGTGACCAATATGTTCTGTTCATACTGCTATGACTTCAAAGTCGTAATGGATGGACTATATGCCCTAAAATTGTGATTGAAATTAAAATTGCATTTAAAAATTACTCCTTTTGGATATTTTGTCTTAGAAACAAGGAGGAACACATATACACTTAAACTCAGATACACTCATAAACATGCATGCATGCATGTATAGCCTCCATACAGACACACACATATATTTTTTAAAAAATATTTACTTATTCTTTTATCGGCATGTATGTATGTATGTGTGCATGTGTGCATGTGTGTGTGTGTGTGCATGCATGTGCATGCATGTGTGCGTGTGTGTGTGTGTGTGTGTGTGTGTGTGTGTGTGTGTGTGTGTGTGTACTAGTGCCTACTGAGGACAGAAGAAGGCGTTGCATCCTGTGGAGCTAGAGATAATAGGACTTAGGAAGTACCTGGTATGGGTCCTGAAAACCAAACTCCTGTCCTCTAAAAAAAAGCAGCAAGTACTCTTAATCACTGAGCCATCTCTCCAGACCTAAAATTATACAATTTTATTGAAGATATTGTTCATAAAGCCACATGTACCTATAAAACCTTTAGGGGTATCTTACCATGCTGGCCATTGCTGTGTTCATAGATGTCACAGCTACATAGGATGGTTGGTTGCTTTCCACCCTTAGCAGATTATTAGTATCTTCTGTTACTATGAAAGCTACCTCCCAGAAAGGAGGCTTCCAGGTAAGATCAAGCCTGAAGCCTCTGAGCCTTGTCTCCAAAGTGCATTATAGACTCCTATCTTGGACTTGATCAACATCCATCTAATTGAACTTAGGGCCTATACACTAGGAGGTAGAAAATGCCTGGCACTTGAAACCTGGCCAATTCACCGGAGCCAATGAGGTCACGGACCTTAGAGGAGAATCCTCTCGCATCACTTTACTAAAGTAGCATAATCCCTAATCATATCTCAAAAATGTATCCTTATACCCACAGTTAAGGATCGCTCTCAACCTTCATCAAAGAAGCTTCTATTTGTAGCAGTTGAAAATAATCACAAAAATCTATGACTTGTCAAAATGCAGAAAGAACTGATTGTGGGGTATCCAGAACCAATGGATTCATCTACACTATAACTCCTGCACCTAAACTTAGGGACTATATCAGAAGAAGGGAATATTTTAGAACTTTGAATGGAAATATTAAAAGAGTCAAGGGATTAGGAAGTCTGCTGTGATATAATGTTTCTTACAAATTACAAGAGAGCTACACCCATGATAACTCAACATTATGGCTTTCTAAACAATACCTGAATGAACAATGACAGTATCAACAGACATGCTAAGGAAGAAGGGGGTAGTTTCATGAGCCTCAACTCTAGACAAAGAACTATAGACAACTAAGGACTGCTGAGCAAAGAAGAATCAATTACCCCAGAAATGAGCCTCATAGCTGGTTATTCAATTACAGATGGCAGCCTTGAAATCATTTCATACAAGAAACATTTAACAAGCTTAGCATTTTATTATTTATATATGCTTATGTACATATATGTAACAAGAATAATTAAAGGGAAATAAAATGTAAGAGGCCATGAATTTGAGAAGGGGTGAGTAGGTAGGAGAGATTAGAGGGAGTAAAAGAGAAGAGGGAAGTGATGCAATTCTGTTTTAATTTAAAAGATAAAATATATTTTTAAATTATATTTTCCAGAGAAGTAATAACTAATATTAGTGAACTTCAACATTTTATTCTTGAAAAAAATTTTAAAACAATTTACCATTGAGAGGTGTAATCTTAGGGTTGTTTTGATTTGCATTTCTCTGATGACTAAGAATGTTGAACATTTCTTTAGGTGTTTCTCAGCCATTTGAAAATCCTCAGCTGAGAATTCTTTGTTTAGCTCTGTACCCCATTTTTAATAGGGTTATTTGATTCTCTGGAGTCTAACTTCTTGAGTTCTTTGTATACATTGGATATTAACCCTCTATCAGATGAAGGATTGATAAAGATCTTTTCCCAATCTGTTGGTTGCCATTTTGTCCTAATGACAGTGTCTTTTGCCTTACAGAAGCTTTGCAGTTTTATGAGGTCTCATTTGTTGATTCTTGATCTTAGAGCATAAACCATTGGTGTTTTGTTCAGGAACTTTTCTCCACTGCCCATGTGTTCGAGATTCTTCCCCATTTTTTCTTCTATTAATTTCTTCTATTAGTTTTTCTTCTTTGAAGTTTGAGTGTATCTGGTTTGATGTGGAGGTCCTTGATCCACTTAGACTTGAGCTTTGTACAGGGCAATAATGGATTGAGTTACATTCTTCTACATGCTGACCTCTAGTTGAACCAGCACCATTTGTTGAAAATGCTATCCTTTTTCCATTGGATGGCTTTAGCTCCTTTGTCAAAGATCAAGTGACCATAGGTGTATGAGTTCATTTCTGTGTCTTCAGTTCTATTCCACTGATCTACCTGCCTGTCTCTCTACCAATACTGCACAGTTTTATCACTATTGCTCTGTAAAACAGCTTGAAGTCAGGGATGGTAATTTCCCCCAGAAGTTCTTTTATTGTTGAGGATTGTTTTCACTAACCTGAGGTCATTGTTATTCCAAATGAATTTGCAAATTGCTCTCTCTAACTCTATGAAGAATTGAGTTGGAATTTTGATGGGCATTGCATTGAGATTTCTTTTGTACAAGATGGCCAGTTTTACAATATTAATCTTACCAATCCATGACCATGGGGAATCTTTCTATCTTCTGAGATCTTCTTTAATTTCTTTTTTCAGAGACTTGAAGTTCTTGTCTTACAGATCTTTCACTCACTTGGCTAGAGTCGCATTGAGGTATTTTATGTTATTTGTGACTACTGTGAAGTGTGTTGTTTCCCTAATTTCTTTCTCAGCCTGCTTATCCTTTAAGAAGAGGAAAACTACCAATTTGTTTGAGTTAATTTTATATCAAGCCACTTCACTGAAGTTGTTTATCAAGCTTAGTAGTTCTCTAGTGGAACTTTTAGGGTCACTTAAGTATACTATCATAGCACCTGCAAATAGTGATATTTTGACTTCTTCCTTTCCAATTTGTATCCCTTTGACCTCCTTAAGTTGTCTGATTGCTCTGGCTAGGTCTTCTACTATACTGACTAAGTAGGGAGAGAGTGGGTAGACTTGTCCAGGCCCTGATTTTAGATTCCACCTCACACCAGTCAGAATAGCTAAGATAAAAAACTAAGGTGACAACAGATGCTGGCAAGTATGTGGTGAAAGAGGAACATGCCTCTATTGTTAGTGGGATTGCAAGCTGGTACAACCACTCTGGAAATTAGTCTGGAGGTTCCTCAGAAAATTGGATATAGTACTACCTGAGGACTCAGCTATACCTTTTCTGGGCATATACCCAAAAGATGCTCCAACATACAACAAAGACACATGCTCTACTATGTTCATAACAGCCTTATTTATAATAACCAGAAGCTGGAAAGAACCCAGATGTCCTTCAACAGAGGAATGGATAAAGAAAATGTGGTTCATCTACACAATGGAATACTACTCAGCTATTAAAAACAATGACTTCATGAAATTCATAGGCAAATGGATGGAACTAGAAAATATCATCCTGAGTGAGGTAACTCAACACAAAAGAACACACATGATATGCATTCCCTCATAAGTGGATATGAGCCTAAAAGCTTGAATTACCCAAGATACAATTCACAGAACACATGAAGCTCAAGAAGAAGGATGAACAAAGTGCAGATGCTTCAGTCCTTCTTAAAAGAGGGAACAAAAATATTTATAGGTGGAGATATGGAGACAAAGTTTGGAGCAGAGACTGAAGGAAAGGCCATCAAGAGCCTGCTCCATTTGGGGGATCCAGCCCATAAACATACAGTCACCAAACCTGGACATTCTTGCTGATGCCAAGAAGTGCATGGTAACAGGAGTCTGATATAGCTGTCTCCTGAGAGGCTGTGCCAGAGCCTGACAAATACAGAGACAATGCAAGCAGCCAATCATTGAACTGAGAACAGGATCTACATTGGAGGAGTTAGAGAAAAGATTGAAGGAGCTCAAGGGGTTTGCACCCCAATAAGAACAACAATACCTACCAACCAGAACTCACAGGGACTAGATCACCATCAAAGAGTACACATGGACAGACCCATGGCTCAGCTGCATATGTAGCAGAGGATGGCCTCATTGAGCATCAATGTGAGGAGAAGCCCTTGATCCTGCCAAGGCTAGACCCTACGGTGTAGGGGAATGTCAGGGCAGGGAGGTGGAAAGGGATGGGTGGTTGGGTGGGGAGGGGGAGCACCCTCATAAAGGAAGGGTTAGGAGGATGGGATATGGGGTTTATGGATGGGAAACTGGGAAAGGGGATAACATTTCCAATGTAAATAAAAAATCCAATAAAAATAAATAAATAAAACAATTTACCAAACAAATCTATATATGTCATGAATTTCTAGACATCTGTGATGGATTAGACTTTCCATTGGGCTGGTGAGTTCTCTGTTACTATCACTAAATACCTAGAACAATTCAATTTTAATGGAGAGTTATCTATGCTCCCAGCTTTGGAAGTTCCAGGCTTTGATTTTTGTGACTGCTGTCATTGTTTTGAGCCTTTGGTGAGGGAGTGCAACAAGGTTGAAGAAGATAGCTCCAACTTTTGTTTCATCTCCAACAAGCAAAGAGAAAAAAGTGGAAGGAGTGGGGTGCTCCAAGCTTTTCAAGAGCGCACCCACAATGATGCGACACTTGGGTTCATCCTTTAAAGAGCTAGTTCCTTATGGCAATCTGAGAGCCATCATCTTAATTCACATGGGCTTTTGTAGGAAATTGAAAATCCACACCACTATACATTGGCTGTCTTATCAAACTGACACTCAAATTTAAGACAAGAGAGGTATTGTCTCCGAGTTACAGAGCAGACATAAATAGCTCCATAAAGATCTAAAGTAGCACCTTCCTTCTGCCAGCTTCTCTTGGCTTCAGTTCTTTGGCTGATGGACACATTACTCCAATCTTCACTTCGGTTTTCAGGTGGCCTTTTCTTTGTCTCTGTGACCAATAAAGACGTGTTTTGTTGAACACTAAGCTGTTCTCATCCAGGATTAGCTCATCTCGAGACCTGTACTTATGCCTGAAATAACACCTTTTCAAATAAGGTCAAAATCACAGATCCAAGTGCTTAGGATTTGTACATGTCACTTTTGAGAGCTATAAATCAACTTACTACATCTTACAGCATGGATAGTGAGCTGAACTGGGGAAAATTATACATATATACATGCATATATATATAGATACATATATATGTGTGTGTGTGTGACAAATTTGAAAGAATTAAGAAAACTGCAATACAAAAAATATGATTATTTTAGTATATGAAACAATTTTACCGAGATAGAGATCTATTAAATGAATTAGAGATAGTGATTTTTAAATAAATTAGTATAATTGGAAAGTAAGATTGCTCTCCCTATAAATTATAAAGTGACCACTCTCTTAATAGTATTTTTATATTATTATTATATAACTGATGATATGAATAACATCATTGGTAAATTAAATTATAATTATAAAATACAACACAAAAATTTTAAAATAGAATGAAAAATCCTTTTCTTTTAAGAAATTTTATACTTACCTGGATTGAGGTACAGAATTATGTACGTCAATTATCTATAACTACAGATCAATATAGTCTCATAACTCTAGAAGAGACTAAACATTTGATAAGTTCAAGGAGGGATAAGAGGATATTAAAGTCATTTTGACCTATATCATAGCCATATTGAAAAATTAGAAACTTCTAAGTTATTGGCCAATCAAGCTAAAATATCTTTTACATGAGAAAATAACTAACAGACAAAATATAATGTCTTTTACACCTGCATGTCTAAGTTAGTATTGGCCTAAAGAATTGTCAGCCGTCCTCCAAGTGAATCAGTAGACTGTCTTAATGTGTCTTTAATTATATTCATTAATATTCATTTGAGGAGAGTGCATCATCGTTTCTATTTCAAGAACAAAAGCTAAAACATTAAAGCCTGCTTCTACCTAGAATATTCAGTTTGAGCATTGTCTTTTGAAGATGTCTCTCTGAGGAGATCATTATGCATTGAGAGCTGTATGGATTGTAAGCTGATTCTCTTTTTAGACCAAAGGTAAATAATTTGATCTTGATTTAGTAATCTGTGCCATCACCACCTGAGACTACATTAGGATGGAGAATTAATTTGGACATAGATGTGTATTGGGATGAGAGTCTGCAGAGGGTCTGAGCATGCTTGGTAATTACCAGAAAGCTCACAGCAATGTGTTTTGGCTTCTACATACTATGATTAACATATATTTATTTAACATTTACTATGTGCCAGCCACTGTCAGCATTTATTCCTGCAATATGCTTACAAATGCCATGCTATCTTCATTAGTATTTTAGACCAGAGGCAACTGAGGCACAGAGAAAGTCAATAATGCATATTATGAAAGTATCATAGCCTCCTGGGCTTCCTATTTCTTTCATGAAATCTCAGAAGAGTGGCTCCACATGCCTTCAAAATTCTAATGTGCTGTAGGAGCCCCCAGAAGGTTTCTTTGTACCCTCTGTCTGGATATCGGGATACTTCCCCATATCAAATCTCCCCTCAGGCTGTTTCTCCTATTGTTTTGAGAAGGGTAAAGTAGATTTCTGCTTCACCACAGTGACTGTGGCTGCTCACAGACTTTTTTCTTCAGAAAGATGCTTTTGGTCACTGATACTTAAGAGATACAGCCTGCTCTCCAGCTTCTGGTCCCATTTTGTAGCATAGTTTCTACTTTCTCCTGGCTATAAATTCTATAGAGTTTAGACCTTTAGCTCCAAGAATATAATAATTTGAAATGGGAAAAAAATGGAGCAATAAGTTGGTGGGTAATCAAGAAACTGGGAATGGAGGAAAGTTAGGACTCAGTACATTCAGATTGCTAGCTACTTTCCATAGCTAACAATTTTACTCTAACAATACAGAAACTGTATTATGTGGGCATAAGTGAGTAGCATCATATCACATAGTAAGGCTATAGAAATTCATCGCAAAATTTCTAAGTTTAATTTTATAGGTCTGGCTAGAGTCATGAGTCTTGTAGTTGGGTATCATATAAATAACCTATGATTCCCATAAAGTAGTCCATAGATTATGTTTAGGATAATGGTATCACAAGAAACACACTTTAAAAATTAAGCAATTAAAAACAAATTAAAATGAAAATGAAAGCAATAATCATGGACTAACATGGTAAGTGCTATGGTGGGTCTGGACAAGGTGATATGTGAAGCATAGCTGAGCTTTTTTAAGGCACTTAGACAGATTACATATTCCAGCTCTATTCTAGCATTTAAAAATTAACAACAAAATAATTTCTCTAAACTGTAAAAGTACTTAAAAATGCCACTTAGCAGCTGTACAGCATTATTCGGCTAGAAAATCTGTTTATTTCTCAAAGTAAGTGGTAATTTAAGCATTATGTAAACTTTCTTCATGATTGCCATTTTAGATGTGAAACTGAAAATACTGGTATATTACCAAAATATTTAATACATTGAAAAAGCCCATGTAACTTTTCAGAGCCTAGAATATTAGATGACAAAAAGGCAACCCAGATAAAGGGAAAGGACACGGAGAAATTGGCATAAGGAATGGAGGAGTAGCAAACTCTGAAGACAAACCACTGCCCAGGATGCAGGCTGTGCGTGGCACGGGAATCAAAGGCTAGATTTTATGAAGCCCCAGACATTAGCAGTAACGCCATTGTATCTCACAAAGATAACTAATGTAAAAACATAGCCACAACATATAACCACATGTTCAGTTTGAACTTACCTTCTAACTGACTCAACGTGACAATCAAATGAATTTTTGCACCATAAGAGAGGCCCTAATAATTTTGCCTTTAATGTACACATTAGACTTTTTTTAAATTCAATTTGATGCTAAAACCAAAATGTTTATGATAAACTAGAGTAGTAATGTGGTGTATAGATTCATGCCAGGAGCCAGGAATTTGGAGCAAGTGCAATTTAGGGGAATGAATATAATCATGCTATTCTGCCCAGGAGACCCTCTTAGAAGCAGCCCCTCCCCCACCCAGGTCCTTCAGGAAGAGCCCAGGCTGAGTGAAGTAGATTTGTATGCTTTGCCACCTTGTGGTCATTATAGTTATTTGCATGACTCCATCTGTGTTTATGGCTGCAGATTTTTCTCAGGAAATACCCATGTCCTTACTCATCCCATTATTAATAATTCTGGCTAAAACATATTAAAGTGAAAACACTAATGAAAAAGTGAGCACGGTAAAGAAATGCCTGCCTGATGATTTATTCTGGGCTGATGTGTCTCCTGGATGACCATCCGGAAATTTATGTTTCCCTCATATGTTTCCTCATAGTACTATTGAAAAAAAAAGTTAATACAAATTAGAAAACTGAATAATATTATTTCAATAACACCATGATATTAAACAAAAATAAAACCCATGGCTTAATGTACACACAACATATGTTTGCATAAATGGGAGAATTTTCTCTGACACTCAAATCAAAACATCTTTGAACTCAAGGTACTTTATAGCTTTTATTTTGTTCTAGTTCAGTGTATAAGACACAGACTTTCTAGAGATATGGAGTATCTAATTGTCTCTGGAGGTGCAATAGCCACTGTCAGATAACTAAGATGGTGTAGATAAATTCTAAAAGGTCAGAGTAATTTGTAAGATCATCATTATTAAATATTTTTTTATTTTATTATTCCTTCTCACATGAAACTAGATATTTTTACATGCTTGTAAAACTGTGAAATATTAGAACTAAAAATTGCTCAGAGAGCATAATCTCGGTTTTTAGTAACCATTGTTTTTAAGGGGTGAACACAGAGGGTTCTGTTCTTCCAAGTCATTAAATAGCCATAGAATTTAGCAATGACATTAGAATTCAGTCTGAAGAACTGGATTTAAACAACATTTCACTACTATTTAAGTTAACAAAATCTACGCACTTTGAGCTGAGATGGATCAGTGAATATAGGTGTTTGCTCCTGAGCTGAATACCTGAGTTCAGTGTCTGCTACCCACATGGTGGGAGGAGAGAACCAAGTCCCACACGATCTCCTCTAATCTGCCGTCTGCCCTGCCCACCCATCTTCACATACCCACACACAAATGAATGTAATACAAACTTAGAAATCTGACTGCTCATCCGAAGGTCCTGAGTTCAATTCTCAGCAACCACATGGTTCAAAACCATCTTTAACAGGATCCAATGCCCTCTTTTGCTGTGTGAAGACAGCGACTGTATACTCACATGCATAAAATAAATAAATAAATCTGTAATAAAAATTTTTTTAAAAAAACCCAGTGGTTTTTGGTTATAGGTTGAAAGAGCATCTATCTTCTTATTCAGTTACGAAATTTATCTTAAAGTTATATCATTAATAAGAAACCATATTAAAAAAACTTTTAAAATGCACAGCCTTGATCATGGAGATAAAAGTGGGGAGAGACAGCTGTCCTTCATTTCTAGTACAAGAAAGCCGGCTCAAATTAGAAGCGTTCCCATGCTTAAGCCACTTGTGCATATTCTGAATGATAGTATCACGGAAATTATTTTCATTACTGTCCACTGAAGGACTGACTTCCTTCAGAGACATCAAGTATCCAAGATATACAGGCTTCTGTCATCTGTTTGTCCTCACCACCCAACTGCAATGTGAAGAGAGCTATCTTAAGAAAGACTACCTGCTGCCTATTGGAAGCAACTTTAGACTCTTCTGGAGCTAGTATTGAGAAGAGAAGGCTTCACTTACACAGCCAGGATGATAATTACCGTAATGCAGTGGAAGACACCAGGATAAAGAGGGAGAAGAATCCACTCACCTGCAAGTCATATTACATTCAAACTAGTAAATTAACAAAGTCAAAAAAGTATTGGAATATACTCAAATAAAAGCTGAATTTATTATTTTTTTTGTATCCAGAGAAGTTATCAAACACCTCACATCTTTACTCATTCCTCATAGGCCCTGCAAAATAATTGGTTGCCTAAAGTGAGTGTATAAATATGAAATTGAGTGTGTCGGGGGCAGGGGGGCTGGAGAGATGACTCAGTGATTAAGAGCACTGGCTGCTCTTCCAGGGGTCCTGAGTTCAATTCCCAGCAACCACATTGTGGTTCACAACCATCTGTGATTGGATCCAATGCCCTCTTCTTGTATGTCTGAGGGAGGACAGTGACATTGTACTTATATATATTAAAAAATCTTTAAAAGGAATAAAATAAATAATAATCAATGGAGCATATTCTAAAATTATACAGATGTATTAGGATAAAGTATACTGCAGTTACAAATTTATCTCAGAGTTCCATTGGATTAATATAAAGCATTTGTATGTTGCACCTGTCATGATAGGCCAATGAGGCTCTCTCCATGAGGAGCCTGTAGACCTGGGGGAGAAACTAGCCTGGGAAGTACAGCAATTCTTTCCTATTCAAGGCAGCTGAACAAGAATCATATGATTTTTCCCAACGCTTAACTGTTTAACATAAGAACATGACCTTGTGAGTCTGATAAACTTAGAGCACACGTGAATATGTGGTAAATACCAATGGCCTCTATATGAACATTATATTTCTACTCCTGGCAAATGAGTACTGATGCATGTAAAACACATAGTAAACATAACCAAATTACAGTTTGGTAGGATTTGGGGGGATATTTTTCTTGGTTTGTGGGATTTTGTTGTTGTATTGAGTTCTTGCTTGTTTGTTGGGAAAGAACTTAAAGTCAGGTGGGTAGAATTGGGGAGAGGATCTGGAAGGACTTGGGGGAGAGGAAGAACATGGTCAAACATATTTAAATTAAAAAATTTAAATAATAAAAAATAATATATTACAAAATACAAAAGAAATCAAAACCACCCCATAAAGGATTTAACATGTACAGATGGTTTCAATGAATGATGTTTCCTTTCCCTTTAGAGACCATATTCTACTCAATAAGAACATGAACATCAGGAACGGAAGTGCCATTATAGGAATAAACCTAAATATGCTCTGACTTCTCTAAAATATTTGTCATTTGCATAATTCAGTAATAATTGATCACAGATTACTTTGATATATTTATTCAAAACTGTGAACCGGTGTGAGCTGATTCACAGTGAGGATCTCTGCTCTCTAGAACTTGCCAGAAGAGTTAAGTGATAAGTGCAAAGTCACTTAACTTGTATCATATTTCCCTAGATACATATTGCATCCCCTTCATGGTCTAAAACTGTGATGAATATGTGTGGCTTTCCTCACTGTTTACCATGGATATTTGTACTACAATAAGGCAGACTGCAGCACTCAAAAGCCTGATGTTCCTATGCAAAACACATTGTAGTAAACAAGAGTTTATTATCTTCCTGGTCTCACTACAAATCAGGTAGCTATCTACATACATAATACAAAGCAAATGCCTAATTTCTGAAAATTATGAAAAAAAACCTCACTGTCTCTTACTACTATAATCTTATGTGACTATTTGGAAACACTGGGTCAAAATTCATATGGACTAACATTCAGCCGATATACAGGAAAGGGCTGATTTCCCCCCTTTCCAAGTTTTAGTGAAGAATTAAGAGGTTTCATTGCTTATCAAGCACAGCTCTAGAAATATATAGATAAGCAAGCTTATGAAATACTGTGATCAAGAGAGGAAAAAAATGGCTGAATAATCATCAGATTTCATGTTTATAAAAAAAATAATCAAGTGTTAAGTGACAGAGCTGATGGAACACACTGTAGTGTCATGAAAATACTCATCAGAGTTTGCTTAAATATTTTTATTGAGTCTAATTCCAAATAATAGTAGCAATAGACTCCATTGGTTGTTGTCTGCTACATATCAGCTCTGTTGGGGCTCTACTTCACAGAGGCTCGGAGATGGCAACACAGCTGTTAGCTCGTTTGACAAATGAAGGAACTGTAGCTCAAAGAAATAACAGTTATGGGATTCAGTCTTTTTGTGTTTAGATTTTCATTTCCCAGTAGGCATGTCTAGATCCTTATTCCAGGTATTTGATAATTCTTAACTTAGAGTCGTGACTATTTTAAAAATAGTCTCCTGAAAATAAATAATGGGAGACTCTTATTTTTAATTTAAATTATTTTATTTATTTACATTCCAGTCATCGTCCCTGCCTCAGTCCCCCTTCCCACAGTTCCTCATCCCATTCCTCCTCCCCCTTGCCTCTGAGAAGGGTGCCTTCTCCCTCCTACTAAGCCTCTCCCTTCCCTGGGACCTCAAGGTTCTCAATGATTAAGTGATTTTTCTCCTACTGAGGCCAGACCATGTAGACTTCTGCTACATATATGACTGGGGCAGACCAACCCATGTATGCTCATGGGTGGTGGCTCAGTCTCGGGCAGCTCCCTGGGGTCTGGGTTATTGAGACTGCTGGTCTTCCTATGGGATCAGACTCCCTTTCAGCTTCTTCAATCCTTACCCTAATTCAACCATAGGGGTCCCTGACTTCAGTCCATGGTTGGGTGTAAGTATATGCTACTCTCAGGACAGCCATGTAAGGCTCCCATCTATAAGCATGTCATAGCATAGTAGTGTCAGACCTTGGTGTCCCCACCATGAGATGGATCCCAAATCAATCCTGTCATTGGACCTCCTTTCCTTCAGTCTCTTCTCCATTTTTGTCCCTGAAGTCCTTTTAGACAGGAACAGTTTTGGGTCAGGAATTTTGACTGTGGGTCAGCAACCCTGCCCCTCCACTAGCGGCCCTGTCTATCTATTGGACGTGGACTCTTCGAGTTCCCTTTCCCCAGGGTTGGGGATTTTGGCTAAGGTCACCCCCAATGCATCCTGAGAGTCTCTCACCTCCCTGGTCTCTGGTAGTTTCCAGAGGGTTCCCCCACCTCCCACTCCCCAAGGCTGCTTATTTCCATTTATTCTCTGCTGGCTTTGCTTTTCCCTTTCCCCCATACTTGATCCTGTTCCCCTTTTCTCCTTTCCCTCCCCTCTCCTACTCAGGTTCCTCCTTCCCTCTGTCTTCTGTGATTACTTCCTTCTCCCTTCTAAGTGGGGTTAAAAACCTCCTCACTTGGGCATTTCTGCTTGTTACACTTGTTATAGTCTGTAGATTGTATTCTAGGTATTCTGTACATTTTGGCTAATATCCACTTATCAGCGAATGCATATAATGCATATTTTTTTTAGGTCAGAGTTTCCTCACTCAGGATGATATTTTCTAGTTCCATCCATTTGCCTGCAAAATTCATGAGGTCATGTGAGGTTAATTTAGAACAACATAACTACATGTCACCTAGATTCTGATTTACAAACTTCACATACATATGCACAGTCATCCCAGCCTATGGTACTGAGAGGCTGGAGACTTGAAAACGTAGACTTAGAATTCAGAGGTGACACATCCACTGAACAATCGTGGGGGAAAGAAAGGGAACTCTAGAATGTTCAATAAAACAGGGAGAAGCCAAATAAACTTGGAACAAGATTCAGAGACCTATAAATTCTCAGTGAAATGATAGAGAAGTCAGAGGAAAGGGTCAATCTTAAATCAAGAAGACTAAACATTCAGGCTTGCCAGATGTAGGAGCCAACAAAAGGCTGTGAGTCATCGCATAAGCCTCCTAAATCCACCCATGGTCTGGGTTTCCGGTAGTCAGTTACCAGAGCAGCGAGTGGAAACAGAATCCTCACATATATTCTTCGTTCTAGTTCCCTAGATTTGGGGCTTTTATTTTATTTTTTTAACTGGTTGAACAGTTGCTGCTTGGCACCCAGACTTCCTGATGTCCACTCTTGCCTGACTATAACTGCCTGACTCTGACTGCTTGACTATGACTGATTTCCCACATTGGCCCTAGAATGTCATTTCTAAAACCGAAATAGATCATGGAGTTCCCAGTTTCCCCGGAGAAGCTCTACAGGTGCATCTTGATTTGAACTCTGTCTACTCCTTATATATTATTGTTTGTCTTCAAGCCTTAGTATAAATAATATTTTCTTTGAAATTTATTAAAACAACCCATCGTACAAATGGAGATAAACAACAGGTGGTTATGGCCTTTAATCCCAGCACTTGGGAGGCAGAGTCAGGCAGATCTCTGAGTTCAAGGCCAGCCTGATGTACAGATTGAATTCCAGGAGGACAGCTTGAATAAAACCAAACCAAACCAAACAAACAATCAAAAGACAAATGGCTATACTGTTTAACAACTTTACCTCCATGCCTCTCCATATATTCCTCTGCTCTTTTCAAGGTGATCGTCTGAAATTAGGAATTGCTAGCACAGTACTACCCTGGTGTAGATTGCTTCCCATATCTTCTGTTCATTAAAGTCACAGGGTAAGCACTTTATCTGGTTCATCTCTGTCCTGTCATCTCAAGTGCAAGTGTAAGGATGCCTAAGATCAAAGGAAATGGAAGAGTAAGAATGGAGAGGAAGACCCACTCTTAGAGATGAAGGAAAACAATTGCACTCCAAAAAGAGACTGGTTTCAGCTTGGTTTCATTCTCTCACGAAGCTTATCTGTATAGCAACTCCTTCCCGGAGTCTTGACATAGTCCAACTTTAATTTTATTATCTTTCTTTTTTAAATCTTGCAACCTACCATGGTAGACAATTAAAAAAATATCATTTCAATTACTATATTTGGAATCTCTGTTACTTGAGACTGAAAGTCTTGTTGAGAATAAGGACTCTTGGAGAAAATCGTCGCAGCTTTTGGTTCTAAAAACTCAAAGAAACGGCATGAGGACTTAATCTTGGGAGACTAATACATGTGAAAATATTTAGAAGTTGATCAAATACATTCCAATGTATTCACTGTTTTTACATATAGTAAGTATTTTGTTACTTCAGTGTGTTCCCTAGATGTTAGGTATCCATAGGAAGGAGGTAGGGGGGGTGTACCTGTTTAGCATGATTGTATTTTTATGTTATCTTTGTTTCATGTCTTTGTATTTAGCACTTCATGTCTTTTTATGAAAACACTTCAATGTTCTATAAAAGCAGGGCAGGACACTGAGCTCAGGTTAAACATTTTGAGTTCCAGAGTCTATTGCCTCTCTACAATGAACTTGGGAGTTTAGGAGTGTCCTTGGGGATAGGTAGAGGATTGAAGGCTGCACTGAGGTCCAGTCCTTCACTACAAAGGGTAGGCAAGACTCAGAGCCAGGACTAAGAGTAAACTGATTCAGGAAATGATGAAAATCCTGGAGCCTGGAAAAATGATGCTCTGCTACAGTAGTGGTAGAACTCAATGTGTTAGTCTAAGAGTTAGGAATAAATCAACAATGTACTATTTGCAAGCCCCAGGAAACACTAAAAAATCTGTAAAGCCTAGTGTCTAACTTAAATAATTGGAATTATCAGGGAAAGATTAACGAGGAAGGGAGAATGATGGACAAGTGAGGTCTCATGGAAGCGGAGGGGAGTTGGGAGGGGGAAGTACAAAGGAACAAGGCAAGTGGGAGGAAGCTGCTCCTGTTTAGAAAAGTGCTTCCAGGTCAATGATAGCTTGCCACATTTCACTGCACTGCATTCGTCATTCCAGTGCAAGGCCATATCATGGAAGTAATATTCTTGAATCAGATACATGGATTTATCATATTCGCAGGCCTCTCATTCTCCATATGCAAAGAATTTGCTAGCAGTATCCGTTGGCTCAGTGCTCCAAGAAAGGCTACTGTGTAGATATTGATAGTGGAACTATACAGAAGGGGTGGTGGGAAAACAAAGTTGAATTCAGCTTCCAGTATTTGGTACACCAAGTAAAAGCTAAAGAAACAGAAAACAAAGGTTATACTCATTTGAAAAATAAACTTATGAGTGACTCATGTTGGTTTTAATATGAAAGAATAAAAACAAACAAATGGAAAAAAAAACAACTAGGTGTGGTGGCATACACCTTAAATCCCAGTACTCAGGAGTCAAAGATAGGGTGATCTCTGTGAGTTCAAGGCCAGCCTGTTCTACATAGGGAACTCCAAGACAGCCAGAACTTCATAGAGAGTCTCTGTCTTAAAAATTAAAAAAAAAAGAAAAAGAAATATAAAGAATAAAACTATAAGCAAAATGCAGCATATTGAAACTCTCAAAGTTGATGGTGTCAAACACTCCAAAGGAATAGACCATCCAGCTTGCACAATAGGCGATAGGGAACTGAAGTTCACAGAAGGCCACTAGGGATGAGCTTACTAGGTCTTCTGTCATTCAAACGAATATTGCTTATCTATCAGATATTAATTTCATGCCAGAGCTTCTTAATTGATATATGTCATGATCTTGAGGGAAGGACTCATTTATGAGTTCTAAAATTATTTTTAATGGAATCATAATTTTTACAAGACTATTGTGAGAATCCAATTTAGAAAGACAATGTACTAGAAAATTTAACATACTTAATTGTAGCATATTCTTTTACTCAATACTTTTGTATTCCTAATTCTAACAGGAGGCCATTCATGTTGACCCTCTTACTACATGATCACATGACTGGTATAAACAACCATATGTTTAGGTTAATATTCATTGGCGATAGATGTTAAAAAGTACCAAGTTGCTATGAAAGTTAATTTACCTATTAGAAAACATATCTCTTTGATTTACAAATGAACAAAAATAGAAATTCCTGTGAACGTACATCTTAAAGATAAGTGATGCAAAATTTTAGTAAAATTTTGGGGAGAGTAGTACTACAATAAAGACCTAAGAAGACTGTTATGAAACAACAGTTGATATAATTTTCTTACTTTGCTTAATTGCCATTCCACCTATAAAATGGAGTTAAGTTCTCAAAAGTCTCATAGAACCTCAATACCTTGTGCTATGTTTGTATATGAAATCCTTATAGCTGGCCATTCAGACAAGGATGCTACAGAACAAAGCCATGATAGCATCTGAGGAATTCCAGGAGATGCACAGACAAGATGGAAATGATTGGTTCTAGTTGTTGTTCCAACCACAGGGTGAGAAACACTTCTCCCTGTAAAAGGTCCTAAGGTGAACCCGAGGCACAATGTAAAATCAATTTATTCATTCAGAATAGATATGCCAAGTGACCAATGTTGATATCAAAAGGCTTCCAAGTATGTAGAACATTAATGTTTGTTGAAAGTACATGAGTTTAGTAAAATAAACCCTGATTTCCAACAGGTGTCACCCAATGTGCAGCATATCAACTGCCAATTATTTAAAAGAACATTCAGCACTCAGGAGAAAATCAGAGTCTACACTATAATGATAATTTAAAAGTTGTAATTAGAATTGGTGCTGGACAGTTTCCATTTGTACTTACAAACCTATTCTGCTGTCTTGGGCCCTCAATATGTATATCAGAGGACTAAATTAGGTGGATTTTATTCTCTGGTTTCACAAATAGGAAAGAAACAGCAAAAGAAAGAAGAGAGGTGGGACCAATTTCATTATGTCTTGTGTTCTGTCTCTTAGGGAGATATTGTATGCTGACTGAACATTCTTAAGGAACAGTAAGACGCTTACTTATATATTTTTCTAATTAGTCTTTCTTATTGCTCCTACAGGCAGAGAGAATATGTGTTCCCTTGTGAGCTCCAGCCTGTGAATACCTACCTCTTCTTGGTTTCTTCTCTGATGCTCTCAAAAGAATCATAAAAATTTGACTTAAACACACACACACACACACACACACACACAGAGAGAGAGAGAGAGAGAGAGAGAGAGAGAGAGAGAGAGAGAGAGAGAGAGAGAGGATTAAACTCAATGAGGTCAATAAACTTTGTTAAACTTTGTCTGGTTTGCTAATGGCCTAGAAAACTACTTGGCTCAAAGTAGAACTCATTAGTTATTTATTGAATGAATTGTTTTGCTTACATCTTTTATGATCACTTTTAATCATAAGATTATGGTGATTATGGAGATAAAAATTCTTATCTCATGCCAACCTAGAAAGTATAAATGAATAATTTCCCACCAAAATAGAACTCTGCCAATCACACCCATTTTATTGCATAAACTAGATTTTTGCTACTGATATATACACAGCATGTTATTAATAAATGAGAAGGTTCATGATGGTAACCTTAAAATGTGGAAAGATATGCACTACTTAGAGATCTAGTTTAATCTTGTAGGCAGAAGATAGTACTCCAGAGAGAGAGGTCGGGGGTTAGAGCATGTAGAATTCTGCAGCATGGAAATATGGTTTGTTCTGGCATCTAGAAATTTCATCATGCCTAGAACATTAAGAAATGAAGGTAGAGAAGACAAGCCAGACCATGAAAAAATGTTGCAATATAAGTCTCAGGCCAGTAAAGCATTCACAGGAGGGAGGAGGATATTAGTTATTTCTCCATGGCTGTGATAGAATACTGTGACCAAAACAATGCATGGAAGAGAGTTTATTTGTGCCTATGATTCCAGAGGGTTAGAGTCCATGATGGCAGAACAAAGGCATGGAGGCAGAAGCAGGAGGCTTACATCTTGAAGCACAAAGATGAAGCGAAGAGAAAGCACTATCAATGATGCAAGTCTTTAAATCCTCAATGCCCACCTTCGATGGCACACTTCCTTCAACACGGCCACATCTCCTAAGCCATCTCAACCAGTGCAGCTAACTGGAAACCAAGTGTCCAATGGGGAATTTATCTTTCAATCAACCACAGAGGAAAAGAAAAAAAAATGACTCTGCCTCTCTTTCCCTAAATATAAACATATGTACATATTTTGTTTCCAAATGGGGAGTAAATTAAGAATTGCCATAGTTACTATAAAGCTATATTCTATAAGTAATGTGAAGATGCATTCTTTGACATTCTTCAACAATGTCCCTATGGTCTGAATGCAGCTCCCCAAAGGCACATAATGGAAACTTAGTCCCCAGGCTGACTATGTGGAAGGTGATAGAAATTTAAGAAGTCATGTCCATGAAAATCCTGGGATCAAATGCTGGTGTGCCCAGAAAATGACAGTGTATTTCAGTTTCTCCTTGGCTTGCTGTTTTGCAATATCCTCATGCCTGTGCTCCTTAGATGATGTGGATCAGCCAAGAGAGCGCCCACAGGAGCCTAGCTGATGCCTGCTCATGTTTCTGAACAGCTAAAAATATGGAGTAAATAAACTTGTCTTTTGTAAGTTTATCCTGATGCAGATATTTTATGATAGTAAAATAGTGGAATAGTTACAATAAAACATTTTACTAATGTTATGTTACAAGTACCCTTGCTTTGGCTTTGTTCAGGGGTTGAAAACTCAGCATAACCTGATGTCTCTATGAGATGAAGACTATCATCTGCAATTTACAGATTAGGAGAAAGCTGAAAGGGTCAGAGTAACGTGTTCGAGGTCACACAGCTACGGAATGATAAAGATAAAAGAAAGCTGAGAGTGGTCACTTTCTGGAACCTCTTAAAGAAAGTTGGGCTTGGAAGTACCAAGGGAAAAAAGAAAAGCATTGAGCTGACCGTGAGCAGCAGGAACTATCCTGATGAGCTTACTTTCGTGAGAAGCAGCAAATTGTGCCTCTGTCTTAGCTATCACAGGGAAAAATAAGTTTAGCCTTTATTAAAAAATAAAAAGTCTTCCTGGGTTGGAATTCTTATCATTGTGAATGTAAAAATAACTTGCTTTTCTAACATGGGGAATTTAGCAGCATTTTTCTTTTTTTTTTTTTAAAGCTAAGGAAATCCTAGAAACTAAAAACTGAAGGACCTAAAGGAGGTCACGAGCCAGTTTGACAAAACTCTGCTTGGAGCTCTATTTTTGCATTACAGATAAAGTTATATTTCATATCGTCTTACTGGACTGCCTAAGAATTACAGATTACATGGTGATTTGAAAATAGTCCACACTACAATTGTAAAATTATAAAAGATAAAAAGTTGTATGATTCAAATAGCTCCTAATGTTTAAGTCCTTGATTTCCTGACTCCAGCAGATGGCAGCCTAACAAAATAATTTGTGTGTCCTACATTAACACTTCGGGACCCTCTGCAAGGCCACACAGAGTAAAAGCAGCGAGGGACCAGACTCACTCTTCTCTAATCATATAACTTTTATTTGAGGGGGAAGCACTGAAAAATTTTTTTTCTTTGTTGCTCTTCATTCTTTAAATACCCAACCTGCTGGGATCAGCACAAGACTCTTAAGTCTCCGTAAGAATAAAGTTATAAAACATGAGTAAATAGAAAGTCATAAGATGATCCAACTCGAATACTTTAATGTCAAAAGAATGGGCTTTAGAGATACTTCTCTGAGTTAACAATTGAAATAGAGATTTTCAGCTTTAAGTTTGTGTTGAAACTCATGGCCATAGCGTGTTTGAATGGTTTCCACTGGATAATTGGTATTTGAATGCTTCCTTTCCCCTTGCTATCACGTCCTAACTGTTATTTTCCAGGTAAATACCGGACACTTTGTCAAGATCACGCATAAATAAAGCCACACAGTTGAGAATAGTACTACCAGGAAAGAAGTCAGGGTTTCTACTTTTAAAATTTATTTTCTCCTTTGTCTCCCTAACACCAGTTATTGGACTTACAAATCAAAACTTATTTACAATTTGCCTAGCTTTATCTACCCCTGATAGGGTAGATGAATCCCAGTTTCTTTTTTCTGTTTTCTCTCCAGAAGTAGTCCTTATGTTTCATAAAGATGTTGTTTCATAATTAACTTTTAAAGCAACTGCACCAAACAAATCAAACTTCGGTGTAAGAACTCATAGCTCTTCTCTCTTCTGAGATGGAAACTCTAGGCATGAGGAATGCCTTTCAGGGCACCCAAACCCAGACAGCAGCTGCAGACAGCAACATCTAGAGGGAGACCCTGAGTCCAGCTTCTTCCGGTATAGGAGAGAGATGATGTGACCATGTTGTGAAGAGCAGTAGACACACAAAAGCAACGTCTTATTTTCTTCCTGTGACTCCTAGGTTCATCTTTCTAGAACTAATTCTTCCAGACTTCATAAAAAGCAGTTATATAAATACCTTTTAAGACCCGGACTAAAAGAAGAGAAAGACCAAGCAGTCTAATTAGTTGTTTTACAAATGCAAGGTATAGGGTACACCAGAAGTTAGAATGGCTCTCTGAGGAGACAGACTAGAAAAGGAAGTAACTGGACTCCATGAAAGCCCTGGGGAACCAGCAGTCAGTGCTTGGAGTTTGGTATACACAGGGAGGAAGCGAAGCTCAGTGAAGCAATGCCCAGCTCTATGAAGACTGCAGTTTTGAGTAATAATGGGTAACATTACAAGTTATAGAGTGTTGTGAGCATTCTAAGTTAATTAGTATAATTGCTATCTTCTTATTGCCCATGTGTATAAATGTAAAGATGAGAATTTGCAGTATAAACAGCTTCATCTCAAAAAAATATTCAGGTGAAACTGGGTATCTCTGCCATCTCTTGAATATTTTGGGGGAGAAATAGTTACTAAACTTTGCCTGGGAGAAATCCATACTTATTTCTCTCACCTGTCTTATGTAAAGATGGCTTTTATAGATTGATTGTATAGTCAAAGGGAATAGAATTTGTTTTCTTTTAAATGTATGTAATGACTTTTATTTACTTTTGCTGTGTGACAGTGTTCATGTGTGCTCGGGCATGAGCTCTCTTGGGCATATGTGAGAGGTTTCGAGAGCTCGTAACATTTCATATGTCATAGGATAACTTGTAGGAGTTGGTTTTCTTCTTCCACTCTACGGGCTCTGGGGATTTAAGATAGGGTTTCATGGTTGGAGCAGGTGTCTCTACTCCCTGAGCCATCTTATCCACTGGGAGCGTTTTCTGTTAGTCACCGAGAAACACTGGCACTCTCTGGATTGAGGAGGGCAATGCTCCAAACAGCTCCATCTTTTCACCTCTGGGTTCAGCTGTTCATCTCTTGCAGCACCTTCCAGACTGCATTGTGAGTCTCAGGAGGACATCCTCTCTTCCACGGAGGGGACCCAAGGCAAGAGTATTTTGGTTGAAGGTGAGAAAAATAACAAGTAGAGACCGTCAAGGGCATAATTCCTTTTGGTCAGGAAGAACTTTCTGTAGTCACTGTAAGAGAGTGATCAGACAAGGAGTTCATCAAGGTGTGCTCAAGCCATTGGTAAAAAACTCCTTTTCACAGGGATCACTTTCCTGAGGAAAAGAGACGTCCTATTAGTTCACCTGGTCCAGCTCTCCTGTTTTGGGCTGTGATGTGAAGCAAGACTCTTGTCCAGGACTCATTGGCCGAAATCCAAGTTGTTCCTTCTTTGTTTCCTTCCCTCCAGTAACTCCTCCATCAAGATGCTGTTTCAAAGTTATATTCCTCACCTTTCCTCCCTTCTTGGCATTCTGTGATGGAAAGAGTTCCTGGGCCTTCTCTTAGCTGCTTTCTTTTCACACTCTCTTTCCATCAGCCCAATTTGTTTTCCCACTTTATACTAAAGAACTCCAAGGAGGGAAGCTAATAAAACCCATTAAAGCCGAAGTTGAGTAACTGCAGTCATTAGCTTCTCTGAAGTTTTTTCCTCCTTCTGTGTATTATCACCATGGAAGGCTAGGCTGATGTTTAGCAAAGAGCACCTGTCAAAACAAAAGAAGAGTTTCACACCTCACAATTTTAAGCCCCAGGTAAGAAACTCAGCCTGGTGGATCGGCAAAGAGGAAGACGAGAAATCTGAAACTCCCAGCCTTGGAACAGAGTTAAATGAGTTTCCTCTGGGTACCAACAGGCTTTTGTTTAACACGATTACATCCTCTTTGTTTTATTACAGACATCAATGAGAAAACAAACAGTGTGATCAAGATAAAGGCCCCGAGCAGCACTCTGTTTCTGTCTCTCTTCTTCTCAGAGCGCTATCACCACCTTTCAGTGGACAGGCTTAAAGGAACTAACCCGGCCCACAGAAAATGGATGAGCCGAGCAGCGCAGGTGGACAGGAAAGCTTTGAGCGGCAGGGTAAGGGGATAGAAAAAGTGTGAAGCCCTTATGTCCGTGACCAGATCAAGTGATAAGAGGACTGGCTTCCTTTGCTCTCCAATTAATTGTCTTCTTTTCAAAACAGTCTTAGCTTTCACGAAGCCCGTGAGGATGCTAGACATAGTCCTAGTAAAGTACAACAACCAAAGAAGCCTTGTTGCTGCGGCGGTTGCAGCTGGACGTTGGTTGTGTAAGACAGACAGGAGCCCTTGAGTGGGGGGGTGGGGGATGGGAGCTTCAGAGAATCACTAAATAGTGAATATTGACCATTAAAGAGGCACTAGTTGTCTGAATTCTGTCAAGGCCACAAGAGAATCAGATCTAACGTTAATTTTCAATGCAGTTCTTTCTGTATTAAATCAGTTACAACCCTAACTCCCTTTAAAAACAAAACATGGTCATTGTCAGTGTAATCGCCGCACTGAACTGACAGAAGCTGGGGTCTTCTGCATTCACATTTTAATTACCTCTTTTCAGCCAGGAGCATCATTAGAAGTTTATTATTACCATCTCCTATCTTGTGATCTTAATTGGCTCCCTTCACAGAGGACACCAAGAATCCAAAGCAGAAGTCCTGGCAGCCTCCCAAAGATGGCGGCCAGATCAGTGGCACCTTACATTGATAGTGTCTGAAGTCAAGTATCAGGCTTGGTAGGTTAGACTTGACATGGTTCCTTCTTCCGATACTTGAATGTGGACATGGGGCTGATTCACTGGTTTCAAAATCACACTGAGAGGCAGGGGCTTTTGACCCACTTTCATTATGGTTCAAGAAAGGAATATGACCCATTATTATTCCCGTGGCTCTTTTGGATTCTAAGGTGGGGTGGAAGGTTTATTTACCAAATCTGTATTCATTGACATTCACAAATCTCCAACATTGGCTGTAGTTATGTTGATACTTGCTACTTAAAAATGTGAGTTGTAAAGTTCCTTTAAATTAAAAGTTTATATTAACTACATGGAGCCTGAAAAAACAATGGTAACTTAATTTCCAAAATATTTGCTGTTATGTTGAAATAATGACAATTTTTTTGAGGCAAGAGAAAAAAAAAGAGAGAAAGATTAGGAAATAAATCTACTACCTTGTCTATGGGAAAGAAAAAGGTGTTTTGTGAACAGGGTTACTATATCTCTTATTTTGCAAAAGGAAAACAAGTGAGTTTCAAATTTTAAACACTGGGGTTCACTTCCTATAATATCAGGCTAATGATACCTCTATACTCAGATGTACATTGACTTCTGGGCCTGTCTTTTGGCATTCATAGAAAAAGCTAAGTTACACATAATTTAGAATTGTGTGATCATCAAAATTCAAAGAGAGAAAGATAATTTTTAAAAGGTTACAAATATAAATGGTTTAGTTTAAGATTCTAAAGATTAGGCTTCTTTATTTTCATTTATGGCTAAAATTATTATATTATCTGTATTTTTTATATATCCCCAACATTCCTTTAAAGATAGTATTACCATCCATTGTGATCTGTCATCCTAAGGGAGGCAGTCTACAATATTAAGGAATGAACCATGTAAAGGACTAGACTCTAAGGAATAAACTTTTTTATACAATTAATTGAACTAATATACACATTGAAGTCTTCAGCTGAACTGTCAGCCTGATTTGTTTTCTCCCAGGAGTTTTACCAGAACACTGATATGCATGCTTTCATTCTGACACCGTCTACAGCAACACCGGAAAGAGGGCACTTTATAAACAGGGCTTTCTATTGCACTTTTGTTTTGTTATACATTTAACTACAATTATGCAAACAAACAAGTGAAAAGTCCATTCCACCTATGCAATTCCTGGAACAGAACCTGAAGTCAATATCACTTCCGGTGACCATGTATATTCAAGTGTAGTTTCTAAGCTGTAGGGAGCGTTTCAGATTTTAGAGTGTATCTCGTGAAACATGACAACGGCTAGTATTCCTTCCACAAAACAGCTGAATCCTCTGTGAGAAGAAGCTTGGGAAAAAGGTGAAAAATCCAAGGCACTGAAGTTACAATGATACAGATAAATCCAATCTAAGCTATAGACAATGACATGACGACCACATTAAAAAAAAAAAAAAATCTTCTCTTCCTTCCACTACCAGTTACAGCCTCTTGGAGGCCCCACTTCTGTTGCTGGACCAGGCGCTTTTAGCCTCCAGAAGACGAATGGTTATCTTCTTATCCCCCTTTGTGCTTACCTGATGGCTTTTCTCAATAAAGACAAGAAAATCTTCTCTCTTTCTAAACTGTTTCACTGTATCGAAACAGGACCCTGAAAATACAGCTGTTTCCAATATACTGGTAACAAAAATGCAACGAAATATTATTTTAAGGAAGAGTTATCAAAACCGGGTGCCAATCACTCTGAGGAGCAGAGTAAAAATTATTTGCACTTCAATATTTATATTTATTACAAGAAAAAAGTTTCTTTTTGTAGAAAGAAGGTTCAGAAAAGGGCACAGTATTAGCTAAATATTGTACCTTAGAACATCAGTCATTTCCCTCTCAATAGTACGGAAAGGGTCTAATTTATAAGTTTTTCCATCTCCCTGTTATGCTGGCTTGTAAGTTCTGACACTGCTACTGGTATGTTAATGAGAAGCTAGCATTCCATTAAGAGAAAACCATATGCTCTGCTGCCTACTGTGAAAGAGAAAGCATGTAATGTGGCTGTTGCCTTAGCAACACATTAATTCATTTTGTCAGTGTTGGCACAGATCATTTCATTTATAAGAAAACAAGTATAATAGTTTACCACATCTATAATATTTACAGTGTTTCTGTTACAAAACAGTGACAAAATGAGTTTAAAAAATAGAGTTGGTATAATATCATTAAAATATGGAATTTGTGGTAAAAATTTCCCTGTAAAAATGGAAAAAAAATGAAGATTGGTGTAAAATTTCTTTTCACAATCCTACTTAAAACATTTTAACACCAAACTGTTTGCTTTTTAGCATATTTGTATTATACTAATAATGTGCGTCTGCTGCAAAAAAAAAATTAGCCCATGAAAAACACAAGTGCATTAACAGTTTCTAATGAATGTTAAACAAAATATTTCATACAACAGTTTTGTTAAATTACAACCATTATAAACCTAATCGTATGCTAGTGTGTTACTCATAACAAGGCTAAACATTTATCCAGTTTTATCTGTTCTCCCAGATGTTTATTAGTATTCTAGCGCTCCTAAAATATTTAAATTAAACCACCCTATTTTCTCATGTGAATGCATTTTGGGTTTTATTCATAAAAGACTTAGTCACATGTATATCTAAATAAATATAGTACACTGTATATGCTTTATGCACAAGTGATACTTAATGTGAATTGAGATAATCCGAAGGCATGATAAAGGAGAGAAGTGATTAGAGAGAAGATAAGTCCTGTTTATTACAGCCTGCACCTGCAGCCGAGTATCAGCTCTACCCATCCTCGGGGTATTGCACACCTGTAAACACACATTCTCAACAGCCAACTCTGCATCTGTGATGCTCACCTACCCTTTTTTAACCAATAAAAGAGAACCATGGAGAAGATAGCGAGCAACTATCATTTGCGAGTTTATGTAGTGATTCGAGTTTTATGCCATTTGAAAGGGAGCATTTAAGCATTTACAGGAGTTATACAAATTGGTACAAACCAGTGTAGGGCTGGCCATCTAAGTAATGAATGGCCAATTATACTTTCAGCATTATAAAACACCTTCCTAAAATATCAGTGTTCTGTGGGCTCATGCAAAGCTTCATCATCCAAATATGGGTGTTTTGGTTTCTACACCCTTCATTGCATCAAAGCGATAAGTTTGGATGGGATTCTTTCTAATTAGAAGCCAAGACCCAAGAGTACTTTAAAGAGTCTCTATACAGATCTGCAATGCGATCTCTCCCAAAACTCTTAAGAAAATAAAATTTATGATTAGCTTTGATGAAAATGACATATTATCTCTGCTTTGATAGGAATAAAATACTTTGAATGGCTACATCACCAGAAGAGAAAATATAACCAAACATCAATGTGATTTTATGTGATGCGAAATTAAATTTCTCTGAAATGTAATCATATCACATTGACTCACCCAATAAAAGTAACTTAATGAAGTATTTTATCTAATTCATATGTTTTGCTTATTAGTTTGTGGTACTTGAAAAAATAAAGCTATAAACTTCTTAAGATCCTTCTTTCAGCCACACTACTCCTATCAATGAGACTAGTTTATCAGCAGTTAAATGATGCCATATTTATGATTTAAGTACAGCAAATTATAGGTAGCTTTGTAATGAAATTCATTGATTAGACTCACTACAAGTAATATGATATAGTACTGAAATAAATAAAAAAATTATCTTGTGATATATAAAATATTGGGCTTGCAACAGTTTTTTTTAAATTTTTCTTCCATTTTAAAACAATATGGGCAAAGTTCTTAGACTCAATCGCTCTCTCTCTCCATATATATATATATATATATATATATATATATACATACATACATACATATATATATAATCACTATGTGACTCGTGGCTGGAGAGATGGCTCATAGATTATAAGGACTGGCTGCTCTTCCACAGATTCTGAGTTCGAGTCCCAGCAAACACATGTTGGCTAACAGTGGTCTGTAAAGGGATCTGATTTCCTCTTTCGAGTATGTGCATGAAGACAGAGAACTCATATAAAATAAATAAATAAATAAATCTTTTAAACCATACCTATAGAAGAAAAATTTTTAAGGGGGAAATGCACACATATTTATTTTTATTGTACTTATCCTTGCCATTATCGTCCTTTGATATATAAGAAAACACTTTCCATATTTAATCACTCTCTTCATTTGTGATAATGATTTCCTAAATCCATATTTAACACGAAAAATAAACTATCATATGTTATGTACATTATTTGACAATAAGAAATATATATTTAGAATACACACACACACACACACACACACACACACACACACACACACACATATATATATATATAAAAGTGTCCTCAACCAGGCTAATTATCAGTCCTCTCCATGTAGCACAAACTGATATTATTTTTATACAAAAGCATGATGACTACAGCAGGCAGATCACAACTGCAAGTTATGTTCAAGGTTATACACATGCCCTTCTATTCACCTACACCCACATACCAATTTTTAGCCCTAACTTCTCCACAAGTTAACTGACATGTTTTAATCTAATGATATGAACTCTGGCAATATTAAATCATTATGATGCTTCATAACTATTTACTCACAATATTATAAAATAAACCCAGTAATTGAAACATATATATGTCTGAAAGAAATG
Organism: Rattus rattus; assembly: GCF_011064425.1. NCBI lineage: Eukaryota > Metazoa > Chordata > Mammalia > Rodentia > Muridae > Rattus > Rattus rattus. Next base: position 63,356,569 of record NC_046160.1, read on the forward strand.
GCTCACCAAATAATTACAAGCACTAACTTCTCTTGCAGACGACTCAGGTTCAGTTCCCAGCTCCCATATGTTAGCTCACAACTCTCCGTTCCTACAGTTCCAGGGACTTAATGACCTCTTGAGGTGTTTGTGTTTACTATGCATGTATTTGCTATGTATACATACATGTAGGCAAAATATTCATTACATAAAAATAAATCATTTCAACCATTGTTATATGCATAATATATAATAAAATAATAAATACATAATATATTATCAATATAATTATATAATACATATAATAAAATGAATCCAAAAGAAGTTAAAATAGCCATTGCTTGTATATCTTAAGAATTAAAAAGGAAAACAAATGATGTATATAAAATGTATCTAATATAAATCTTTAAAAAATAATGCATGCCAACTAACAATGCGTGAACAAATATTTGTTGAATAAGCGGACATGACATATGTAAGCAAAATTCGTGTTCATTCTTCCTTCCTTATAACATACTTGCAAAATTAATGGTATACGCAATTTCACAAGTGGAGAATTTTGCACATGAGTGCTGACTGTAAGCATTGGTGATTTAAAAGTCACAAATAAGGCTTAGCTTTGGAATTATACTATATGTAACCTTATTTCACTTAAGTTTAGTTCAGAGTAGATTTGCTAAATGTTGGAGAAGTGGAGACAGAATGAAATAACTTCCCGAGTTTTTTGGGATTTTAAGATTTAAAAGGTTTAAAATGTGTAGCCCAAGCTGTCCTCGAACTCATGATCCTCCTGCCTCTGCCTCCTTCAGCAAATCATACCGGCATGCGCCACCACAACTGGTTCAAAATTTTTAATCCAGAATTTCTCCTGTCTAAAGGAAATGCAGGGACAGAGAGTGGAGCAGAGACTGAAGGAAAGGCCATCCGGAGACTGCTTAACCTAGGGATCCATTCAAGCTGCAAACCCCAAACCCAGACACTATTGCTGATGCCAAGAGGAGCTTGCTGACAGGAGCCTCATATAGCTGTCTCCTGAGAGGCTCTGCCAGAGGATGACAAATACAGATGTGGTTGTACAGAGCTAAACATGGGACTGAGCATGGGGACCCCACTGGTGAAGTTAAGGCAAGGACTGTAGGCGCTGAAGAGGTTTGCAACCCCATAGGAAGAACAATATCAACCAACCAGAACCCTCCAATCTCCCAGGGACTAAATCACCAAAGAGTACAAAGTGGGGGACGGGGACCATGACTCAAGCGGGATATGTAGCAGAAGATTGCCTTATTAGGGTCACTGGGAAGGGAGTCCCTCCCTCCTGTGGAGGCTCCATGACCCAGGGTAGGGGAACAATAGGGCACTGAGGCAGGAGTAGGTGAGTGGGAGGGAAGGGTTAGAGGGAAGGGGTTAGGGGGTTTGCAGAGGGGAAACTGGGAAAGGGGTTAACATCTGAAATGTAAATAAATAAAATAACCAATAAGAAATGGAAAAAACCAAAACAATACAAAACAAAATGTTTAAAATGCTTGTAGTAAACGAACGCTGAGTAACTTCCACACTTCAGCATCTTCAATAATTGTCTTTGCTTTTGTTGAATAATACGCCTCTATACTGTCAATGAGAAATTCACAATGTAAGTCTATAATCAAATGTGAAAAATTATATATTACATATGTTATCCTAAGATTTTATTTTATCTTAAAGTCATATATTAAATAAAATGCAAATTTTCATTGCCTTATTATTTAATTCCTCAAAAGACTTTTTAAGGAATAATTTATTATTTGACATAAATTGTAATGTGATATAAATGTACTATAAATAATTAAATAGGCAGGCCATTGCCAAATATACTACTGTAGTGTAGACAAACAGAACTGTGCTAAGAAATATTTGATGTAAGCTCTGTTGTTTCCTTAGAAAATTCATAGCCTTGAAAGAAGTTTTTCTTGTTCATTTTACCCTGAAGGCGTAGTATTCACTAATTAAATGAGGAAGATATTAATTTAGCATGTATGCAATATGCCTGAATGCTATAATCTTTAAAAATATATTAAATGTTACTGGTTGTTACATTAGTTAATGAACAATACCAATTTATTGACTTAATCTCTTGAAATTGATACATAGCCATTGTGATTTATTGCAAACAGCATTTGAAATGCATTAAAATGTATGAATTGAACTAATTTACATATATATTACCTTACATACTTTACATTTGCAGCAAGACTACTTAAAACCCTACATTGCAAAACAGTTTTTGAGTAAAGGAGTTGTCATTATTTATAGCTAAAAAGTTATGCAGTAGTTCTCTTGAACTTTGCTTTCCCACCTGCATTATGTAACCTCTAAGTTGTTCCAAGAACCCTGTCCCATCAAATCTTCCATTTTCTTACCCACTTGTCAGGCCACTTGATCCGATACTTGCTGTTCTAATACTGCTATAATTATAATTATTCATTAGTTTATTTATACAAGTTACAATTATCATGGTCTTCTAATGGATGAAGTCCTGAGATCATATTTCAACTCATATGAAAAAACTCATATGAAAAAACATGTTACATTACTTTTATAACTATAACCACCATGGAAATGTCCTTTATTTAGAAATATTGACTAACAGTATAGTTATCTCACAAATTTCTATACGTTGACCTAAAAGGATCATTTGACGATAGAAATTTCCCCCAAGTTCATCAGACAGTTGTTAAAATAACCACGATGAATTTTGTATTCTTATTTTCATTCAATTTTTGGACAAAAGTGTTAGCAGAGCACAGCAACATAGAGATATTTATGGCATGTGCAGAATATATATCTTGCTCGAGGGACCCATGTCTTAGGCAGTTGAGGATGGCTTCCTTTCTGTTGCTTTAATTTGCTTTATACTACCTAGAGTCAGGAAAACAAACAAACAAACAAACAAACAAACAAATCTTGCACCTCAAAATATTCTTATGGTATAGAACATGCAGCAAAGAAAAGCAAATATTATTTAGTTAGAGTCCCTCCTTAGAAAGTGAATGACTAGGTTTTAAAATGAAATAAAATTCTCGGTTAATAACTCATTCAGGGGAGGACTAGGTTAAGGAATGCCTGTAATCTTCAAAAGGCTGAAGGAGAGGGTTACAGAAGGCCAGCGAGGGATGCACAACTCCAAGGTCTTAAAAACAGTGCAAAGCAAAACCAAAATGAACAACAAACAAAACACTCAACCTAACCCTAACAAAAGTAAACAATGAAGAGTTTATACAATCTTGAAAAATGAGGTATCTGATTAACGCACAGGAGTGTCTATTAAAAACAGCCTTTCCTTGTTTCTCTTTGTTTAAAAATAGATATCCAAATTTTCTGTCAAATTTTTCAGACTTCAGGAATGTGAAGATTCCGGCTTCTTTGCTGAATATTGTTTGTAGAATGGAGATCAGATTAATCCCACTAAATTTTTGATTACCAGAATTCCGTGGTAGGTAACTTTACCCTTCCCTACAAGGGGTGATGCTACCACTTGGGCTAATACATCTTATGAAAATTATAGAAATAATTATATTGAGATGTAAATTATCTGCTCTCCAGTTTTAATGTAAATATGAAAATCATTTTAATCACAATATCTTCATAGAATTGTGAACTTACTGTTAAAATTTAAATAGTATCTAAGTAATATTATATTAGCTTCAACAAGCATAAAATATTATATCACACAAACATTCCAAGTAGTAGCTATTTATATATCATTTAAAAAAATTAATTTTTGAGTTTAAGAATTATTTGATGTATAACCACAAATTTAACGTAAGTCTGTTTTTTTTTTAAAATCAATTTTCCACAGTTCACTTATAAACTATCAAATGATTAAGGAAGTTTTGACTTAAAGTGGCATCTGGCTTGATGAATTTCACATGTAATTTAAAATTTTCATCCAGTTCTAAATGAATTCTTCTGTGTAAACTCTTAAATTAACATATAGTAATTGATATCTTATTGTTTTAGTTATTAAATTATGTATACCTATTTTTTATTTCATCACCATACGTTTACACACTAAGTATAAATGGTTGTAATAGATCTAAACTAAAAATTATAGAAGTCTTATTTTCCTTTTACTTTTAATGTTTTTCCTGTTAAACCCGTAGTAAATTATTACACTGAATACAGTACTACAAATTTGATGGCCATCCATTAATAACAAGAAATCCATTGGCTCATTAGATTGTCCATTTACTGAAGCTATGCAACTGACCCTTCAAATGGATGGCATGCACAGTGTCATTACAAGCACTTTAGAACTTTAGGCTTTATTAGGAATGATAATCTAAAAAATATATGTGCATCTTGGTTTCGTAAGCACAAGATCTCTCAGGAAGTTCTAATCTATAATTTTTTAGGTAAAATGTGGATGTTCCTAAAACATTGACTGCATTTATTGCCAGAGCCAGAAAGGGTATTATACTAAAAAATATTAAAGTGAGTGAAAGGAAGAGAAGAAAGAAGAGGAATCCATAAAAAAGAATACAAGCAGAAGGGATTTTCCTGAATGATTGGAAAATAAAAGAGAAAATATAGAAGCTCTCTCTCTCTCTCTCTCTCTCTCTCTCTCTCTCTCTGTGTGTGTGTGTGTGTGTGTGTGTGTGTGTGTGTGTGTGTGGAGAGAGAGAGAGAGAGAGAGAGAGAGAGAGAGAGAGAGAACCTTATTAAAAACAACTAAAGTTCTATTTAGTTAAAAAAAAAGGGTGCTCCCATGGCCCAAGAGCCCCCCAGTGGAAACTGAGCTGGAGGATGATGTACACAACAAAAGAGACCAAGGGTAGCACCACTGGATTGAGACAATGTTTTCTGGCAAGCAAGAGGATAAGTTTGGAATGAGGAAGAAGGCACAATGTGAAAATATGGTGCAGACACAAGATTGCCCTAAATAAAAGTAAACACAGAATCACTTCCCCACCAGAGGAAAACAATAGCAGTTAAATCACTCTAAAATACCCTGTGAGCTGTAGTACTAACATAGGCTCTTGGTCTACAGTATTTAGGCAAATAGTAGCATCCTCATGGAACTTCCTAACTGACAGAACCATGCTCCTGATGCCATGGTCGTGAGCAGTCACAGCCTCACGGAGCTAACAATCTGATGGAATCAATGGCCAACCACACTGATGGAGAAACAGGTATAGTCTCACGTCACCCACAGGGTCATAGAATAAACAGCTAGTAATAAACTCATCATCAAATAAACTTCGTCTAACTTTTTGTAGGGGAAAAAACCCAGAAATATGTAATTTTGACACACATGCTACACTCCGGGAAGATAGCAAGAACAGACACGTGATAGAAGAAATAGAACAGTGGTTCTCAACTTGTGAGCCATGAACCCTTTTTGGGGACTTCAAATGATCCTTTCCCAGGGGTTGCCTAATACTCTCAGGAAATTTATTTACATTACAGTTCGTAACCATAGCAAAATTACAGTTATGAAGTAGCAGCGAGCGTCATTGCATAGTTGCAGTTTACCACACCCAGAGGAACTGTATTAAAGAACCACAGCAGTGAGGAAGGTTGAGAACCACTAGTGTAGAAGAGAACCCACACTGGTAAGCCCTTACATAGGAAGGAAGTTACAGTGTTTGACAAAGTAGACAATGACCCATGCGGCCATTGATTTGCTGAGGACAGACAAAGCCAAGTAATTAGAAATAGAAAGTTAAGTAGGAGTCATAGGTAGTGAGAACTCCACACTAGTCATTTCATTGTGGTTATGTCGTGCAGATTGTGGTCTGGAGAGAGAATGAACAGTATGATTTTGGTGATGATGTCGAGGACTATAGTAGATGCAGGATGCTCCAAATAAAGATACTATCAGCAAGATGGTATAGTTAACGATGAAGATTAGAACTTTTCTATGTTTAGAGAGTGAGTTGATTAGAATACTAAGAGAAAATGTATGCAAAACAGGGAAATGAGAATGGTGAGTGGTCCTTGGGATGGGGAAACATTTGTTGTTGTTATTCTATCTTTTTTTTTTTTTTTTAGTTTTTTTTTTTCGGATCTGGGGACCGAACCCAGGGCCTTGCGCTTCCTAGGCAAGCGCTCTACCACTGAGCTAAATCCCCAGCCCCTTTTCTATCTTATAAAAGATAATTAATGCTAAAAATAAAAATAAAAAGTTAAATACAGTATTTTAATGAACTATTTGGAAATTTCATATAGGTACACTATGGATTTTGACTGAATTCATCACAACTCCTCCCAATCTACTCCCTAATTCTTCCCAACTCATTGTCCTTAAAAAAAAACTGATTTGGTTAATGTGCTGCCCATATATTAATGAATATGGATTCATCTGCTGTAGTGTGGTTACCATAACATGGCTATGGTCTTAAGAGAAGCTGATTCTCCTTCCCCTAGAACAACCCGTAGTTCAGCTATGGTGGGTGTTCATGAGTCACTTCTGGGGCATCTTTTCATATTTTACAATTCTTAATCAGTTTAGAATTCCTGTGTGGTTTTAAAAATGAAATGACATAACTAATTTCAAGAGCTGGTGAGATACAATATGAGATAAAATATTTTATTTAGTTGGATGTGTCTATTTCCAAAAGAATAGGGTATTCAGGATCAGTTGTTTCTAAGCTTATTCTCCAGGAGATTAAGAATGCCCAGGGTCCCATTCTCAGTGTCAGGGAGCTTCTTATGACCATTGTGATTCTGGTTCCACCACAGATCACTAATTTGCATTCTGCTCACTCTATATACCATTTGCTAATGATCAGACTTTGTTAAATTTAAGACTATATTAGCCTCATAAAATAATTGTGAATCTGTTATTTACTGTCATGTTTAATTACGAAGACTATTTCATTGAAATTAGCATAATTATAGAATTATGAATAGAATTTGCACTATTGAATTTATTTATTGCCTATGCAGCTTAAGCACATCTATATAATACTACTTTTTGGTTTTAAAGGAAAGAAAATAGCTATGAGTTTATATAAATGTGAATTGACATATGAACACCTTGCCACAATGTAAATTGTGAGGGTTTTAAGTACACATCAGAGATTTAAACTTTTATTATTGATAAAACAAACAAAAAACCGTTAATGTCAGTCACAATTAAGGAAGAGGGGTATATGAGAGGTTTGCACACACACACACACACACACACACACACACACACACACACACACACGTGCAGCAAACATGCCTGGTACCTACTGAAGAGAGTGCCAGATACCCTGGAACTGGATTACAGACACTTATGAGACACCATGCAAGCTGCTCTGCCAGAGGAACAAGTGCTCTTAACTGGTTACCGTCTTCCCAGGCATTATATATAAATTTTGTGAATCTTGTGAGTGATGAGTCCTTATATGATGATGCCTGCCTAACATTCACAGGATTTTGTGTTCAATTACCAATACCATAAAAAGTAGATGTAAAAGAAACTTTTATTGACCTGATGTAATTTTCATCTCAGAGACTTATAGCTTAGTAAACTTAACCTTTCTAGCTCTTTCTAAAATCTGTCTGTCTGGTTCAATTCAGCTGTACTGGGCAAAAACTCCTCTCCAAGCTGATTGATTTAAACTGGTTTCTCTTGGTTTCTGACTGAATTGCTCTGCTTGGCTTCTAACTAACTCTGGCAATCTGTTCTAAACTTCTGGCTTCTTTTTCATTTGCTGACTTTTTCTGTCTTTATCTGTGACCTGTCTCACTCAATAAAAATCACAGTAAAAAACTCTCTCTCTCTCTCTCTCTCTCTCTCTCTCTCTCTCTCTCTCTCTCTCTCTCTGTCTCTTTTTCTGCACGAAGTGAATTCAACTCAACTCCACTGTCAGCACTCTCAACTGACTGAACTGCACTGCCATGAACTGAAACCAACTGTTAGGCTTTAAGGTTTATACTAAGGGTTTGTCTGGATTCCAGCTAGAGCATACTGTGATCCAGGAGATAGCTTGCTTGGCCATTAAAAGCACTTGCCACTTTTGCAGAGGTCCCAGGTTTGATTGCCAGTATCTACCTACACCAGGCAGCACTCAACTACCTATAACTCTAATTTCAGGGTAGTCAATGCCTACTTCTGTACTGTGCACTTAAAGTACATACTGAACTATACCCATAGGCAGTCATGCATGAGTATGTGCTGTGTACAGATGCGCATGTACACACACATTAATTATTTACTCTTAAAAAAGCAACATTTAAACACAGGAAAATTAATCCAACCATAATCATATTGGTTACTTTCCTCATTGACTAAATCCAACATTCTGTGTTTATTATTTTATGAAGAAATCTTATCACTTGTGTCTCCTGACTAAATCTTGGAAAAATTTCCAAATTCTTTCTATATTTTGAAATTATAGTAATATATTTTCAACTTCAAACAACAGGAACTAACCAGAGGTGGCAGAGACAGTATCCAAATTAAGAAATCAGAAATGAAAAGGGAGATGTAGTAATAGAAACTGAGGAAATTGAAAAAAATTTCAGATCCTACTACAAAAGCCTATACTCAACAAAATTGGAAAATCTGGATGAAAGGGACAAATTTTATGTCAGATACCAGGTACCAACATTAAATCAGAATCAGATAAACCAAATAAACAGTCTCATAACCCCAAAAGAAATAGAAGCAGTTATTAAAAATTTCCCAACCAAGAAAAAGCTGAGTACCAGATGAGTTTAGTGCAAAATTCTATCAGACCTTCAAAAAAGACCTAATACCAATACTCTTCAAACTATTCCACAAAATATAAACGGAAGGAACACTACCCAATTTGTTCAATGGAACCATAATTCCTCTTATAAGTAAACCACACAAAGATCCAACAAAGAAAGAGAACTTCAGACCAATTTGTTATGAATATTGAAGCAAAAATACTAATTAAAATTCTCACAAACTGAATCCAAGAAAACATCAAAATGATCATCCATCATGATCAAGTAGACTTCATCCCAGGGATGCAGGGATGGTTCAATATATGGAAATCTATCAATGTAATCCATTATATTAACAAACTCAAAGAAAAAAAAACATGATTATCTCATTAGATGCTGTGAAATCATTTGACAAAATTCAACACCCTTTTTTGATACATGTCTTGGAAAGATCAGGAATTTAAGACCCATACATAAACATAGTAAAAGCAATAGCTGCATCAAACTAAATGGAGAGAAACTTAAGCAATCCCACTAAAATCAGGGACTAGACAAGGCTGCTCATTCTCTACCTATTCAATATAGTACTCAAAGTCCTAGCCAGAGCAATCAGACAACAAATAGAAGTCAAAGGGATACAAATTGGAAAGGAAGAAGTCAAAATATCACTATTTGCAGAATATATGATAGTATACTTAAGTGACCCCAAAAGTTCCACCAGAGAACTAATAAGCCTGATAAACAACTTCAGCAAATTGACTGGGTATAAAATTAACTCAAACTAATCAGTAGCCTTCCTGTACTCAAAGGATAAATAGGCTGAGAAAAGAAATGAGGGAAATGACATCCTTCACAATAGTCCCAAGTCATATAAAATATCTTGGTGTGACTCTAACCAAGCAAATGAAAGATCTATATGACAAGAACTTCAGGTCTCTGAAGAAAAAAAAATCAAAGAAAACCTCAGAAAATGGAAAGATCTCCCATGCTCATAGATTGGCAGGATTAATATAGTAAAAATGGCCATCTTGACAAAAGCAATTCACAGATTCATTGCTATCCCATTAAAATTCCAACTCAATTCTTCATAGAGTTGGAAAGAGCAATTTGTAAATTCATATGATATAATGAAAATTCCAGGGTAACGAAAACTATCCTCAACAATAAAGGAACTCCTGGGAAAATCACCATCCCTGACCTCAAGCTATATTATAGAGCAATAGTGATAAAAAAAAAAACCTGCATGGTATTGGTACAGATACAGTAGGTAGATCAATAGAATAGAACTGAAGACCTAGAAATGAACCCATATACCTATGGCCACTTGATCTTTGACAAAGGAGCTAAAACTATCCATGGAAAAAAGACAGCGTTTTCAACAAATGGTTCTGGTTCAACTGGCAGTCAGCATGTAGAAAAACGCAAATAAACTTATTCTTTTTTTTTATATATTTTTTATTATTATTAACTTGAGTATTTCTTATATACATTTCGAGTGTTATTCCCTTTCCCGGTTTCCGGGCAAACATCCCCCTCCCCCCTCCCCATCCTTATGGGTGTTCCCCTCCCAACCCTCCCATAAACTTATTCTTAACTTCTTGTATAAAGCTCAAGTCCAAGTGGATCAAGGACCTCCACATAAAACCAGATACACTAATAGAAGATAAAGAAGGGAAAATCTTTGAACACATGGGCACAGAGGAAAATTTCCTGAACAGACCGCCAGTGGCTTATGCTCTAAGATCAAGAATAGACAAATGTGACCTCATAAAATTGAAAAGCTTCTGTAATGCAAAGGACACTGTCATTAGGACAAAACAACAACCAACAGATTGGGAAAAGATCTTTACCAATCCTACACTTGATAGAGGGCTAATATTCAACATATATAAAGAACTCAAGAGGTTAGATTCCAGGGAATAAAATAATCCTATTATAAAATGGGATACAGAGCTAAATAAAGAATTTTCAATGAGGAATATTGAATGGTTTTGAAGCATCAAGAGAAGTGTTCAACGTCTTTAGTCATCAGGGAAGTATAAATCAAAACAATCCTGAGATTCCACCCACGGAGACATCCATATCAGGCTCCTGTCAGCAAGCACGTCTTAGCTTCAGCAAAAGTGACTGGATTTGGTGTCTGCATATAGGATGGATCCCTGGTTGGGCAGTCTCTGGGTGGCCTTTCCTTCAGTCCCTGCTACACTCTTTGTCCCTGTATTTTTTCCTGTGAGTATGAGAACAGAATGGCTAAGATCATAAACTCAGGTGACAGCAAATGCTGGTGAGGATGAAGAGAAAGAGGAACACTCCTCCATTGTTGGTGGGATTGCAGACTGGTACAACCATTCTGGAAGTCGATCTAGCGATTCCTCAGAAAATTGAACATAGTGCCACCTGAGGACCCAGATATATCACTCCTGGGCATATACCCAAAAGATGACCCAACATACAACAAAGACACATGTTCCACTATGTTCATAGCAGCATTATTTATAATAGCCAGAAGCTGGAAAGAACCCAGATGTCTTTCAACAAAGGAATGGATACAGAAAATATGGTACATTTATACAATGGAGTACTACTCCTCTATTAAAAGCAATGACTACATGAAATTTTTAGGCAAATGCATGGAACTGGAAAATACCATCCTGAGCAAGGTAACCCAATCACAAAAGAACACACATGGTATGCACTCCCTGGGCATGCCCAAGACACAATTTATAGACCATATGAAGCTCAAGAAGAAGGAAGACCAAAGTGTGGATACTTCATACCTACTGAGAAGGGGGAACAAAATATGTATAGGATGAAATACAGAGACAAAATGTGGAGCAGAGACTGAAGGAAAGGCCATCCAGATACTGCTTCACTGGTGGATCCATCCCATATACAGTCACCAAACCCAGACACTAGTGATGCCAAGAAGTTCTTGCTGACAGGAGCCTGATATAGCTGTCTCCTGAGAGGCTCCTCCAGAGCCTAACAAATACAGAGGCATATGCTCCCAGCCAACCATTGGCCTGAGAATGTGGTCCCCAATGGAAAAGTTAGAGAAAGGACTGACGGAGCTGAAGGGATTTGCAACCCCATAGGAAAAACAACAATTTCAACCAACCAGACCCCCTGAGTTCTCAGAGTCTAAAGCACCAATAAGAGTACACATGGAGAGACACATGGCTCCAGTTGCATATATAGCAGAAGATGGCCTTGTTTGATTCATCAATGGGAGGAGAAGTCCTTGGTCCTGTGAAGGCTGGATTCCCCATTGTAGGTGAATGCCAGGGCAGGGAGGAGTGAGTGAGAGGGTGAGTGAGTGAGTGAGTGGGTGGGTGGGTAGTGCTCACCCTTATGGATGCAGGGGCGGGAGGATGTGACTAGGAAAGGTAATTTGAAATGTAAATAAAATATCCAATAAAAGAAAAAAACTTCGAACAAGAGGAAGTTTTAGTTTTACATTTTAAGAAAGAGCTATTATAACTTCTTTGAATGTCATTGCCAACATCTTACTTCTGAATGCACATTTGTTTAAATCCTTTTAGAAAGTTGTGTGTTGAAATCCACTCTTTGAATTTTGGGCAAGTCTTTTAACTGTTTTCTTTTAAAGTGCACATTTACTTCAGTTACTTCTATGAACTCCAAAATTATAGCAGAAGTTATGTCATCCAAACTGTGATGGAATGACTGTTGCAAACTCCTTGTATTTGTTGTCTTTAATGATCATTTTGACAACTTTGGCTCCTTAGTTAAGGAAGTTCTTGAGGAAAGGCTGCAAATCATGTACTTCCACATCTCTGGCCAACAGTCTCTTCACCTATACCAAAGCAGAGCAAGAGCAAGGTACAGGAAGAACTCCTTGGCTTTTCTGTGATTGATCTGCCCAAGAGAGTATAATGTCACCCATTTCACGCCTTGTTTTAGGATGACGCACACCTTATAAGAAGGAAGTTAAAATTTACCAGGCAAGATAAAGTCAGCCATTCCCCCCTGCTGAAATTGATACAGTATGATATATAAGAATTATCCCTAGAAAAATAAGGCCACAATAAATAGAGAAAAGGCAGCTGCATTCTTGGATATTGTCACAAGAGGGCATTTATGGATTAACTCATTGCATTTTTTTTCTGTATTTGAGAACACTAGAAAACATTTCTAACTTGTACAATCTAAGAATAATTAAGGAAAAAATATGAGAGGGAAGTCTGTAAATTTTATAACAGAATTTATATCAATTCTGCTTTAGGAAATTGGCTTAGTTTTCAGAAGTTTCTGTCAAAGGAAAAGTTGTACATATTTATAGATTTTAGATGTCAGCAGCTCAATATCCCTAAATACTGAGACCCTAAAAATAGTGTTATCTAAATTATCCACCCACAATTTATTTCTTGCATTCACTTATGTTCTATTATACAACAGATATATAAAATATATCACATCAGAACTAGTAAAAGCTAATTGTGTATTAAAACACAGTTTTATCTTTGTGTTGAAAAACAAGCTAATTAATATTCCTAAGTATTTTGAAAGCAGGTGCCATTTAGACAACACAGGCACAAGCATCATAGCAAGTAATGAAAGGCACTGGCATATCAGGAAGGAGGGAAAGTAAATTGGTAGGGAGAGAAAATGATTTGGCACACAAGGAGGAAAATAGAAGCCATTACCTAACAGGTTTTACTTGAGACCTGTAACCTGAATTTCCTGACACAGTCATCTTCACCAGGCCAGTCCTCACATGGCTTTGGGTCTACAGTACACAGTGAGCATTATAAATGAATACAGAATAGCATCTCATATCAAAGGTAAATTTAAAGATGTCAGGAGAAGAAAGAATTTTCAGAGATTGTTAATTACATAACTTTCTTATTCCAGTGATTGCTGTTAAATTTTCAGATACCATGGGTAACTTTGTCTGGTAACCTAAGGTTTTCAAATAACCATAGAGCTGGTACCAGGTAAACAAAGCATTGGGAGGGTCAAGGCAGTACTGTCTACATGTTCATCTGTAAGAACAAAGCAGGTGAAGATGTAAGACCAGCTATATCCAATGACTCCTGGAATCCATCCAGTCTAACAGAATGAGACCCTACACATAAAGAGGGACCCTCATACCCAACTTATCTAATATTTTGCAAACTTCTCTTCTTAATTGATCTAATAACCAGAAATGAGCTATCAGAATGTTTAGTAAACATTAGGTAACCATTTTATATAATTTCAATCAAAAGTATAGAAATGAAGCATTTTAGATAAACTGCCATCTTATTAGGGAAAATCACCCAATTTCCTTCAGGCATTTCAGTACAATCAAAGCACACCTCAGATTTGTTCTCGTACTTACACGGAAGCCTCACCTTCCACAAACCATTGCTCTCATGCAATGCCACAGAAGACAGAGAGAGAAGATGAGCTGTCAAAGCTGTTCAGTTAAAAAATCCTGGATCCAGAGATCAACTCCAACACATCCTAAAAAAAAATAATTGGTTTTCTCATCTATAAAATTAGAATGATGTTATTTGCATCAGTGAACTATTCTAGGTAGCAAATTTTAGCATGTGTAATTTGCCTGATGAGTAAAAGGTAGTCCCTATATTGGAAGGACCACAGGCTTTAACATCTGGGTTGAAAAATTTTAAGACCGTGGTGGCGACAGAGATGATCACAAAGTACAACACACGCCTTTTGCATTTTCATACATACTTGCAATCAGTTTGAGCATGAGGGCACTTCTGACTAATTAGAGGTGGTGGGAGTGATAGATGTCATTTTCAGGCCCAGACAATTAAAAGCGACAAGCTACCCTCATCAGTGCCACCTCCTACCACGCTGCTCTTGAAACCTGGTACTGAGACAGTGGCACCTCATTATAGCAAGGCCTTCCTCAACTGAATCGTCTCCGGGTACCATAATGCATTAGAATCTGAGCAGATCAGTATTTGACCCATGTAAAACCTAAAACATGGGTAGTTCCTGATCACCAAACGGTAGGTGTTAAATTCTTACTACAGCATAATGTAGTTTAGCTAACAAGGATTATAATTTTTACCAAAAAACTGTATTTCATGAATAAGAAAACTATAGTCTAGAGAAATAAGTTTATGTAAAAAGAAAGACTAGAATGCTAACAATGAAAAGAAAATGGCAGTACAGGCTCTTCCCAAAGCTTGATCTCTTGTAAATTGCAGGCTATATTCTTATCACCTTCTCTATAAATATGCCTGATATATATTTCAAATATATTTTAAATTTTTTCCAGATATTTCTTGAGTCATCTTTGTCTTATTATTTTTCAGATGTCTTTAATGTACCCAAGTTCTAAATTGAGATAATCTGTTACTGCATTCTACAAAAGATTGTTTTATGCCACTTTCCCCAAATGGAAATTTTACTGTGTTAATGTATGTACTGGTTGGAATTTCTGGTTACATTTTGCTTTTCAGCCTTTTTCTACTGCATGAGAATGTTGACACTAACATTCATCATAGATTTTTCGGTTCATATACATATTGACTTAATCTTCAGCACTTTGTGTTTCATTATCTAATAGAACAAAGATTCCAAACAATGTTCTAAAGGTTTGATGGACATGAGATGAGCTTTAAGAATAAAGTAAAGGAAAATGACTGTAGGACACATAATACAAGGACAATTACTTAAGAGAAGCCAATGGGAGAATGAGGAGGAACCTTCACGAAAGGGAAAGAACAGTCAATAAAATAAATTCTCGGGAGTCACAGGAAAGAACTAATTTCAAGAAATTGAAGATAAGGAAACACTACATGAGCAGTGAAGAAATGGAGCAGAGGAAAAGTGATCTTTGGTGGGTTTTGAGAATAATGATTCCTTTTCTGAAATGTAATTTTTATTCATTCTTTCACAATGTTATATATGCATACACTAGATTGTAATCATGCCCATCCTCTGCTTCTTCCACTAATTCCTCCCAGATGCACCCCATCCTCTCTTCCTTTCGATACACCTTCTGCCCATTTCCTATATAATCTGCTGAGTCCAGTGCCACACAAGGATTCCTAAAGGGTTTTCTCTTTGCAACAGGAGGCATATTACCAGGCCCATCAGGAACACTGTGTTACTGTAAAAGTCACAAAAAGCAGTCAGTATTAGGCATCCGAACCTCCAAGAGGAATATGGTGGACTGAACCCTTCCAAGTTACTTTAAGTCATAAGCCAGAGGCCAAGCAACTCCTTCATCCAAATGAAGTTTTCTATTATTCAAAACCACTCCATCCTCCTTCCCCTCTTTCCTCGTCTCTCCTTGTCCTCCCAATTCCCTTTATTCTCTTTCCCTTTCATACTTTCCTTTCCCCTCTTTGGTCAGCATGAGACCTAGTGCTTATCAACACATAGGAACCTAACCTCAAGAGAGACGAGGAGGTATCAAGTTCTGTATTCAATTATCTATACTGTGCAGATTCTGGTTTCGTTAGCACATTAAGCACTTCTTAAACTAAATAACTTAGAAAAAATGGTTGTGGTGTTTGTTTGTTTGTTTGTTGCTGGATTTTGGTCATAGCACTACTTGAGTCACACAGGGAGTCAACAGAGATCAACAATACACTAGTACTAAATTATCTTAGGCAAAGGAAAATAAAGAGTAATGAACAAATATCTAATTAAAATTGGCATTTGGAGATGGCTCCCTCAGAGTATTTATGTTAAACATGAGATCTGATATGACGAGCCAGAATTCAAGGACTTGATTTTATGTATATATTTTCTATACCAAAGTTATAAAGATAAAAATGACTACTGCTATTATTATTGTTATTGTTATTATTCAAGGTAGAATCTTGGCCTGAACTCTTTATAGTGACCTCCTGATTCAGCTTTCACAGCTTAAGTGCTGGAATTATAGGTGTGCAACCACGACCACACCCCTTAGATTTGGTGATTGGTAACTGGGAAGCTCCCGGGGCTTCTAGAATGCTAGGCAAGTGCACTTGAGCACTGAGCTAGAAGTGTATATTATACTGCTCTGATCAATAAGCACGAATACTTCTCAAGTATAGTAGCTAGAATAGTAAATATGTAGTATTAGCTTTCCAGCTTTAACTTGAATTTACATTTTGATCATATTATTGTAAGTGATAAATTATAAAAGAAGGCTAAATTAAAAAGATATATCACCTCCCTGTCAGTGAAATTACTTTCCTATGGTATGTCTCCTTGACAGAAATCACTAAATAAAAGGACTTCAAGAATTTTAAAAAAAAGATATATCACATGAAATATAAATAATTCAATACTATCAGTGTAAATTCTCGGTTGTATTCTAAACATTAAATCAGAACTTTTGGAGGTGGGTCTCAGAAAAATATTAAATAAGTCACTCATCTGGTTTTGAAGCTTGTAGAATATTGATAACCACAGTCTTAGTGCCAGAACTAATAAATATTTGATTTCTGAATAAGGTACCCTGACACTGGATGCTTCACAGGCCCTCCACGCAGTTTTAATGTGTCTACTGTATAATGTGTAGCTGAGAAGTCTTGCAGTGAATCACACAGAAGACTTCCTGAAAGATACTTGATGAGAGTAGTGGAGAGATTACATGTATGGCTCAAGGGTAGCTCCATGCACCCTCCATGGCACCTTCCTATGTAATAACTGAATCAGTGCTCTCCTCTCATATTCTGACACAAACACACAAACCGCTTCCTTCTTTCTGCTCAGCATACGCATGTCCCATATCAATGACTGTTTGGTGACTGAGTGAATCATTGTACACATTAGACCTCGACAAGACTGTTCTTATAGCATGTACAAGAAGCGATGCGGAGATGCGGGATCCATCCTTTATTTTACACAGATATTTGTTCTAATTTAATTCAAATGGCATATAAGCTATAACTCTAAATTTTAACTAATCTACTCTAAAAATCACTTCTCTAATTTAGTAATTTATTATTAGTAACCAATTGCTCGAGGGGCATCTCACAATTAATCAAGGTTCATTATAATATTTGGCTATTTCAAGGTTGAGAAGAACAAATTTGCATTTATGTAAAGTGGTCAGGATTTTGAATCCAGCTTGGAACGGTTTATCTTAAGGATACAGTGAAGAGCACAGAGGCTCAATTCACTTCATGGAGTCACAGTAGATCTTCATCTATCTACCAGAACATTTGTCAGTTGCTGTCAGAGTGATCATGCTTGTGGCCTTATTGTCCTGGTGAAGAAGCCAAGGCCAACAGAGTCACCCCTGATGTCCTCTGTGTTCCTGAGTCTTAGTCATGACTCAATCATTGCTACAGGAAAATGAGATCAAATACTGCCTTTTCCTATGGGAGTCACTTTCTGCAGTTTGTATGCTTTTGTAAGGTACTCACATCTTATTCTCTGTATGGAGGTATTATAGCTTATTTTATTTCTTACTTTATAGAATCCTACATAAAATTACCAAGGAAGTCTGTTGAGTTACTAAAGGACAGTTCTTTTCAGCTTATTCAAGGGGTTCAAATGCTGTGCTCTTGCTAAAATCTAAGCCCTCTGAGGACAGGCAGGACTCTGAGTACTTCATTGGCTGAGCTTTCTTTGCCCTGGAGCAGTAGCGCAGCACTGTTAATAGTGTAGAAACTCGATATTACAATCTGATATTCTGATTAAATTACAGCAGTAATTTCTTCTAAATATAGTTATTCCTAAATCAACACTATCCACACCTTGATGGCATCCCTATATGAAAGCAATGTCAGCTACCATGTGGAGATTTTGTTAAAGAAGTGATTCTTAGTTATATGATGAGCCATGAGGTAAACACAGTGTTCTGATAAACACTACAGTACAGGTCAGTGCTTTGCACACAACAAAGCTTTAAGGGAGGGATCATATTCTCAGAGGAATCTTGAGGGAAGAGTGTGGAGTTGGTCAAAATAATAAAGATTAAAATACTAAAACAAAAATCTTAATTATAGTCCCAACTGTAGTTATGTGTATCCACAGTTAGAGAACTTACATTAGAAAAAGAGAAAATGGATACTATTAAGATATACGATAATGCCAGAGTTATTTGAAAAGATTTAAAAACACATCAGTAACATTTGAACAGAATAATAAAGGGAAGACATTAGCAATGCTATAAATATGACACTAGAAAAACGACAATTAAAATACACTTATTGCATCTAATTATTAAGGAACCTATCTCCTAAATTGTTTCCTCCCTCTCTCTCTCTCCCTCTCTCCCTCCCTCCCTCCCTCCTTCCCTTCTTCCTCTTTTTCTCCCTCTCTCATTTCTTTCCTTCCTTCCTTCTTTCCCCTCACCCTTTGCTTCTACCCCACCCTGTGTAATAGGAAATTCAGGCTAGCTTTGAAACCAGCATGTAGCCAAGTCTGGAATTGAACTCCTGATCCTCCTGGCTTTATCACAAGTGCTGGAATATCAGGTGAGTACCACCAAGCCCTGGATGCCTGTTTGTACTATTTATGAACATAGCAAAAGATGAAAGCCTCCCTAACTTATTTCATGAAAATTTAAATATTTTGAGTATTAAAATCTCAATGATATACATCTTAAACAAAATTGTAAATAGGTAATGTTACTTGCGCAGAACTATCGATATAGTGATGGGTTATAAAATTTATGCACAATGATAAAATGTATTTTAGTCCAGGAATTGAAAGACTGTTTCTCCTAGAAATAGCGTATCAGGGTGGCCACAGTGGTTCTTAGGCTCTGGAACTGGAGCTGGCAATGGTCTTTATTCTAGCACTCAAAGCTGCAGCCTCTGTAACCAGCCCCCTCCTTTCAAAGTTGAGGATAATGATATGGCATAGCTCAGTGAGTTCATCAATATGAAGTGTTTAATTATGCCTGGCACACAGTGAGAAAACCACAGCATCAGCTATTATTATCTGCAAACTCATGGCCCAAAACCCAGGATTATATAAAAATGAACTTCATGGCACCTGAAAAAAATCAGCAGTTCCTTATAAACTGGGATGAATTTTGTTGTGTTATGATCCTAACAGAATTAAATCCTAAATTTTGTCTATGCGCAAGCTGGATAAATAAACATACTCAAATTTGAAGTTAAAATATTTATCACAACATTGCATGCTGAAATCACTCAAGCTTTGAAGTACCCATTCCTAAGTTTGTCTCAGGCTACGATACTCACCAATGTCGCTATTATTTATCAAATGATCATTCACCAGGGACATCCAACTCCACTGTACAGATGTTTATACTCAGGGGCTTATGTTTCAACAGTTACATTTAAAGTTGAAAGAATCTATTTCACCAAAGAGAGCACAGTCTGGACCTAGGCCTCCTGCTCATATGTAGCAAATGAATAGCTTGGTCCCCAACGACAGGAGTGGAGGTTTTCCCCAAATCTGTTGTCTGTCCTGTTCTCCTAATGAACTTACTTGTCTGGCCTCAGTGGGTGAGGATGTGCATAGTCTTGCAGGAACCTGATGTTCTTGGAGAGATAACAGGCTGGGGGTAGGGGAAGTATACAAGAGGGGGATAGTGGGGTAATAGCAGGGGTGTTGACTATAGGTGGTGTCCCCTTTCTCAAAGGAGAAGGGGAGAGAGGAATAGGGCTCGTTCATGCTGGGGTACTAGGAGGAGGGGAGGAGCTTATATTGCCATGTGAAGTGAATAAAGGAAATCTGTTTCACATAAATAACTTACCAAACATCATAGCTTAGCCTAAACTTCCTGAAACAGATTCAAAACACGTTAACTAATTAACTAATAATTAACTAATAATTAGGCAAAGTCATCTCTCAACCTATCTGTTTAATAATAAAATGTTGAATGTCTCACACAGTAGATTGAGTACCATCCTTGAAGGAACAATGGAATGGTGGCCTAGCACCTCACCATTAAAGTACACAGAGAAAAGCATACTCAGCCTGAACACTATTTGGAATATTTGACAAAAGTAGTCACTGAGTGAAGGAGCCGGGGGCTATAGTGTACAGACACCAGTTTCTCTTTGACTAAGTTTGACACTAGCCAGTAGAAGACCCTGAAACATCACCATTTATTACTTTAGCAGGCACAATTTTCCTCAAGAAAATACCATGTTTTGACTACACCATTTTCTTCCTTTTTTATTAAGTATTTATAGCAAGCAAACGTGTTAGAAAAACTTCCTGCAGAAACACAAACAAATGCTTAATCACCCCAGATAGGAAACAATGACAGACTAAAGTACCAGTTCACCAAAGTCCAACCTAAACACTTGATTAGGCGTGTTTACACAGCCTGGGCGATGCGTTATAGGAGGCTGGGTGATCCTAAAACAGTGGCATCACTGCCAAGTCCTGAAGGGAGCCTGGAGGAAGCCGCTGCATCTTGGAGTTTAGCTTTCAACCAGCCTTCTACTTTGTACACAGACCGGTGCCCCAAGATGTGCAGTTGGAAGAGGAAGTAATAGCTGGAATACCAGGTAAGAGTCTCTTGACCCTGCTAGGGAGGGACCCTAGCTCCATTACCATTATCACAGACCTGACTATCACCGTACTAGTCTGCTCTTGTTGCCATGGATACCAGGGCACAGTCCAAGATGGTATCTTGTTATGACCAGAGGACAAACAGGCACACAATACAATGTTATTTGTCTACCTGCCTCTTTGGTCTTGCAAGTCTTTCATAGATGACACCCATTTCTACTCTGCTACAGACAGTGTCAAACACCATCAGCAAGTTCTTTGCTATGAACTTTCTTGCAGCCTTTGTTATAACTTCGTACTTGACTTGTTTGCTTCTTTCTTCCTCCAGTTTAATCAGCCTTGTACTGGAAAGCTCTTCAGTCTCAATAGCAGCGAGCTCCTGGATACCCTTTTTACCGATGCCCAATTCTAACATTTCTCAAGCACCCCATCTGTTTCATCAATAGCAGGAGCACCATTAAAGCCTTTGGAAGTGATGGTACAACTGCAACGATTTCGTTTAAAAGCATTTCTTCCATGTACCATGTGTGACTTCTTAGGATATAGCAATATTCCAGACAATGTTTAATATGTTAGAACCTTTCCAGAATTCTCTGTGCCTGGTTAGGGACCATTGTTTCATCATCCTTTGAAAATAATGTGCTGAGCAAAGAAACGATGATCTTGGGTGAATGAGGGAGCAAATAGAGCACCTTTGTTCTCTTGACAATATTCTCTTACCTATGGAGTTACGTGACTGAGAAAGTAGTCTTCAGACAATCTAGATGCCTTCCAGTCTTGTTTTTTTGATAATGAAGAGGGGAAAAAATGCATTTTCATGGTCTTAAATGTTGTAAGTCACAACTTGGTAGCTTAGAAAAAGCTTTAATTAAAATCTGACAACATTTCTACCCAAATATAAACTTTTATGGTCTTTCAAGGTCATGAATTCTGGAACTGTCTTAGAATGCTGAAGATGTATAGATGTATCAGTACTTGCTTATACATTAAATATTGAAATTGACATTAAGTATTTGTCCTTATAATATTTGGCAACTACAATTTCCCTATGCAGCTCTTTCGCTAAAATTTGATATGATGTACTTTAGTGTTTTCTATTCTGTACTGGCCTTGATACTATAAAAATTATGATGTCTTACCAAGTACTGAAGCTATTGCTTGATAAAAATATTATCTGTATATATATGCATACTAATATATATGAGATAATGTGCTATTTTGAAATATCAAAAAGATTTCTAACATTGGCCCAAATTATCAGTGGAAAAGTAGGCATTTTTGTACCACAGATGTGACAAATGCTTGTTCCTCTCGGTCGTTTCTTCAATGGTGTTGGTCTATGGTAGCAGCAGGTTTAACCGAAACTCAATCACTCACAGCACATAGATTCATTATCACTTATGACAGACACCATGAATCATAAAGTTTCAACTCCTGTGTGGCAGGTAACCAGTAGACTATTTAATTTCACAGGGGAGAGGAATTCTGAGTTTTACCTCAAGAGTAATTATCTTCTCTCTTGTAATGCAGATGGAGGTTTTGTAGATATGGTAGGGTATGAAACACACTAGCAAAACTATTGCCAGCAACATAATACGTCATGGAATATCAGTTGCTTATCTTCATAAGTGATATCATTTTTGACTAGGCTCTGTGATTCTTCCTCTGGCCAGTATCATGAAAAGTTACCTTATCATTATCCCCAGCCTAGGAAAAGATCAACATCTGTGTAGTGGCTATTTCTGGTTGTCAACTTGACTATCTATATCTGGAATGAACTACAATCCAGAATTGGAAGGCTCACCTTTGATCCTGATCTTGAGGCTGGGAGATACAAGTTTCTGACCTGGATCTTGGTATGGAGATCTTGAGGCAAAGTGGCTATGAATCCCAGGAACTTAAGGAGATCTCTGAGTTCAAGGTCACCTGAGTCAAAGCAAGTCCCAAATCCAGGTGGTACACACCTTTAATCTCGGATATACCTTCTGCTGGAGATTTACATGAGGACATTGGAAGAAGGTAGTCTCTCTCTCTCTCTCTCTCTCTCTTTCTCTCTCTCTCTCTCTCTCTCTCTTTTTTTTGCCTGCCTGCCTTGTGGGACTGAGCCACTGCTAAATCCTTGGCCTTCCATTCACAGCTGCTGCTGATCATTGTTGGGGAGTTGGACTACAGACTGTGAGTCATCAACCAATTCTCTTACTATGTAGACACTACTCATAAGCTCTGTGACTCTAGAGAACCCTGACTAAGACAATCTGAAATATGACTTTTATTGTTTTTATATTATTGTAAATATTACAAGTCAAGTCACTATAAGTCAGGTGCCAAGTCTAGCCAGTGTAATTGTATATAGGACAACTCGCCAAGTGTTTTAGGAATCATCTGAGGTGATGAGATGGGTGTGTCCAACAACTTGAGCACTACTGAGGCCAGGGCAGAGGAGGGGACGTCTTAATGAATTAACTATGAATTTGAAACTATTTTCTATTTACCACGTACGTTTTTCCCCCTTTTCCTTCTTTTCTTTATGTGCCACAGAGTCAGCCAGCTGACTTCTTTTAGGACAAAATAGCTGGAAGAAAAGTAGGCACTGTTAAGCTAAAACCTTCTATGCCAAGTTGTAAACTGCAGCAAATTTTCATGGTTGAGTGGAAAAAAATCCTGAAAGACCAGGCTTATAATGGAAGTGCTGACAAAACCAGCTCTTGCAGCACAAACGGCAGGACCATTACCAGGCCCTTACGGTGGACTAGTTGATATCATTTGCACTTTAAGCAGTTTAGGTGTTAAATTGCATGCAATTGCACAGTGTGATAAAACACCCTTCAAAGATATGAAATAATCCCTCCTTTTTCCTGCACTATTTTCTTACAGGAAATCTTAACTCATAAATGGTAGTATTGGGTAATTTGTTTCTAGTAAAATGCCGCATAATCCATTTAGTTACAATGCTTATCCCATTCCAGTGGCAAAATGTAACAGGTGTAGGGTGCATTCAATCGGCAGTGAGCCTAATTCACAGTTTTGGGTGTCGACTCAGATACGCATTCACGTTATTCTCTTACTGAATTTTTAATGGCAATTTAAAACCATTTGACTGAAAGAAAATAGCAAAGGAGTGGATTTCTATGTAAAAGTTTACTGTAGTAACTCATTAATCATCTCTCGTTTTCTAAGACTGATAACACAATGAAGATAACCTGCTAGGTTCTGGGATACAGACAGTGTGGTTGCTCTCTTATGTTCACCAAAGACATTTGGTGTCATTGGTTGAGTGGCCCAGTGGCCTTGAATGTGTAGTCTTCATCTAGGCTACAGGTGCAGAATGAAAATAAAAAGTATTTGAGGTTTATGGTGAAGGGGTCTTCGGAGGATTTTGAGAGGATGATTTAAAATGTTAATTTATGGGTTTTGTCAACCCTGGATTGGTCAAATACAGACATGTGAGGCCTAGCATCATCTGTTGGTGGAAATGATGGTTACAATGGTAAAGATACATTTTAGAAAACTTAAAGAAAAAGATCCAAATGGTATTTGATTTCTACTATGGAATTTAAGAACCAGATATAACAGTTGCCCTAAAGACAGAAATAGGCCAAAAATAGGGTTACTCCTTATCATTTCCACCAACTTCTTTGGATGTCAAGACCAAGATTTCACTCCATGGTATCACACAAGCACTTAGGACAAGTGCTGATGATACGCAAAGGCCAAACAGTATCCTCTGTAGCAACCCAATACCTAGGATATGTAGGCCTGCCAGACAAAGAGGTTAGTGTTACTATTAATGGATAAAATATGATCAATATTCTCAAGAAATTTATAGAAGAGTGAGTGATACTCAATAATAGATTTATTAGTAGGAAAACTTTGAAACAAAAATAAATTGACAAGCCATGCCACAGGAGAAGGCTGCTTTTATGAATGAATTGGAAGTGAATAGGATGTGATTGTTTACATGTATCACTTGCTAGGTAGCAATGTGAGCTGCAGGAACTCAAAAATAACAACTCTCTCAACTCAGTGGGCTGTCTCAAGGAACCACGGGGAATCAAGAACAATTGCTACTGCTGATTGAACCACAGATGCATGGACACTGCAAAAAGTGATACAGTATAAACTTCAAAGTTTCAAGAGACATTTGTGTATCCCTGGAGCTACAATGCTCAACTTGAGCAGTGAGGTGCAGCGAGAAAAACATGACGAGCTTTTAAATGATTATTTTCCTTTCAATTAATCCATGCAGTAAGACATTTACCCTGACTCGAGGGCAGGTGCTTGTAGATTTTACGGAAGCACAATTAACTTGGCTGATTGCTAAGCATTGGTGTCTGTGACTATTGTTTTTGATGAGGCATGGCGACAGTTCTGAGCGATCACGAAGTTTTGAAAACCTGCAGGAATTCACATTAACTGCATGTGTGTGCCCTCTACATTTCAGTCTTTTTATTTCCACATGTCAACCATCTTGTGCCAAGTGCATGCGTGCACACACAAAAGCGTAATGTTTTCTCAACACAGCCGAGTAATCATCTCGTAATTTGTTTCCAAAGATACAACTTCAAGATCAGGTGCAAATAATCAACTGCAGTATCAACACACTTTGAAAGATGTCTGGGAAAAATAGAGACCAGGGTGGTAACAGATCCCAAGGTACTGTATGTGTGTTCTCAAGAAATTCACTGTCATCTCCAAGTACAGCTAAATTTGCTCAGAAGAAAAAGAGTGGCTCACAGAATGGGCAAGAGGGAACATTGAGGTTGTCATCCAAGTGAAATCCTTCTTATTTTATTTAATGTTAGAGCTTTGGCTATCTTTATAGCTTTAAACTTATGATTCAGAAGGTTAACAACCTCTGAAATGTCTAATTTTCAAAAATCTATTCAGGCATGATTTTCTTTTCATTTTGCCTAATATCAAGTGGTCATATTTTGATTTGAACAATTGTGTATTTAATTCAGAGAAATTCCATTTTTTATTGGATTCTTTTCTGTTTCATCTTTCTAGAAAAATATACATGCATATTATATATATATATATATATATATATATATATATATATATATTCTTCTGTTACTGTCTACACCCATTTTGAGCACTTTGGTTTTTTCTAAATACATACCCATGTATCTATCTACCCATGTATATATCTGACATCTGATTCTCTTACTCTTTTTATAGCATTTTAAAATTCAGTAAAATTTGCTTTAGTCTTATAGCTGATTTTTAAAATGAGGATAACATTTCTTTTATAGTAGTATGTGAATTAAATTAGAATATAAAATTTGTGCTTGGTAAGTTTTCCTTATTATTGGACTGTGGCAACAAAGTGTGTTGTATACATGAATCTCCTTTTGAAAACCACCGAGGTTCACTTTATTTCTTAGTGGGTAATTTTTTTCTGAATCTTTAAGAAATGTTTTTATTTCTCAGTAGGTATAAATCTCTTTTATATATGTACCCCCCCGTCCCTGTCTGTTTGTGTGCATTTGTATGTAGTCTATGTTTGTGTGTGTTTGTGTAGTGTAAGTGTGTGGGCCTGTGCACGTGTAGATACTTACGTGTTTAAGTCACCCAGAAGATGATATCTGCTGTCTTCCTAGGTTGTTTTCCACCATACTTTACAGAAAAGATCTCTCACTGAACGCACCTGACAGTCAGGCAGATGAAATTCAGGCATCCACCAGTTTCCGTGCCTCCTCTATTCTAAAGTTGCAGATTTCAATCCAAACTTTCAAACCCTCTTTTTAATTTTGAGTGAGTGCAATGCATATTGATCATGTTCCCCTATGTCTCATTCCAATTCCTCCTTTGTCCTCTTATCACCGTCTCGTATAAGTATTCTTCATAGACATTTAAACATATTCTTCACATACATTTGAGCATGCATCTATATACATTTGCGCAAATATATATTGCGTGTGTATAAGTATTACTGAGTCTAACTAGTGTTGTCCAAATGTCCAGAGGTATAGGATGAACACTGGGTATGAGGCTTTTCCCTGAATAAAACAAATTCTCCCTCCCTCAGCAGCTGTAGACTGCCTATAACTACTTAATTGTGGCTTGGGTCTCATGAGCCCTTCTCTCATACATATTGGGATGTTGACTGGTGTCATCTAATGCAGATCTTGTCACAAAATCATAATTGTTAAGAGTTCATGGGTTAGCCTTAGAACACTTTCACATAAGTACTTCTGGTCTTCTGGCTTTTTTAATCTTCAGACCCTTCTTCCACAATCCTGACACTTGGTTGTAGGGTTCATGTTACAGATTTTTCATTTGGGGATGAGTTTTTTGCAGTCACCTATCCTCTATTCTTGGTTCATTTGTGGTTCTCTGTAATAGCTTTTGTCCTCTGCAAAAAGAAGGCTCATTGATGAGGAGTATGGTTGTAAGGATAAATATTTAGAAGTCAATTGGAAACTAAACCAATTTTGATGAAATGGCAGTGGTTGGTTCTCCTTTAGGGTCTGTAATCTCTTCTGCTGTGGGATTATAGGCAGGTTTATAGTACCAGGCATGCGACAACAGGCAGTCCAGTTAGGTAGCTCCTGGATACTCCCAAAATATTAATGTCACTATTTGATTGTTGGGCATATTTTGCTGGGTTAGTCATTATTCTCGTTTGAAGGATTTAGAGCAGAGTAAGATTGTTGATAACCTTTCTGCCCCGTCATCTGCACTAGCTAGAACTAAGTGGTTGGGGGAAGACTTCCAGCTTTATTTCTTTAGGTCAGAGTTCACAGTTAGTGGTGGTGTCTTCAGTGCTACGGTCTGATCTTCAAGCTTTTACAGACAACCAAAAAGAATTGCAATAGCAAAACAAAACCCAGCTTTTTAGAGGTGGGTACTAAGGAGCCTAACTCTGATTCTCATGCTTGAGCATCAGACCCTTTGCACATGGAGACCTCTCACCAGACCTCTGTCTATGTCTTCTGAATATAGTTATTACTTATTCTTTCTGTTCTGGTCAAATTTAGTGTGTGTTCTCGGCAGAGGTTCACAAAAAATATTCTCACATTGCCATTGCACTTTGTTTTGTATATTTCTTTCTTTTTTTTTTTTTTTTTTTTTTGTTCTTTTTTTTTTTTTTTGCTGGGCCCTAACCCAGGGCCTTGCGCTTCCTAGGCAAGCGCCTACCACTGAGCTAAATCCCCAACCCCTGTTTTGTATATTTCAAGGATACATTTGTCAATGTGTAAAAGCTCTTGGCTATGTGCTTTTACAATTTTTATCTAGGAGTATATTGCCCCCTTCATTTCATTCATGGAATAATTGAAAGTACAGTTCTCATTTATGTCTTTTTTTTTTTAAATGTCTCTTTGGGGAATCATAGGCTCTCCAGTCTATTCTTTTTTACTCCTCTCATTCTGAGTGCGATTCATATGGTTCATATACAGAAATTAAGCCCAAGGAGAAGAGAGTGAAAGTGGGTCATGAATAGCACAGGCTTTGTCCTGTGGGGTTTGCCTCAAGGTCAAAGTTCCCATCCAATGTCATCTTCTTATAGCCTTCATTTAAGCACACCCTCTCCTCTTTAATCATCAGAGTTCTCAGTGACTTCTTCTGGTAGGAGTGTTTTCCTTACACTCTTCTTAATCTTCATAAATCTTTCTTTATTAAAATCTTTTTAAGTTAGTCACGTTGAATATGATAGATTTTTCCAGAATATGTGGTGGTATTTTTGGGAGGCACAGACTTATTACATAATTATTTGATCCTCCTGCCTCAGCCTTCTGTCCATCATGATCATAAGCGCATGCATATCCCTGTGCCTACCTAGATAAAGCATTTTCAATCTGTTTCTCTTTATTACATGACAGAGTTTATTTTTTATTTAATTTCAATCATCGTGTGTGATTGATTTCAACCATGTCTCTAGAAAATAATTACAAATTTCATTTTCTTTGTTTATTCAAATTGAATGTTTAATCT
The DNA here is from genome assembly GCF_011064425.1 of Rattus rattus. Lineage (NCBI taxonomy): Eukaryota > Metazoa > Chordata > Mammalia > Rodentia > Muridae > Rattus > Rattus rattus. Next base: position 63,385,576 of record NC_046160.1, read on the forward strand.
TGATAAAAAATTAGTTTTAACTCACTTGTATTTGTTAAGTACTCAGATAGATTTTATCCCTAACCTTTTTCCCCTACATTTTTCTTGTTATTCCCCTGAATTTAAATTTGGGAAATAGACATGTTTGACTTTGATCCTTTAGAAATCATTAAAGATAGTAACATATCCATATATCTATATCTATGAAATCTACCTGTCTATCTATCTATCTATCTATCTATCTATCTATCTATCTATCTATCTATCCATTGATCTATCTATCTATCTAAAATGATTTATGCACATAAATTCTTAAATGGGAAAAACAAAATATCTATTAGTGATACCTACTTAACTACTATAACTGTGCAAAGTAAAAACATATGTACTGCTTATAGAACATGGGTGGACAGCCTAATTTTATGCTTGAAAAAGCAATATTATTGGTGAATATACTCCACTAAGACAGGGAAGATGCAGACTTTATTTTGTTAAGAATATGTTTACAAAGATGACAAAGGTCACAGAGGAGAGAAGACTTTCCCAAAGATACATTCTTGGAGGTGTTTAGGAAGTTGGTCATTCCTGTGTAAAAGCTAAATGTAGCTTATGTTGGACTTACTTGGTAGTATGTATTTGTGGATTGATTTTTTTCCCTTGGGGGAACTTTGGTGTTTCCAGTTTGAAATAATACACTTCCAGTTCCTAACATTTTTCAATGAAAAGGAATATTGTAATATAGTTTTTGACAAAAGCCTGGATCTTGGCAACACAATAGTACTTGAAAAGTTGTTGCATGATTTAAATAATTATTTTATTCCTTAATTTTCCATGCCTTTTTGCACATCTGCAATGTTCTAGGCTTTGGCACACATAGATGAACATATTTAATGACAGTTTTTCTTGGGACACCTTATATTCAAGGAGTAAAAGATATAGAATTGCATATGAAGGCAGTGAAAACATTCTTTCTCTCTCTTTTTTTTAATTTTATTTTTCTTATTTTATATATTTACATTTCAAATGTTATCCCCTTTCTCCGCTCTCCTATACCTCCCTGGTTCTATGTGGATGTTCCCACTCCTACCTACCCACTCTAACCTCAATGCCCTGGCATTACCCTACATAGGGAAACAAGACTTACGGGACCGAGGGTTTTTCCTCCTGTTGATCCTGGACAATGCCATCCTCTGCTACATATGTGGCTGGAGTCATGGGTCCCTCCATGTGTACTTATGGGTTGGTGGTTTAGTCCCTGGAAGCTCTGGTGAGGTTTGGTTGGTTGAAACTGTTGCTCTTCCTATGGGGTTGTAAACCCTTTCAGCTCTTTCAGTCCTTTCTCTAACTCCTCCACTGGAGTCCCCTTGTTCAGTCCAATGATTAGCTGCAACCATCCTCATCTGTATCAGTAGGGCTCTGGCAGAGTCTCTTAGGAAATATCCATATCTTGGTCCTATCAGCAAGCACTTCTTGGCATCAGCAATAGTGACTGGGTTTGGTGGTTGCATCTTTTTGGCTCCACTCCTCACCCGTACTTGTATGCTCCTTTGAACCATGTCAGGTGCCAACTGACTATTATTGGAGTGATTTTATTGGATATTGTCTCAGCTGTACCACCTGCAATCTCATTTATTTAATTGATGTAAATGGTCACTTCTTCCTGATGCTTTCCAAATTTTATTGTCAAATGTCTGCTAGTCATTTAAATTTATCTGGTCATTTCCTCTTTCAAACTTTCTGTTTCTTCTTCACTGTATTAACCTTATCCACAGTTTTACTTTTTGGAAATTCAACTTGATAATAATAAAACAATAAAAACAATAACGATTCTTTTTTCTCTTTTTAATGGAATATTTTATTTATTTACATTTCAAATATTATCCCATTTCCTGGTTTCCCCTCTGCAAACCCTCTATCCCACTCCCCCTCCCTTGGCTTCAATGAGGGTGTTTCCCTACCTACCCACCTTCTCCCACCTCATCACCCTAGCATTCCACTACACTGGGGCAACAAGCCTTCATAGGACCAAGGGCCTCTCCTGCCATTGATGCCCCAACAAGGTCATGCTACATATGCAGCTGGAGTCATGGGTCCACCCATATGTACTATTTGGTTGGTGGTTTAGTCCCTGGGAGCTCTGGGAGCTCTGGTTGGTGGATATTGTTGTTCTTCCTATGGGGTTGTAAACTCCTTCAATCCTTCCCCTAACTCCGCCATTGGGGTCCCCATGCTCAGTCAGAAGGTTGGCTGCAAGCATCTGTTTCTGTACTGGTCAGGCTCTGACAGAGTCTCTCAAGAGACAGCTACACCAGCACTCTTGGCATCAGCACTAGTGTCTGGGTTTGGTGTCTGCATGTGGGATGGATCCCCAGGTGGGGCAGTCTGTGGATGGCCTTTCTTTCAGTCTCTGCTTCACTCTTTGTCCCTGCATTTCCTTTAGACAGCAGCAATTCTGGGTTAAAATTTTAGACATTGGTGGATGGCTCCATCCCTCAACCTGGGGCCATGACTAACCTCTGGATATGGTCTCCACAGGTTCTCCCTCCCCTTTTTTGGCTATTTCAGCTAATGTCGTCCCTATTGGGTCCTGAGAGCTTCTTGCTTTCCTGGCATCTGGGATTTTCTGGTGGCTACCCCCAGTTCCTCATCCCCCATTGCTACACACCTCTGTTCAATTTCCTGACCCTCTGTACACCTCCCAGGTCTGCTCCTATACCTGATCCTGCCCCCCCTTTCCCTCCCCCTCCCAAGCCTCTCCCACTCTCTTCCTTCCATGATTATTTTGTTCTCCTTTCTAAGTAGGACTGAAGCATCCACACTTTGGTTTTCTCTCTTCTTGAGCTTCATGTGGTCTGTGTTTTGTATCGTGGGTATTCCAAGCTTTTTGACTAATATCCACTTATCAGTGAGTACAGCGTTCTTTTGCTTCTGCATTCCAAGGGCAGCTCTAAGTATTTTATAGTAATAGCCCGCTCCACTCTTTACCATGTTACAGGTAAGATCGCTTTGTGATCACAGATGAGAAAACAAAGGTCCAGAAGCAAGTGTCCTCACAGATCTTCAGCATCTCCCTTTTTTATTAAGATCAGCAACCAAATTCACCAAATAAATGTTCCTAAGATTTTGTTGCTATTATAGACCAAGCCTTTCATCCCCTAAATGTGTGTAATAAATATTTATTCATAATTGTATTAATAATATTCACTGAGACTTTAACATGAAACAAAATTATTCTAAGAATATAGGTCAATAATTGAAATGTGAATATATTAGCAAGTGATTTTTACTGTTCTCTGGTTTTAAATAAATATTTTGTTTTAAAGTAGTTTTAGTTGCAAGGGACACTGCATTCCTTTATATCTTGCTTTCATTTTTGTATATCGTTAACATTTACATTGCTGCTGGAATTGTAGCAACCAAGAAACAAATTTCACATATTACTGCTAATCGATCATCAATATTTAATGTGCATTGAATTCCCCTCATATTCCTCTAAAGTCCATTCCTTGTAGTGTGTTTTAAGTGAAGAAATAAATACTGAAAGTAGACTTTTCTCCATATGCAGTTTCCCTCATTAATTTATCTCTTCCCTTTTTCATTCTTACTTTTCCCATTTCCTTCCTTCCTTCCTTCCTTCCTTCCTTCCTTCCTTCCTTCCTTCCTTCCTTCCTTCCTTCTTTCCTTCCTTTCCTCTTCAGGGTGCATGGACCACACTGTGAGTATTTGTATATCTGAATACTGTCTTGTGTTCTAATTGGATAAAAGTCTTTGTGTTTAAAGATGTATGCTTTATATTTTGAAATCAAGCAGGATGCTAATTAGGCATAAATTGTAAACACTTTACATGAACAGTTAGGCAAACTGGACAGTGGCAAAGTAGGGAGTTTTTCTGACCAGAGCTGTCATTTGTGATGCATGTAGCTTTCTTTGAAATATTTGGCTGTAAAACATAATCTTTAGCATATAGTCAGTTTTAAAAAATAGTTGTCTGAAAACTGACAAGATATTAAGAAGTTAAACATAGCATAAAGCTTTAAATTCCATGCACTGCATACACAATAATAGCTGGGAGGAGTGGCAGACATCTGCAATCTCAGCTACTAGAAACCTGAAGCTGAAGGATGAGAAATTCTGCAACCCAGCTAGTCTGGGCTACAGAGTGAAAAGCTCTCAAAAACAAAAACAAACAAACAAAAATGAATGCATAAATGAACAAACAGGAAATTGAAAATGAATAAATATATAATACAATGAAATCTTGAACCATCTGGCCTTCTCTTCTCTAGATGTGAAGTCACTTTTTTTTTTTAATCCAAACTCATCATCCTGTGCAGGTTACCTGCCTGCCGCTTGGTCCCAGTTGTCAGATTAGTTGTCCGCAGTGCTACAGGGATGATGTTCTCGTTACCTTCATTTTACATCAAAAAACGCATCCAAAGTGCATTCATGAGAATTTATGGTGCAACAACTGAATTTGCTGTCAGTGAAAACCATGGAGAGGAAAACACAAAAACAAGAACAAAAACAAAAACATGCCAGCTTTGTTTCTGTACCTAAACTGCAAAAGGTAGAGTATGGGTGCTTGGTAAAAATGAAAGCGACAGAAGCAGGGGGTAAGGCTTAGGGGTGAAGCACATACTTTGTGTTTGAGATGCCCTAGGTTTAGTCCCAGCCCAATCAGAAGCTGAAAAAGAAAACTACATTTCAGGATTCAACGTTATTTTTAGTTTTAGGTTTTCTCTGTGGGACTCTATCGATGCGTGCAGACTGCAGCATTGTACTCAGTGCACAGGAAGTGAATGTGGACTAAGTTATTCATTCAGCAGTGATCGCTTTTGTTTCTTTTTAATAGTTTTGTTCCCACAGAGTAGTGTTTATGTAAAAGACAGACCATTTCTTTTTTTATTATTATTGATATATCTTTATTTTGATTATTGCAATTCATCTGCATTTACAATTTTTTTTTATTAACTTGAGTATTTCTTATATACATTTCGAGTGTTATTCCCTTTCCGGTTTCGGGCAAACATCCTCCTCCCCTCCTCTTCTTTATGGGTGTTCCCTCCCCATCCTCCCCCATTGCCGCCTCCCCCAACAATCTAGTTCACTGGGGTTCAGTCTTAGCAGGACCAAGGGGCTTCCCTTCCACTGGTGCTCTTACTAGGATATTCATTGCTACCTACGAGGTCAGAGTCCAGGGTCAGTCCATGTATAGTCTTTGGGTAGTGGCTTAGTCCCTGGAAGCTCTGGTTGCTTGGCATTGCTGTACATATGGGGTCTCGAGCTCCTTCAAGCTCTTCCAGTTATTTCTCTGATTCCTTCAACGGGGGTCCTATTCTCAGTTCAGTGGTTTGCTGCTGGCATTCGCCTCTGTATTTGCTGTATTCTGGCTGTGTCTCTCAGGAGAGATCTACATCCGGCTCCTGTCGGCCTGCACTTCTTAGCTTCATCCATCTTGTCTAATTGGATGGCTGTATATGCATGGGCCACATGTGGGGCAGGCTCTGAATGGATGTTCCTTCTGTGTCTGTTTTAATCTTTGCCTCTCTATTCCCTGCCAAGGGTATTCTTGTTCCCCTTTTAAAGAAGAAGTGAAGCATTCACATTTTGATCATCCGTCTCGAGTTTCATTTGTTCTAGGCATCTAGGGTAATTCACAGCTGAGGAATGCGGAATGGCTGAGAAACACCTAAAGAAATGTTCAACATCTTTAGTCATAAGGGAAATGCAAATCAAAACAACCCTGAGATGTCACCTCACACCAGTGAGAATGGCTAAGATCAAAAACTCAGGTGACAGCAGATGCTGGCGAGGATGCGGAGAAAGAGGAACACTCCTCCATTGTTGGTGGGATTGCAGATTGGTACAACCATTCTGGAAATCAGTCTGGAGGTTCCTCAGAAAATTGGACATTGAACTACCTGAGGATCCAGCTATACCTCTCTTGGGCATATACCCAAAAGATTCCCCAACATATAAAAAAGACACGTGCTCCACTATGTTCATCGCAGCCTTATTTATAATAGCCAGAAGCTGGAAAGAACCCAGATGCCCTTCAACAGAGGAATAGATACAGAAAATGTGGTACATCTACACAATGGAATATTACTCAGCTATCAAAAACAATGACTTTATGAAATTCGTAGGCAAATGGTCGGAACTAGAAAATATCATCCTGAGTGAGGTAACCCAATCACAGAAAAACACACATGGTATGCACTCATTGATAAGTGGCTAGTAGCCCAAAGACAGACCATTTCTATGAGGTTTGCATTTGCAGAGAATAGTCTGATAAAGTAATCGTGCAAGAAAAGGGCATGGAGCAGATTGCAAATTGTCCTTTGTAATTGTCCTTCTGTCCTCCAAGCCATCCAGGAGAGTTTATTTCTCTTTCTCTTTTAATACTCTCTCCATTTAAATTAATCATTCCATTTGTTTACATCTCAAATGATATTCCCTTTACAAGCTACCCCTCCACAAATCCCCCATCCCACATCTGCCTTCTCCCCATTGCCCTTTACCTCTGTGAGGGTGCTCCCCCATCCGCCCTTTCCTGCCCTACCACTACAGCATCCGTCTATGCTGGAGCATCAAACTTCTGCATGATCAAGGGCCTCTCCTCCCATTGATTTTAGATAAGGCCATCCTCTGGTCATATGTATCTAGAGTCATGGAGCTCTCCCTGTATACTTCTTGGTTGGTGGTTTCTATTCAGACCAGAATGACACAAGTATGCTTTGGTCTATTTGTGAGGATTCTGTGGTAATCATTGGGTGTCTCTAAATGCTCACTGCTCCTCATATAAACTTTAGGCCTTTGATTTCCTAGAGGGAATCCTTTAGGGCCTGACTTGATGAACACTGTTTGATAGAGAGGAATGAATGAAAATGTCTTCTGTTGCCTTTAGCCAGTTCCTTTCTGTATAGCCCTTTTCATGTGGAGAGCTGGGATTTCCTGGGGGATATCAGAGCTTGAGTCAGCAGAGCAGGGAATTCTGTATGCAGTAGTTCCCACATGCTTCCTCAAGTCTTCTTTATCAGCTTGTATTTCCCCCTTGTTATAGTATATCTCCACTTCTTGCTTCTCCCACCTTCCTTGTCTTCATTTCTCTTTCTCCCACTCTCCTATTTTTCCCTTCTGTTCCATTCCCTACTCACATTAAGTTGGTGCATTTACTAAATAAACTTTTGAGCTTGAGTACCATTATTTTGTCTCTATTTTTTTCAGGTCATTGATTTTTTTTTTTTTTTATTTTTAAACTGGGTAAACTGATCAGCCAGGATTCCATTGGAGAATGAATGGAGAGGGTTGGAAGGTAGATTGGGTTCTTGTTGCGTAGTATTTGGATCCAGACTTTTTCTGAGCTCTCTACAGTGAAGAACTGAATGCTGACCCAACTATTTGAAAGGGAGTAATTTGGCATCATTTCTCCTGGAAAGCTCCATATAGGGCATACCCTGAGGACAAGTGGGATTGGCATTCGGAACACCTAAAAGGTCTCAGTTCTTAACAGTGGGATGGTTCAACTTGATTCTAAAGATCCCAGAGGGAGAGTGGGGGTTGGGCTAGTATGGAGGTGCTGTGAAAAGAACCCCACTGTGTTCTGATTCTATATTATCCCTCAAGCTTGTACTTAGTGCCTCTGCTTTGTGGGGAAAGCCCAAGCAGAGACTCTGAGAACAGACTTGCCATGGCACCTCCCTCTCTTATTTTATTACCCTGAGAATGCCATTCCTCCCACCAAGTAGAAGTGTGACTACATGCATATGCCATCTGCTTGCAAACCCCTGTGAGCTGAAAATCTCCCCCAAAAGGTTTCTGAAAGCCCCCTGTGAACTCAAAGCACTATGTTTTGCTCAGCTCAAATAAACATCGAAAAAGTATCTAAGCATTTGAACTTATAATAACATATTTATCCCAACACATGAGGCTACTCATCATTGGTGTATGTGTAATATATAATTGCAGCACGCAGAAAACAAACAGCTCTCGCTCAGAGAAGTCTCTGGATCCCACGGGGCACTAATCATCAACCAAAAATAGAGATGGTTGGGGAAAATAACTTATAATTGCATTGGCAATCCACTATTAAAGTATAATTTCATGTTGTTTTCATTTCCAGCAAATAAATAATATAAAAACTGATTTGAAAAATTGCTCGCTGCACTTAGTGGCAGACTCAAACATGAAATCTAAAAATTGAATATGTATACATTTTTTGTTAAGTATGCATTTAAAAAATCTAGGAAAATATGCACAGCACATATATATGTATATGAAGTCATATTCTTAATTTATAAATTAAAATTTTTGTTTCTACTGTTATAAAATTTAAATGATGTTCTTCAAAATATAAATGTATGTTCTTATTTTATAAATAAAATTATAAACATGTGTATATATATACAGTTCCCTGTAATGATGCAAAAATATTTATACTTATAAAGACCTAGTTTTACCGTGTGTTTCCAGGTAGAGGAATCACATTTTAATTCTATTTGCATATATGAAGCGTAGGGTTTCAAGTCGACCAGCAAGCTGAAGCAGCAATTACATAACACCAGTTGAATTGGAATGATTTGAACCAGAGAATTTATATCCACGGAAATTATACACTCTTAATCAGAGAGGGCTAAACCCAGCATTCAGCAGAATAATAAAAGACCCTAAAAATAAGAAATGACCAAAAGTCCCAGTTAACTGCATTGTCTCTGATTCCTTTGCTGCTATTACTTGAAAAATCTGTCCATAAAACAGGTCATAGCTGTAGTAAAAATTTATCTGCTATCACTAAAATCTTATATATGTAAATGCTATTTAAAACTTTCTACCAAACGCCTAGTTAGTTTAGAGGTCAACAAAAAAATGCAAAATAAGGCTTAAATAAAACACAGCAGAATGAAAAATACCATGTAATACTAAAACTGGGACTATAGCAATAAATACATAAGAATAAAACTATTTCCAGTCTGTTGGACATTATTCAAAGGAGACAAAGGATTTTACAGGGCAGGGCATTGAGCGACATGTCTTACCTCTTGAATATATCACCACAGAAGTTTGTCAGCTCTTTGGTGGTAAGCTTACTAAATGGAAGGCATAACCACCTTTCAAAATGGCAAGGGCACACTGTCTGGTTGCTGAAATAAAATAGGAGTTAAACAGAGTCATCTATAAATGAGTCAAGGAAGAGATTCAAAGACAACTCCAGGGATTTTCTATCAGTATGAAGGTAGCAATCAAGGGTATAAACTAAAGATTGTATTGGTCTGATGACTGTTCTAAAGGATAGTAGTTAATCGTATTGCTTTTTGAAATTCTTCACCTGTCTTCTGGTCAGAGCAGTGACTAACAAGGGTTTTTATTGCTGAACGGAACTTCTCTGACAATGATGCAGACCTGCAAAACTGACCTACTAAAGCAAACATTGCCATTAACCTTTAGTTATGTATGGAAAAGATCAAGGAACTCTTATAGAAGTCCGAAAGGGGTATAAAAAATTATCCAAGACAGCTAGTTGTGTGGGTTTTGTATAACATGTAACCTTTTAAAATAAAGTGATCTGCATTGGCTCATGTAGCCTGTGGGAAGGAAGGCTTGGCAAGGAACCCTCTTGGGTATATTCAAGTCTGTATAAATGACTCTCAATGTGTCATCCGAAAGCTGTTAGGATTGAAAAAGGCACTGGAACCAATTCTTTCTTTTGTCTCCAGGAGGATTCGAACAGCCCACTCTCCTGGACTCAGAGCAAAGTCTTTTTCACACCTCTCCCAAAGATACTGGTGCTGAAAGCTTGCCTGAGCCATATGTAAGAGGCAGTGAGCACAGAAAGGGCCCTGCTGGTGCACCCCCGATGGCTTTTAAAGGGCAGAGGCAAACTGACATGCCACCCTCTACCTACACACACCCTGCAACTTCTGCTGCAGCTTGTGCCACATTTGGGAGTTATCCTTACAGAGGTTATGGGGATTGGATAAATCAAAGTTTTGTTAGTACATAGACTGAGATGTCCTTGGACTGGAAACTCTCAAAATTGTAACTGAGGGTGAGATGACTTTAAAGTTCAAATCAAACAGTGATGATATCCCCAAACTTGTGAAATGTGAAATACAAGATATTGTGTGGGTGATAAAAATATAACTTAGCTTTCAGGGCTGTTGGTTTTGCTCAGAAGTAGAGTGTTTATCAACATGACTGAAGTTCTGTATTTTAAACACTGAAAAAACTCAGTTACGAGAAGAAATAGCTGTCCCACGTTGTGATGAGTTAAGACTCTTCTCTGTGCACTGAACTATATTTAGAGGTTTGGTGGCCTTGAGAAGCTACCATAATATCTGATTATTGCATCCAAAGACAGTGGACTGGTTTGTAGCACTTCTAGCACCAAATTTTTTTAAGAACTTTCCCACATTTTCAGGTTGGAGGAGTAGGTCCACTGGTGAGTGCTGACCATACTGTGCTGGAACCGTGGGTTCAGTCCCATGGGTTCAATCCTAAACACCAAACACCACAGATGTGCTACTGCATACCTGTAATCCTAGTGTGCAGGAAGCAGAGGATGCGGGGCTAACATTTTAAGGACATTATTCACTCTAGGCCAAGCTGGAACACAGGAGATGTTGAGTATAAAAAAATCTTTATGCAAGTTTTTCTTCACAATCCACTTAATATTCCACTCCAGAAACGCTATTCAGAGCTAACCAATCAGTATAATTTTGAGACCAAGACTGGTAAGAGGGAACGTTGGTAGTGACAATGGGGTCGAAATCCACTAGGTATTTTAAAATATTGTTATTGGCCTAAAATGAGTTCAGAAAACAAGAAAAATCAATCCAGAAACTTGGCCTTTCAGGTTCCTAGAAGCTCACTCCACGGCACAGGCGAATAGCTGCATAGTGGGAAACAGGAATGTTGGGAAACTCTCCTGAATTGTTGAGCTTTACGGTAATCAGCCAGAAAATGTTGACAGTTGGAAAATATGAGTATTTTATAAATTTTACACTAATACTCTCTCAGCCAAGATTATACAGACTTGTACATATTTCTTTTCTAAATTCCATTCTTTTGTACTCACTTGAAAATGATTTCTGTCCCATTAAATGTACTACAATTATATTGAGGAAAAAAAACTTGCATAAAAACAAACACATTTTAAAGGCGTTTTGACTCAAATGAATTTACATTTCAGGAAAATTATGTTCCTATAAAATCGGCTTCAGATTCATTTTTTTGTAATTTTCAACATAAAATAGAGTGCCATTAAAATTTAGTAAAGGAAGATACTATCTAAATGTTGCCTATTACTGAGATAAATGTTTTTATTATTCATATATTTTAAATGACAATGTATGCTTGTTATATTTATTCCTGTACAATCATAGTACTTATATATATGGAATTATTTTAAGATAGCTAGAGGAAACTTTATAACTTTGAGTCTCAAGAAGAACAAATTATTGATAAATTCTATTACTTAGTACAAGCTATTAATGGTAAAGCTTACTTTCCAACAATAATGTATGGGGCTGGGTATATAACTCAGGGTGGAGTGCTTTCGGAGTGTAAGCAACACTGGAGATTAAAAAACCAGAATCACACACAGGAAACAATGTCTAGTACCACTGGGCACTCAGCACATGCATTCACTCTGGAAGGGACTTTCAAACAGTCTCCACTAAGCCTGCTCAAACCATTTCTGGTTTCTCACTACTTCTTCTCTCACCTTGGTAGAAAACCTTACCAAAATATCATACTTATCCTGTTACCCCATGCCCTACATTGCATCTGAATACAGTTTATTTTTTCACTGTGTAAAGTAATAACATGCTCCCTTACAAAATAATAATAGTAAGGATACCAGTAATAATAATAAAAATGAATAATTGTGTGCATGCAATCTTCTCGCGTCTCTCAACAGATGCTCCCACTTCAATCACTATTTACAAAGGCATTTAAAGACTCTGCCTCTTTTGACTCTTCATTGCTTGATTGGTTGGGGTAGGTTTTTCATTCCTGTGATTTCTCACTGCATTATCCCTGGCATTATCTTCGCCATGCCATCCAGTCAAGATGAGAATGCCACAAAGATCCACTTTGTTTTAACTTATTTTTTCCATGTAATATTTTTATTGAGTCTCTGGGAGTTTTACATCATGTACCTTGATCACAATCCTTTCCCAGTCCTTCCATGACCCCCCTTGTTTATGTCTCCCCCAAAAAGATGTAATAGATTAAAAAAATAAAATAAATAAGCAAATTCCACTTTGGGTTATCTATATACTTACTGGCGCATCATCAAATTCTTAGTGGCCTGCACCTTAAAATAGAATTAAGTCTTTCTCTGCCCACACCTCCACCAGAAGATCCACTCTTTAGCGTCTCTGTCACATTCTAAGAGCTCTCTTTGGTTGCTTCCTAGATAGGTTATTACTTTTGGGGAGAATGGGGGTGCAAGAGTTGTCACAGAAGCCTTCCATGGTCTCTTCCTCAATTGTGCCTCTGCAGTCATCAACATCACAGCGATAGAAGCCTCCTTCCTTTAGTAGTCAGCGGAAGCTCAGATCATGGGCCTGTACTAGGTTTCTGGCAACAGCACGGACCATGAGCATGGTCCCCTGCTGCAGCAGGACTACAGTCCCAGACAAGGCCTTAGAGGCTGCTTAGAGCACAGACATCAATACACACTTGGGTGGTAGTTCAGGCTGGCCACGTCAACATGACCCTAGGTTTCAGTAAGGCCTATTGACATTGATGTGGCTTCAGGGTGCAGCATAGACCATGAACAATCCTCATGGCCCGAGGTGAAAACATGTGAAACAGACATCTTCTGGCCCCCAGCAGGTCATGGCTGATAGGAACCAGCCGTCACAAGCCTAGCTGTAACTTACCCTCACCCTGGGTAAGAAAAGTGGCATGGCTTCAGACTTTTGTTTACTAACTACTTGCTGTGTTTCCTTCACAGAGCATCTTAGTACAAAATTTGTCCTACAAAGACCAGAACTTTATTGGAATTATTTCAGAGTTTTATTCCTGAAACCCAGAACTCTACCTGGCTCCATTAGGTGCTCAAGAAATACTTGCAGGCTTCACTGGGAATGTACCAGATAAACAGGCCAGGGAAATGGCTAAGCTACCTGAACACCTTTACCACGTCCTCTTTCCTGCCAATTCCAATCCGCCAGTCTCATCCCTGGTCCTGCAACAGAACATCAGCAATACCTTCCTTCCCTTATTCTCATACCTTCTGTGGATCCCACAAATCTTCATCTAGCCACATTCTACCTGTTACTTTATCCCAGCCCCCAAGACCAGCAGGCAGACCTTGCTAACTCATAGGCCAAGCCTGTCAGAAAACCATATAAGCTGCCTGCAGATTTTCTCTTCTTCTGTTTGCTCAGATCTAATCTTCTAGTCCGATCCCCAGCCCTGCAGCAGAACACCTTTGGCAGCCTTCCCTGCCCTATTCCTATTTCCTGTGGATCCCACAAAACTTCTAACCTCCCTGTCTCCTGACACATTGCTCTATACCATTCCCCAACTCCAGAAGGTACCACAAATTAATGCAAGAGCCTCTTCTGCAAGGGCAACAAGTAGGAAGGCAGATGCCGTCTCTCCTCCTGCTCCTCCACCTCCCACACCTCCCCAGTCTTATCTCAAGCTCTTGGCAGAAAACCTGCTGCAGTCTCCATTTCTTCTTTGACTCCACATTCCCAATGATTCACAAAGACCTTCTCCAATCTTCTTTCTCATAACTCGTCCCAGTATTTCAGCTTCCAACACCAGCAGGCATTCTTTGTGAATACACCAGCTGAGTGGGGAAAAGAAACAGGTTAAGTAAACTGAAAACCTTCACCATTCCTTCCTCTCCTCCAAAACCAATCCCCCAGTTTCATCTTTATTTTGGCAAAAGAATGCCTCCCGCAGCCTTCCTTCTCTTTCTGCCCACATTTCTGTGGATGCGGAGACATTCTCCTCCTACTCTCCCTCCCACAGACCCTTTCCTCCTCTTCCCACTTGTTGCTTTTCCCACTCCTCAACACCAGCAGGCACTCCCTGCTATCCTACAACCCATTGCATCCAGGGAAGCAGGTAGGGCATCTGCTATCTGCTATCTGCTTCTTATTCCTCTAGATCCTCAGTCTCATCCCTAAACTAGAGCTACCCTCAGGAGTAACCTCTCTTCATTTTCTCCCCCTACTTCAAGGATACTAAATAAGCAGATCCTGGTGGAAAACTCTATTCTTCTCTCTCCTTTGAAGAGGTTTGGAAACCTACCTTATTCCCATCCCTTGCCATCATAAAACAGCACAATCAATAATAGCCAGGACAATATGTTTTCCCTAGAGCCCAGCCACCCTACCTCAGCAGACCCTGAATATTCAAACATAAATGAAGCAGAAGGAAATTAAACATAAAGCTACCTGTGTAAAGATGATAGATGTCCTTAGAGAGGAAATGAGCAAATCCCTTAAAGAAATCAAGAAAAACATAATAGTGGAAAGTAACAAATAGAACTGGTCAAGACCAGAAAAAGGAAGTAGAATTTATAAATGAAACACAAATTGAGTGAATTCTGGAAGTGAAAAATTTAAGAATTTGAGCAGGAACTACAAGACTTGTCAACAGAATACAAGAGACAGAAAAGAAAATCTCATCTTTCAAAAAGAGTGTTAAATCTAAAACTCCAGACACAAAACATCGAGGAAATCTGGAACACTATGAAAAGATCAAAGAATAATAGGAATAGAGGAGGAAGAAGGAGTAGAGGAAGGAAGAAGACAAACCCAGACAAAGGTACAGAAAAATATTTTCAATGAAATTATAGAAGAAAATGTCCATAGCCTAAAGAAGGGCATGTCCATAAAGGTACAAGAAGCATATAGAACATCAAATAGATTGGGCCACAAAAGAAAATAATAATAAAAATTAAGTATTCAGAAAAAAGAAAGAATATTGAAAGTTGCAAGGGGGAAAACCAGATATTAAAATTACACCTGACTTCTCATTAGAACTCTAAAATCTAGAAAGGCTTGGACAGATGTACTATAGACTCTAACCATACATACCAACCCGGACTACTATACTTAGTCAAACTTTCAATCACTATAGATTGATAAGGTGAGATATTCCATGATAAAGCCAGGATTAAACAATATTTATATACAAACACATTCTTACTGTTTTAGGATTTTGTTGCTGTGAAAAGACAATGCAGACACCGTGAACAAGGCAAATCTTATAAAGGAAAACATTTACTTGGAACTGGCTAACAGTTTGAGAGGTTCAGTTCATTCTTATCATGACAGGAAACATGGCAGTGTATTGGAAAACATAGTGTTGGAGGAACCAAGAGTTCTATATCTTTATCTGTAGGCAGTGGATGGAGTTTACGTACCACTGGGCATGGCCTGAGTATGGATGTTTGCATGTAGAAGAATGCAAAATGAGTCACACTTACTACCTGCCCACAACTCAAGTCCACATGGATCACAGACCATAGAAGACGTCTTATACTTATTAGAATGACTAAGTTCAATAGTAGAACAATTCGTGATGGGAAGGATGTAGAATAAGGCATCACACAATCCTACATTGCTTCGGGGAGAGCAAACTTGTACAACCACTGTGGAAATCAGTATGGTGGTTCATTCAAAAGTTGAGACTCAATCTACCTCAAAACCTAGCAAAACCACTCTTGGACCTATATCTCAAGGATTATCCATCCAACCACTAGGATACATGCTTAACCATGTTCATTGCTACTCTATTCCTAGTAGCCAGACAGTGATATCAACCTAGATGTCACTCAACAGAAGAATGAATAAAGGAAATCTAAGTTTACACAATGTAGTATTACTCAGCTCTTTAATGAAATGACATTATGAACTTTTCAGACAAATTGATGGAACTAGAAAAAATATACTGAGTGAGATAAACTAGACCCACAAATTTAAACATGGTATATATCCACTTATATGTTGATATTAGTCATTAAATAATTGACAACCAAGCTACATACTATAAATCCAGAGAGGTTAGGTATAGATAAAAAGACTTGGGGGAACACATGAATCTTCTTGGGAGGGAGAAATCAAATAGATTTTATTGTTGGACTGGGATGAATTGGAACAGAAACAGGGGGACTATGAGGACTATTGTAGAAGTGGTGGGTCGAGGAAGGGAATGAAGGAAAGAGAGCTGGAAATGAGGGGCATTAGAAGGATGATATGGAATCCTAGTGCAGTGGAAACCTAAATTATATGAGACAATACTGATGGGTCTCCTAATAATTAGGAATATGGAGTCCCACCTGGGCATCTCTCATCACCAAAAGAAGCTTCCAGTCATGAGACTCGGTTTGGTTTCATTCAACTGAATTGTTGGCTAAAGTTATCCCATGGAAAATCCAAGCAACCTAGACTGTTGCTAAGACAATTTGGTTGTAACCTGATTGTAGAGTCTCATTGCTGTAGACAACACTCTCACAACTCACTGAACATGAAAATTTTGAGCTGGTACCTATATGGAGTCTTCACACCTTAGTTGTAGTGTCCTTCGTATAGGAAGATACTCTCCTGACTAGCAAAGGAGAAATATAAACACCAACCTATCCAGAAAATCTTTGACCTTCAATCTGTCCTCCCTTCAAAATATGCTAGAACAACAGAGGCACAGAACTTATGGGAATATCCAAACAGTGTCTGATTTGACTTAAGGTCTACTCCATAAGTCGGAGGAACCCATACTCTGTACTGTTTGGGTGACTAAGAACCAGAGACTAGATATAGAGACCTAGGAAAAAACAAAACATCACTGGTTTAAAAAATATCAATAATGATGTCTTTTTTTTAATTAAACAAATCATTTTATTTGTTTGTATTTCATATGATACCCCCTTCCTGGTTTCCCCTCCACAAACCCCCATCCTACTCTCCCCTCCCCTTTGCATCTATGAGGGTGCACTCACCCACTCCTGCCACACCATTGTAGCATCCCCCTACT
The DNA here is from genome assembly GCF_011064425.1 of Rattus rattus. NCBI lineage: Eukaryota > Metazoa > Chordata > Mammalia > Rodentia > Muridae > Rattus > Rattus rattus. The sequence goes on from NC_046160.1 coordinate 63,402,556, forward strand.
CTGGGGCATCGAGCCTGGAGAGGACCAAGGGCCTCCCTCCCATTCTAATGCCCTTCTTCTATATTCCTAAATCAGTACTTCATCATAAGCATTCATCATCAGAGAAGGTTCCTCCTGCAACAGAAGAGAACACATGGAGAGATCTTCAGCCAGACACTGAGTGGAAGTGTACAGAACACACAGCTCTAAATGAATATCTCCACCACACCCCTTCTCTCAGAAAATCCTGGGACACAGGAGGAGGAAAGAGTATAAGAACCCAGTGGCGCACAAGAAGATGCAAGTTAATGCTATTTTCCTTGGTTGGCCACTATATTAGATAGCAAGAGTCTATTGATAAAGACATAATACATTTGGGTGTAGGATACATAGAGATTAGTCTTAAACAGAGCAGGAAGCTCTACCTGCTGGCCGGCATCTATAGTACTGGATGGTGTTATAAAAGCTGCTAGAGAAGAAAACATACCAATTGTCTTTATTCAGGCTGGACCCTGATTGCTACCCTAGAAATCTGGCAGGCAAAATGTGCACATTAATGCAATAGTGTCAAAACCGTGGAGATAGCCTACTGGTCTCTTGTTTGGAGTTAAGACCTATTCCATATGTGCTAATTCAGGTATGGTACTGTAGATGTGATCAAAACCCATGGTTTGGGCAGTCATAGTTCCTAGGAGAGAACCAAGGTGTATTTTTAATGGTCACATTGCCAAACCTCTATCTACATATTTTTTTTTTTAATATCCATATACTTGTGCTGCTCCTAATCTTGGCTACAAGACCTTCTTATTGTAGTGACAAGCAGTTATCGCAGAGATGCATTACTGCTCACAGTGCTGAAGGTAAGTGACTGTGAGTGCTCGGTTGTGGAAGAGACATTGCATTAACTTCCTTCCAAGGCTCAGAAAGCATCATGAAAGAACCATCCAAAAATGCAAGACCGAGAAGTTGGGGAGAAGTGGTGTGAAATGCTGAAGTCCAGACATGTCTCAGCTGTTGTGTACTTAGCTCACAGTAACTTCTTTACACGCATGAAGCCTGTATAAGATCAAGCCAATTAAGAATCTTTGCATGGAGGCCAGAGTTGGTCTTGAGTTTCCACCTCTAATTGAGGAGCTATTGGCAGGTGATTAATACTGGGAAAGGGAGCATAGATTTCCTTCAGTAATGTGACCACTAGTGTACCCCAGGGGAAAGCATAGTGCCTATGCACATGTGTGGCAATGCTAATTGAATCTGGTGGATTAAAAGTTAATTAATTAAAACTGATAAAGAAGGACATGGAATTGGAAGGAAAATATGATCGAGGAGGCCCACTGGGGGATATATATAATGAAGATACATTGTATACATGTATGAAAATTTCAAAATATAAATAAAAACTAATGTAAAGAAAATGCTGGCACTCTGCAAGGAGCAGGGTACAGTTGACAAGCCTCTTACTGCCGATAGGACAGGCATTAAATTAATACTGATTGTAGATAAATTTATCAATACTGCACATATTAACAACATGTCCTTGAAGCAAGTACTTAATGTAAATATTGCATGTGATTCCTAAAGTTCAAACTCAGGAATTGATAAAGAACTCAGGAAAATTGCAGCATCAGAAATGGCCACAGGCTGTTGCCGTTTACCTACAATTTAGTAACTAGGAAGAATGTTCTATTGCATCATGCAATAATGCCTTTACCAGTTTGTCACTCCACTGGTACCTACTGGCTAATGTACATGCCATGTTTTATGTACATATCTGTGTATATTGAACTATGTATAGGCACATGCATATCAACCGTGGCTCTCTTCCATATTGTTTTTCCCAGTAAAAACAATTCAACCCATTTATGTGAATGTGCAAATATTCTAGACTAAAGTTTTTTCTGCTTTCACTGTTAATAGGCTAACAAATACTATAATATTTTGTCTTAAGTTTTGACAATTTGGCATAGACTTTAAATAGTTTTTTTTTAATTCTTTTAGAGAAAACAGACCTATCACTAACACAGGTATATGTCCATACTTACCCACATTCCTGTGATTTCTAAAGACACCTCAATTCTTGGCACTGTTAGCTCACTTCCCAATGGTGTCTGCTTTGGTAATAAATGACAGAAATTCCTATTCATGCTTAAGCTGCCAATCTCTTCAAACCGTTCTAGTTTACTGTCTCAGTACTTCTTTTATATTTTAACATATTTGTGAGAAAGCACTAAAGATTTAAAGAAATGAACTAATCAATTCACTAATCAAGCCTGTCCACTTCATACTTTGTAGAGATAAATTAGCATACTTTTTTAGAACTCAGTATCATACAGTTTTTATCAATATGGAAAATAAACTTCCTTTGTGCTTGATATTCTTTCCTAGTCACACTCAGCTATTTGAGAGGCTTTAAAGGAAAAGTTTCTATTTGTTGTTAATTTGAATGTCTTTTGAAATCAAACCCTTAATTTCCTTTCATGTCTGACAGCCTTCTAGTCTTTTGAAATCTTTAGTTAAGAAATGAGCATTAAAATAGCATGTCATTAATTTCACACCAACTAATAGGGTTATATCTTCCTCAATCGTTAAAAGAAATTGCAAGTAATAATTTTGCTATTTTTTTAAACTAGGAACACCTACTGTCAATGTACAACACACAGCTTACATTTTCAAAGCATGTTTGGCCATTGCGGCAATGATTGAAACTTCAGCTTAAATGTAATTGCTTCTTACTCACAGTTCTGTAGATGGTCAAATAGATGGCATATTGTGAAGGTCAGGGATTCAAATACACTAGTATGAAGTAAAATACTGAAAGAAAAATATATTATTAATACGTTTTAAACTGTCATCAGATTCCTCTTCACTATATCTGTTTGTTTAAACAAAAAAGTAATTAACATTTATGTATATATTAAAAGATAATAACCTTCACAAGTTTTATAAAATGATAAAATGAATATATTTGATGGTATTAGTTATATTTAAAGACCTTTCTTTTTTTGTAACAAGATTTGACAAGATCAAGCCAGCTAAAATCCCAGTCCTTATGAGGGAGGGGCTCATGAATTCCTTAAGCTAGGTGAAAAGATATAGGGAGTTGATGACTCCTGAGAAATGGAAGGTCAGCTTTCTTGAGGACACATCATTTGTGAGGTTACCTGTTCTTTTGTAGATGATCCTACATACATACCCACATTGGTGGCACAAAATAAACCCACTTATTTTAAAAATTAGCACATAAAGAAGAAATACTGAGTCATGAGGGGTTGGGAGAAATTGGTGAGGAGGGCATGGAGGTGGATTTCGTCAGAACACATTATATGCATGCAAAAAGTTCTCAAACAATACAAAACTAAAAGGGCATAAAATATAAAACATAAAATTCCATAGATACTGATTGTACAACATATTTTGACATGCATTCATGTGAAATGGTTGTAAGTATTATCAAGCAATTAATATTATCCTATAGGACCTCCAGTTTCAGTCTTTATCAACTCTGCTCATTCCCTGCCATGAATCCTTAGTTTAGTCGTTAGGCAAGGACCCTAGAATTGTGATACCATTTATCCCCAGGATCCAAGTGCTGCTCCTCTCCAGGTAAAGAACCAAGATCCACATTAACAATTCCATTCAACATCATTACCTGCCTTAGGAGATAAATATCTTCAACAGAATTATAGAAGAAAACTTCCCTAACCTAAAGATAGAGATGCCCATATACATACAAGAAGCCTACAGAACTCCACATACATGGGATCAGAAAAGAAGTTCCTCCTGTCACATAGTAGTCAAAACACTAAATGCGCAAAAGAAAGAAAGAATATTAAAAACAGTAAAGGAAAAGGGTCAAGTGACATGTTTTGTGTTGCTTTCCCATCTCTCTTCAGTAGAAACCCATGATTTCTGTTGTCGACTTCATAATCTTCACTGAGCACTCTTGACTTTGAATTATTATCTTAGTTATTCACGTTTATATTTTGTAATAGGATGTTTATCAAAGTAAAAGGACTGCAAAACAAAGGATAAGCTGGACTATACAAATAGTCCATATAATGTTCAAAACACTAAATGTAGAAAAGGACAAAAAAGCAATATTGAAGGCAGCAAGAGAAAAGGATAAAGTGATATATTAAAAACAACAATATCAACAAACCATTAGTTGTATTTAGCAAAAGAAGGCATGAGGATCCCAAATTAGAGATGAAAATGGGGACATTGCAAAAGATGCTGAGGAAACACATGGCTACATTTCTGGGCATATGCAACTTATAAAAGCCATATCAAGACAAACTGAATAATTTGAGTATATAATAGTTATGTATCAGAAAATAGCTTGATAGAAGCAATATTTAAATTTTCTAATTTAAGAAAGGGAGCCAAACAACAGATATTATCAGCATGGGATTCAACCAGATATTCAAAGAACACTCTTCAAGATATTTCACAAAACAAAAAAAGAAGTAAACATTTGAAAGCCAGTTACCAGGAGTGCTGACACAAATGAAAGCAGAGGTAAGACCAACTCTTCTGCTCCAAGCGACCCGCCTGCTGGCCTCAGGACATACAAACCCAGGAGCAGTCAGAGGAAGTACCCTTCTGGTTTCTTCCTGCGCCTGGAGCTAAACTGGTCCCACAGCTCTCTGTACCCAGATCCAGCTGTAAGAAAAGAGTACTACAGAAGTGCTGACACACTTACAGGAGAGTCAAGCCCCTGTTAGAGACAGTAAGACAAGATAACACCAGAGACAACCTGATGTCAAGAGGCAAGCACAGGAACATAAGCAACAGAAACCAAGACTACTTGGAATCATCAGAACCTAGTTTGCCCACCAAAGCAAATACTGGATATCCAAACACCTCAGAAAACAATATTTGGATTTAAAATCAGATTTTGTTATGATGGTGGAGGTCTATAAGAAGGACATAAATAACTCCCTTTGAGAAATACAGGACAATACCGGTAAATTAATAGAAGTCCTTAAAGAGGAAACACAAAAATCCCTTAAAAAATTACAGGAAAAAATAACCAAACAGGTGAAGGAATTGAAAAAAACCATCCAAGATTTAAAAACAGAAATAGAAACAATAAAGAAAGCACAAAGGGAGATAACCCTGGAGAGAAAACCTAGGAAGGAGATCAGGAGTCATAGACACAAGCATCACCAACAGAATTCAAGAGATAGAAGAGAGAATCTCAGGGGCAGAAGATACCATAGAAAACATCGACATAACTGTCAAAGATAATGTAAAACACAAAAAGCTCCTAGCCCAAAACATCCAGGAAATACAGGATACAATGAGAAGATTAAACCTAAGGATGATAGGTATAGAAGAGAGTGAAGACTCCCAACTTAAAGGGCCAGTAAATATCTTCAACAGAATTATAGAAGAAAACTTCCCTAACCTAAAGAAAGAGATGCCCATAAACATACAAGAAGCCTACAGAACTCCGCACAGATTGGACCAGAAAAGAAATTCCTCCCGTCACATAATAGTCAAAACACCAAATGTACACAACAAAGAGAGAATATTAAAAAACAGTAAGGGAAAAAGGTGAAGTAACATATAAAGGCAGACCTATAAGAATTATACCAGACTTCTCACCAGAGACTATGAAAGCCAGAAGATCCTGGGCAAATGTCATACAGACCCTAAGAGACCACAAATGCCAGTCCAAGCTACTATATCCAGCAAAACTCTCAATTAACATAGATGGAGAAACCAAGATAATCCATGACAAAAACAAATTTACACAATGTCTCTCCACAAATCCAGCCCTACAAAGGATAATAAATGGAAGACTCCAACACAAGGAGAGAAACTTGCTTTTTGTTGTACAAAAAGCAAGAAAGTAATCTCCTTGCAATGAAACCAAAAGAAGAGACATACACAAATATAATTCCACCTCTAACAACGAAAATAACAGGAAACAATTACTATCCCTCAATATCTCATAACATCAATGCATCAATTCCCCAATAAAAAGACATAGACTAACAGACTGGATATGGAAACAGGACACAGCATTTTGCTGCACACAGAAAATATACCTCAGTGACAAAGACAGACACTACCTCAGACTAAAAGTCTGGAAAACAATTTTCCAAGTAACTGGTCCCAAGAAACAAAATGGAGTAGACATTCTAAAATTGAATAAAATCGATTTTCAACCAAAAGTTCTCAAAGAAGATATGGAAGGACACTTCATATTTATCATTGGAAAAATTCACCAAGATAAAGTCTCAATCTTGAATATTTATGCTCTAAATGCAAGGGCACCTGCATTCAAAAAAGAAACCTTACTAAAGCTCAAAGCACACATTGCACTTCACACAATAGTTGTGAGAGACTTCAACATGCCACTCTCATTAATGGACAGATCATGCAACCAGAAACTAAACAGAGACATAGAAAACTAACAGAAGTTATTAACTAAGTGGATTTATCAGATATTTATAGAACATTTCATCCTAAAACAAAAGAGTATACCTTCTTCTCAGCACCACATGGTACATTCTCCAAAATTGACCATATAATCAGTCACAAAACGGGCCTCAACAGATACAAGAAGATTGAAATAATCCACTGCATCCTAACAGATAACTACAGAGTAAGGCTGGTCTTCAATAACAACAAAAACAAGAGAAAGCCCACATACATATGGAAGTTGAACAACATGCTACCCAATGATAACTTGGTCAAGGAAGAAATAAAGAAATTAAAGACTTTTTATCATTTACTGACTATGAAGGCACAACATATCCAAACTTATGGGACCCAATAAAAGCAGTGCTAAATGGAAAACTCATAGCTCTGAGTGCCTCCAAAAAGAAACTAGAGCATACATTACCAGCTTGACAGCACACCTAAAACCTCTAGAACAAAAAGAAGCAATACACTGAAGAGGAGTAGAATGCAGGAAAAGAAAATCAAACTCAGGGCTGAAATCAACCAAGTAGCAAAAAGAACTATAAAAAGAATCAACAAAATCAAGAGCTGGTTCTTTGAGAAAATCAACAAATTAAAAAATTCTTAGCCAGACTAACCAGAGAGCACAGCGAGTATATCCAAGTGAACAAAATCGGAAATGAAATGGGAGACATAACAACAGAGTCCAAGAAAATTTTTTAAAAAGTCATAAGATCCTATTACAAAAGCCTAAAACAAAACTGGAAAATCTGGAGGAAATGGATACATTTCTAGACAGATACCAGGTACTAAAGTTAAATTAGGATCAGATAAACAATCTAAACAATCCCACAATTCCTAAAGAAATAGAAAAAGTTATTAAAGGTCTCCCAACCAAAAATGCCCAGGACCAGATGGGTTTAATGCAGGATTCTATCAAACCTTCATAGAAGATATCATACCAAGAGTGTCCAAACTATTCCACAAAATAGAAACTGAATGGACACTACCCAACTCATTCTATAAAGCTACAACTATGCTTTTATCTAAACCCCACAATGACCCAACAAAGAAAGAGACCTTCAGACTAATTTCCCTTATAACTATCGATGCAAAAATACTCAATAAATTCTCCCAAACTGAATCCAAGAGCACATCAAAACAATCATCCATCATGATCAAGTAGGCTTCATCCCAGGGATGCAGGGATGGTTAAATATATGGAAATCCATCAAAGTAATCCATGATATAAACAAACTCAAAGAAAAAAAACCCACATGATCATTTCATTAGATGTTGAGAAAGCAGTTGATAAAATTCAACACCCCTTCATGTTAAAAATCTTGGAAAGATCAGGAATTCAAGTCCCATATCTAAACATAGTAAAAGCAATATATGGCAAACCAGTAGCCAACATCAAACTAAATGGAGAGAAACTTGAAGTAATCCCTCTAAAATGCAGTACTAGACAAGGTTGCCTACTCTCTCCTTACCTATTCAATATAGTAATTGATGTCCTAGTCAAAGCAATCAGGCAACAAATGGAGTTCAAAGGGATACAAATTGGAAAGGAAAAAGTCAAAATATCATTATTTGCAGATGATATGATAGTATACTTATTGGACCCTAAAAGTTCCACCAGAGAACTACTAAGCCTGATAAACAACTTCAGCAAAGAGGCTGTGTATAAAATTAACTCAAACAAATCAGTAGCCTTCCTCTACTCAAAGGATAGACAGGCTGAGAAAGAAATGAGGGAAATGATACCCTTTACAAAAGTCACAAATAACATAAAATGCCTTGGTATGACTCCTAACAAGGAAGTAAAAGATCTGTATGACAAGAACTTCACGTCTTTGAGAAAGAAATTGAAGATCTCAGAAAATATAAAGATCTCCTATCCTCATGGATAGGCAGGAATAATATAGTAAAAATGGCCATTTTGGGAAAAGCAATCTGCTGTTTGAGTCCAATCAACAGATTGGGAAAAGATCTTTACCATTCCTACATCTGATAGAGGGATAATATCCAAAATATACAAAGAACTCAAGAAGTTAGAATCCAGAAAGCCACATAACTGTATTAAAAATGGGATACAGAGCTAAACAAATAATTCATAGCTGAGGAATATCTAATGGCTGAAAAGTACCTAAAGAAATGCTCAACATCCTTAGTCATCAGGGAAATGCAAATCAAAACAACCCTGAGATTCCACTTCACTCTAGTCAGAATGGCTAAGATCAAAGACTCCGGTGACCACAGATGCTGGTAAGGATGTAGAGAAAGAGGAACACTCCTTTATTGTTGGTGGGATTGCAAACTGGTACTATCACTCTGGAAATCAGTCTGAAGTTTCCTCAGCTAATTTGATATAGTATTACCTGAGGACCCAGCTATACCACTCCTGGGCATATACCCAAAAATATGCTTCAATATATAACAAGGACACATGCTCCACTATGTTCATAGCACCCATATTTATTAGCCAGAAGCTGGAAAGAACCCAGATGCCCAGAAGAATGGATACAGAAAATGTGGTACATCTACACAATGCAGTACTATTCAGCTATTAAAAACAATGACTTCATGAAATTCATAGGCAAATGTTTGGAACTAGAAAATGTCATCCAGAGTGAGGTAACCTAATCTCTCTCTCTCTCTCTCTCTCTGTCTCTGTCTCTCTCTCTCTCTCTCTCTCTCTCTCTCTCTCTCTCTCTCTCTCTCTCTCTCACACACACACACACACACACACACACTCACAACCACACATGGTATGCAGTCACTGAGAAGTGTGATATTAGCCCAAAAGGTCAAATTACCCAAGTTACAATCCATAGACCACACAAAGTTCAAACAGAAGGAAGATCAAAGTGCAGATGCACTTTTTCTTAAAAAGGTGAGTAAAAATACTCATCGGTGGATATATGGAGACAAAGTTTGAAACAAAGACTGAAGGAATGACCATTTAGAGCCTGGCCCACCTGGGGATCCATCCCATTTGTGTGTGTGTGTGTGTGTGTGTGTGTGTGTGTGTGTGTGTGTTTGTGTACACAGCCACCAAACCTAGACAATATTGATGAAGCCAAAAAGTGCATTCTGACAGGAGCCTGATATAACTTTCTCTTGAGAAGCTCAGCTAAAGCATGAGAAATACAGAGGCAAATGCTAGCATTAAACCATTGAAATGAGAATGTGGTCCCCATTGGACGAGTTAGAGAAAGGTTTTAAAGAGCTGAAGGAGCTTGTCATCCCATAAGAACAATAGCCAACCATTCAGTGCTCCCAGGGACTAATCCACTACCCAAAGACTACACATGGACAGACCCATGGCTCCAGCTGCATAGGTAGCAGAGGATGACATTGAATGGCACTGATGGGAGAAGAAGCCCTTGGTAATGCCAAGGTAGACCCCCCGGTGTAGGAGAGTATCAGGGCAGGTAGGGAGAGTTGTTGGGGAGGGGGCACCCTCATAGAAGAATGGGGAGGAGGGACAGGATAGGCAGCTGATGGACAGGAAACTGGGAAAGGCTATAACATCTGAAACGTAAATAAAATATATCCAATAAAAAGCATAAAGTACCCCACCACCCAGATATTACTAAAAAAAAGTATACTTTTTTAGCACTTCCAAAGACCTTTTACAAAACCAGTATTACTTTGATACCCAAACATCACAAAAATGAAATTATAGTACAATATATCTTATAAACACAGATATAAGATATTTAACAAAATATTTGAAAACTAGAATCAAGAACATAAAATATTATCTACTATTATCTTGTGACCTCTATTCTAGATACGGCTCAAGAAACATAAAGAATTAAGTACAATCTACCACTTAACTAAAGTACAGAAACTATATAATCATCTCTAGAGTCAGAAAGAACTTTGACAAAATCCAAGATCCATTGGTAATAAAGATCCCTGGAAAAATCTAGTGATATAGCAGATACATATCAACCTAACAAAGATAATATAAAACATCCCCACAGTTATCCTCATCTTTAATGGACAAAATTCAAAAGTATTTCTAGCAAAATCAGGAACAGGACAAGGATGTCCACTCTCTTCCTTCCTGTTCTACCTAGGACTGGAAATCGTAGTTTGAGTATTATGTTAGCAAAAAGAGATAAAAGGGATATAAATAAGGAAGTAAGGAGTTATAGTTTCATCATGTGTAGATACTATGATTCTGTATATGAAAGACAGAAAATTCCACTGGAATGTCCTTACAGATGACATATACATTCAGCAAAGCAGTAGGGTATAAATTCAACAACCTCAATCCATCGAGTTCCTATATTTAAATGTCTAAGAAGAATAAGGAAATAAAGGAAACAATATAATTTACAATACCCTAAAACCTAATCAACACATCTAAAATAGAGTACAAATAAACCAGGAATATATTATAATAACAACAAATACAACTGAAAGTAATTCTAACCAAAGAAGTTAAAGATTGGTACAATGATATCTTTACAACATTGAAAAAAGAAACTGAGAAAGAAGTCGAAAGATGGAAAGATCACCAAAAATCATGGATTACTAAGATTAATATTGTGATAGTATCTCTTGTATTAACTGTAATATATTCTCCATACAATACAATTTCCATACAAATTCCAATAACTTTTTAAAGAATGTGGAAAAAAATCTTAAATTTCACATAGAAATTCATAAGACCCAGAACAGCTGAAACCACCCAAAACAACAACAAAGCAGCAAAGAAAAACGACAAAACTGCTAAAGGAATCGCCATCGTGACCTCAAATAATACTACAGAGCTATGGTAGTCCAAATAGTATGATACTGACCTAGAAACGCATTCGTTGGTCAAAGAAATAGAACTGAGGCCCCGAAAATAAGCCCACACTCTTGCATCCTGTTGAATTTCAACAAAGTGCCCACTGGAACACATTGGAGAAAAGACAGCATCTGCAATGACTGTCGCTGAGCAAACTGGGCAGCCTCAAGTTGCAGAATGAAACTGGCTCTTTATCGATGAGACTGCTCTTAATTCTACTCTAAATAAATCAAGGACACAACAAAATGCCTGACACTGTGTATAGGAGAAAGTAGGGAATGCACTTGGGCTCATCAACATAGAAAGGGACTTCTGGAAAGGAGACCGAGAAAGCATTTATTAAAATCATTGTATTTAATGGGAATTCATGGAACTAAAGAACTGGACAGGAAAGAACAGTATCATCTGAGTAAAGAGCCATCCTACAGAATGGAAAAAAATTCTTTACCAGCTCTACACTTGACAGGAGCTTATTATCTAGAATATGCAAAGAAGTCAAGAAATTAAACATTATGAATGCAAATAACTCATTTAAAAATAGGACATGGAACTAAACAGTTCTCAAAAGATGAAATATAAACAGCTAAGAAATATGTCTTTTAAATGATCAATATACATCACCCCTCACCATTAGGGAAATGCAAATTAAAATTACTTTGACGTTCCATGTTAACTGAATCAGAGTGGATTTTTTGATAAAGTTAGAAATATATATTGGAAAAAAGCCATCATCTTTAACAAATGATGCGGGTACAACTGGATGGTCAAAGAATTCAAATATAACCATACCTATCACCCTGGACAAAACATAAGTCCAAGTGGATCAATGATATCAAAATAAAAAGAGGTACAATGAATCTGACACAAAATAAATTGGGGAACAGCTTTGAACTTATTGTCACAGGAGAAAACTTCCTAAACAGGCAATACAGGAACAAAGATCAACAATTAGTAAATGGGACCTCATGAAACTGAAAAACTTCTGCAAGCAAAGGACACCATCAGTTAGATAATCAACATACTCCAGAATGGGAAAAATGATAGAGAGCTAATATTCAAAATACATAAAACCTCAAGAAATTGGACATAAGAACCAAATAATTAAAATGAGAAACAGATCTACACATAGAATTCTCAATAAAGTAAACTTAAGTGGTTGACAAACTTGTTCAACATCCTTTGACATCAGGGAAATGCAAATCAAAACTATGAATTCCATTTTATACCTGCCAGAATGGTAATATCAACAATACCTGTAACAGCTTAAACTGGCAAGGATGTTGATCAAGAAGAACACTCCTCCAGTGCTGATGGTAGTGTACAGTCATTATGGAAATCAATATAATGGTTACTCAGAAAATTGAGAATCAATCTACTTCAAGACCCAGCTATACTACTCTTGGACATTATTTCCGAAGGAAACTTCTTCATCCTGTCACAAGGACACTTGCCAAATCATGTTCATTGCTGTTCTATTTTTCATAGCCAGAAACTGGAAACAACCTAGATGTCTCTCAATAGAAGAAAGGACAAAGAAAATGTGGTACATTTACACAATGGAGTATTAGTCAGCTCTTTTTAAAAATGACAAGCTATTTGCAGGTAAATGGATGGAACTAGAAAAAAAAAATCATCCTGAGTGAGATAAGCCAGACCCAGAAGATAATTATGGTATGTGGATATAACACATTAAATAAATGATAACCAAGATACAACTCATAGACTCAAGGAGACTGGATATAGAGAAAGGGACGTGGGATGGCATGGAACTCTTTGGGAAAAAAAGAGAATAGATTTTTTTTTTCTTTTCTATTTTTCGGAGCTGGGGACCGAACCCAGGGCCTTGCGCTTGCTAGGCAATCGCTCTACCACTGAGCTAAATCCCCATCCCCAAGAGAATAGATTTTAAGGGTGGATTGGAGCTGTGGATTGGGAAGAGGAAGAATCAGATGGGAATGGTGGAAGTATATGGGATTGAGGGAAGGAATAGGGAAGAGACAGCCAGAATTGAAGACCTTTAAAAGGCAGTTTGGGAATCGAGTACAGTGGAAACTTCCTATGATGTAGAAGGTGATCCCAGTGATGAAGAGGCAGGACCCCAACTGGCTCTCTCTTGTTACCAAAAACTGAGACTGGGTTTTATCCAAGTGAGTTGTTGGCCAAAGGAGTCCATAGAAATTTCCAAACAATCTAGGCTGTTGTCAAGACAATAAGTTGCTCTCTACAAACTGAGAATAAGGCCCCATTGCTGAAAAATATCCACATAACTCATTGGCCATAGAGAGGGTGAGCTGGTGCTTACACAGAAACTTCACCCACATGTTCTAGTGTCTTTGCCATAGAAAGGTCTTTTGTAGGTTACCCAAAGATAAAAACAAACATCAACTCAACTACAAAGCCTTTGGCCTACAAACCCCTTAGTATTTTTACATGTGGTTGTAATTGTCAAAAGGCAAACTAGACTCTGTGAAAAGACAAAATGAACACTCTGTATCAGATGTTACCTCTAAGAAGGAGCTCTTGAAATTGTTAGAATGGAAACTTAGTTTTACACATTCAATAATTCCCCCTAAAAGAATAAAATAAGTCATCCACCTTAGATATAAGAAAACTAGTTTCATAACTTTGAAATAATTTACCCGAAATTATACCCAATCACCTATTATACTAACCAATGCTAGTATTTAATTCATTGCCTATACATTCAAAAAATTGAACTATGGTGGATTGTGTAGAATTAGCAACGAGAATTTTGATTTTATTAGTTTGACTTCAGGAATGTTTGATGGCTATTATAATAGTCTAGTTCTCCAGAGAAATCAATAGGGGACACACACACACACACACACACACACACACACACACACACACACACACACGCTCACACTTGTACAAATATACACATTCACACACATGGTATACACACATTATTACACACACTCATACTCATATACACATTCACACATATTCACACACTATACATATGTAATACACATACAGACAAAATACATGAGTGAATACACAAACAAATTTATTTAAAAATTGGGGAGAAGGATTTGAATAGAGGTACCTAGTACACCTGCATAGGTAGATAATGTTTCTCTTTGAATATATAGGTTCTTAACTGATAAGCTCAGTGCCAAGAATAGGATACCTTCCTGTGAGTTTTGTTCCCAGAGGGCTCCACAAACTTGGGCTACTACCATTATTGCTATTGGTTGCCCACTATTACTACATGTAAAGACCGTATTATAGAAGACATTACATTGATCTAGAAATCAATTTGGAAATGGTCTGGAAATTCTTCCCTGTTGCTTGCTTCATATGCTGCAATATGCTATGGAATCCACTGGGATGGTATAGGGGAAGAAAAGTTCATTGATAATCTTACTCAATGGCTTACAGTGCATCATACAATATTGTTCTGTCATGCAAGGTACATCATCCATTAATGCAATCCAGGCATGATGACTAGGATAGCCACCAACCCCTTTCTGATTATATTTGAAGCCTGTTCCATGGTAAGGAATTCATGTTTGATATTGTATATTTGGTCAAGCTACTCTGTCTGGGGAGACCATAGAGTATCTACTTCTGTTTTTTCAGATCTATCAACATGTTAAATTGACTTCTCAATATATTTAGACATATAGATTAGTAATGCTCTCAGCTTTACATAGAGAAAGTACCTTTTTGCAGTAAGAAGTGGCTAATAAAGAGTTAATAATGACATATTTTATTTTTTAAAAACATAGAAATAGTATATCAAAATTTATCACAGAAATAGGCACTTCACTTCTTAAATTCTCCATACACACAGACACACACACACACTCACATACATATATGACTCCAGCATTATATTGAACAACCATTTATATAATGTATATCTTATATATAATATTCATTTTCAATTAAAAATAAATTAAATAATAGTACATTTATTAAATACACCATTATTTTCTTAAGTCATTCACTGTGACTCCACAGAGACCATGTTTACACAAAATAAATAAATAGTATTATTTCTACAGATCAAAGATGCTTCTATTATGTACAGAAAATATTAGAGATTATAATGTCTTATCTATTTTGAAAGTTATCCAACTCATTGAACCTAGATCGTATTGGAAAGCAGTTTCTAGGACCCATAACTCAAACGATTTCAACACTTCTTTCTTGTAATTTATTGAGAAGAATTAAAAAAAGATAAACATTTTAAACTATACATTTTCTTTAAAGGAGGTACATGGCTTGACATTTAATAATGAAGGGCTTTGGATAGGTTTAATTTGGATGAATTAATTCTTAATTCATAAGAATTAAAGGATAAAGGGAATACAAAAATTAACTGCTTCAGATGAGAATGTAAATATTGTCATGCAGACTAGGTCTCAGCGCTGAGGGTGGGAAATGGAAACCCCAAAACAAGCAGCTATCTGTAATTAACACCTGCTTGCAGAGGAAAAGTAGTTTTCTTCAGTGGAGTATCATTGGGCATATTAACCACACTTAATGTTAGGCCCCCTGCCTAGCAGTAGGTGGCCAACACAAACAAACTCAATGGTATTTTGTAGATTTTTGTCTCATGTTGCTTTGTTTGGACATATTTTGTCTTATTGCTTGTATATTGTGATTTCTCATTTTGCACTTAGTGTATTGTGTATGTGTGTGTGTGTGTGTGTGTGTGTGTGTGTGTGTGTGTGTGTTTTATTAAATTGGGCATTTCTTATTTACATTTCAAATGTTTTTCCCTTTCCCGGTTTCTAGGCCAACATTCCCCTAACCCTTCCCCTTACCGTTCTATGTGTGTGTTCCCCTCCCCATTATCCCACCATTATTGTCCTCCCCCTAGCAATCCCCTTCACTGGGGGTCAAGCCTTGGCAGGGTCAAGGGCTTCCCCTTTCACTGGTGCCCCTACTAGGCTATTCATTGCTACCTATGCAGTTGGAGTCCAGGGTCAGTCCATGTATAGTCTTTGGGTAGTGGCTTAGTCTCTGGAAGCTCTGGTTGGTTGGCATTGTTGTTCTTATGGGGTCTCAAAGCCCCTTCAGCTCTTTCCATCCTTTCTCTGATTCCTTCAACGGGGGTCCTGTTCTCAGTTCAGTGGTTTGTTGCTGGCATTCGCCTATGTATTTGCAATGTTCTGTCTGTGTCTCTCAGGAGAGATAAACATCCAATTCCTGTCAGCCTGCAACTCTTTGCTTCATCCATCTTATCTAGTTTGGTTGCTGTATATGTATGGGCCACATGAGGGGCAGGCTCTGAATGCGCATTCTTTCAGTCTCTGCTCTAAACTTTGTCTCCATATTCCCTCCTAAGGGTATTCTTGTTCCCCTTTTAAAAAGGAGTGAAGCATTCACATTTTGATCATCCGTCTTGAGTTTCATTTGTTCTAGGCATCTAGGGTAATTCGAGCATTTGGGCTAATAGCCACTTATCAATGAGTGCATACCATGTATGTCTTTCTGTGATTGGGTTAGGTCACTCAGGATGATAGTTTCCAGTTTCATCCATTTGCCTATGAATTTCATAACGTCATTGTTTTTGATAGCTGAGTAATATTCCATTGTGTAGATGTACCACATTTTCTGTATCCATTCATCTGTTGAAGGGCATCTGGGTTCTTTCCAGCTTCTGGCTATTATAAATAAGGACATGTGTCCTTAAATAGTGGAGCATGTGTCTTTGTTGTATGTTGGAACATCTATTGGGTATATGCCTAGGAGAGGTATAGCTGGGTCCTCAGGTAGTGCCATTTCCAATTTTCTGAGGACCCTCCAGACTGATTTCCAGAATGGTTGTACCAGTCTGCAATCCCATTGACAATGGAAGAGTGTTCCTCTTTCTCCACATCCTTGCCAGCATCTGCTGTCACCAGAGGTTTGATCTTAGCCATTCTGACTGGTGTGAGGTGGAATCTCAGGGTTGTTTTGATTTGCATTTCCCTTATGACTAAAGATGTTGAACATTTCTTTAGGTGCTTCTCAGACATTCGATATTCCTCAGCTGTGAATTCTATGTTTAGCTTTGAACCCCATTTTTAATAGGGTTATTTGTCTCCCTGCAGTCTAACTTCTTGAGTTTTTTGTATATTTTGGATATAAGTCCTCTATCAGTTGTAGTATTGGTAAAGATCTTTTCCCAATCTGTTGGTTGCCGTTTTGTCCTAAGACAGTGTCCTTTGCTTTACAGAAGCTTTGTAGCTTTATGAGATCCCATTTGTCGACGCTTAATCTTAGAGCATAAGCCATTGGTGCTTTATTAAGGAAATTTTCTCCAGTGCCCATGTGTTTGAGATTCTTCCCCACCTTTTCTTCTATTAGTTTGAATGTATTTTGTTTGATGTGGAGGTCCTTAGTCCACTTGGACTTAAGGTTTGTAAGGGTGATAAGAATGGATCAATCTGCAGTCTTCTACATGCTGACCTCCACCATTTGTTGAAAGTCCTATCTTTTTTCCATTGGATGGTTTTGACTCCTTTGTCAAAAATCAAGTGACCACAGGTGTGTGGGTTCATTTCTGGGTCTTCAATTCTATTCCACTGGTCTATCTGTCTGTCTCTGTACCAATACCATGCAGTTTTTATCACTATTGCTCTGTAATACTGCTTGAGTTCAGGGATAGTCATTCCCCCGGAAGTCCTTTTATTTTTAGAATAGTTTTAGCTATCCTGGGTTTTTGTTATTCCAGATGAATTTGAAAATTGTTTTGTGTAGCTCTCTGAAGAATTGGATTGGAATTTTGATGGAGATTGCATTGAATCTGTAGATTGCTTTTGGTAAAATGGCCATTTTTACTATATTAATCCTGCTAATCTGAGATCTTCCTCAAGTTCTTTCTTCAGAGACTTGAAGTTCTTATCATACAGATCTTTCATTTTCTTGGTTAAAGTCACAATAAGGTATTTTATATTATTTGGGACTATTGTGAAGGGTGTCATTTCCCTAATTTCTATCTCAGCTTGTTTCTCTTTTGCTACTTATTTATCTAATTTTATACCCAGCCAATTTGCTGAAGCTGTTTATCAGCTTTAGTAGTTCTCTGGTGGAACTTTTAGGGATCACTTAAATACACACTCACATCAACTGCAAATAGTGATATTTTGACTTCTTCCTTTCCAATCTGTATCCCTTTGATCTCCTTTTGTTGTCTGATTGCTCCATCTAGGACTTCAAGAACTATATTGAATAAGTAGGGAGGGAGTGGGCAGCCTGGTCTAGTCCCTAATTTTAGTGGGATTGCTTCAAGTTTCTCTCCAATTAATTTAATGTTAGCTACTGGTTTGCTGTACATGGCTTTTACTATGTTTAGGTATGGGCCTTGAATTCCTTTTCTTTCCAGGACTTTTGTCATGAAGGTGTGTTGGATTTTGTCAAATGCTTTCTCAGCATATAATGAAATGGTCATGTAGTTTTTATCTTTCAGTTTGTTTATATGGTGGATTACGTTGATGGTTTTTCATATATTATACCATCCCTGCATACCTGGGATGAAGCTTACTTGTTCATGATGGATGATTGCTTTGATGTATTTTTGGATTTGGTTTACCAGAATTTTATTGAGTATTCTTGCATCGATCTTCATAAGGGAAATTGGTCTGAAGTTCTCTTTCTTTGTTGGGTCTTTGTTTGGTTTAGGTATAAGAGTAATTGTGGCTTCATAGAAGGAATTCGATAGCACTCCATATTTTCCAATTTTGTAGAATAATTTGGATAGTATTGGTATGAGGTCTTCTATGAAGGTCTGATAGAATTCTGCACTGCACCAATCTGGACCTGGGTTTTTTTTATTTTTTATTTATTTTTTTAATTTTTTTTATGACTGCCTCTATTCCTTTAGGAGTTATGTTTTTTTTAAAATGTTTTATCTGTTCCTGATTTAACTTCAGTACCTGGTATCTTTCTAGGAAATTGTCTACTTCCTCCAGATTTTCAAGATGTATTGAATATATGCTTTTGTAGTAGGATATGATTTTTTTTGAATTTCCTCCGATTCTGTAGTTATGTCTCCCTTTTCATTTCTGATTTTTTTAATTTGGACACATTCTCTGTGTCCTCTGGTTAGTCTGGCTAAGGGTTTAATCTATCTTGTTGATTTTCTCAAAGAACCAGCTTTTGGTTCTGTTGATTCTTTGTATAGTCCTTTTTGTTTCCACTTGGTTGATTTCAGCTCTGAGTTTGATTATTTCCTGCCTTCTACTCCTCCTTGGTATATTTGCTTTGCTTTGTTCTAGAGCTTTTGGGTGTGCTGTCAAGCTGCTGATACATGCTCTCTCCTATTTCTTTCTGCAGGCACTCAGAGCTATGAGTTTTCCTCTTAGCACAGCTTTCATTGTGTCCCATAAGTTTGGGTATGTTGTACCTTCATTTTCATTAAATTCTAAGAAGTCTTTAATTTCTTTCTTCATCTCTTCCTTGACCAGGTTATCATTGAGTAGAGCATTGTTCAACTTCCATGTATATGTGGGCGTTCTTATTGCTATAAGACCAGCTTTAGCCTGTGGTGGTCTGATAGGACGTGTGGGATCATTTCTATCTTTCTGTATCTGTTGAGGCCTGTTTTGTGCCGATTATATGGCCAATTTTGGAGAAAGTACCATGAAGTGGTGAGAAGAAAGTATATCCTTTTGTTTTAGGATAGAATGTTCTATAAATATCTGTTAAGTCAATTTGGTTCATAACTTCTGTTAGTCTGTCTATGTCTCTGTTTAATTTCTGTTTCCATGATCTGTCCATTGATGAGAGTGGGGTGTTGAAATCTCCTACTATTATTGTGTGAGGTGCAATGTGTGCTTTGAGCTTTAGTAAGGTTTCTTTTATGTATATAGGTGCCCTTGTATTTGGAGCATAGATATTTAGAATTGAGAGTTCATCTTGGTGGATTTTTCCTTTGATGAATATGAAGTGTCCATCTTTATCTTTTTTGATGACTTTTGGTTGAAAATTGATTTTATTCGATATTAGAATGGCTACTCAAGCTTGCTTTTCCAGACTATTTGCTTGGAAAGTTGTTTTCCAGCCTTTCAGTATGAGGTAGTGTCTGTTTTTGTCTCTGAGGTGTGTTTCCTGTAAGCAGCAAAATGCTGGGTCCTCATTTTGTATCCAGTTTGTTAATCTGTGTCTTTTTATTGAGGAATTTGAGTCCATTGATTTTGAGAGATATTAAGGAATAGTGATTGTTGTTTCCTGATACCTTCGTATTTGGAAGTGAGATTATGTTTGTATGCTCCTCTTCTCTTTGTTTTGTTGCAAAAAGACTAGTTTCTTGCTTTTTTCTAGGGTGTAGCTTGCTTCCTTGTCTTGGGCTTTACCATTTATTATCCTTTGTAGGGCTGGATTTGTAGAATGATATTGTGTAAGTTTGGTTTTGTCATCGAATATCTTGGATTCCCCATCTATATTAATTGAGAGTTTTGCTGGATACAGTAACCTGGGATGGCATTTGTGTTCTCTTAGGGTCTGTATGACATCTGTCCAGGGTCTTCTGACTTTCATAGTCTCTGGTGAGAAGTCTGGTGTAATTCTGATAGGTCTGCCTTTATATGTTACTTGACCTTTTTCCCTTACTGCTTTTAATATTCTTTGTTTTGTGCATTTGGTGTTTTGACTATTACATGACAGGAGGAGTTTCTTTTCTGGTCTGATCTAGTTGGAGTTCTGTAGGCTTCTTGTATGTTTATGGGCATCTCTTTCATTAGGTTAGGGAAGTTTTCTTCTAAGATTTTGTTGAAGATATTTACTGGTCCTTTGAGTTGGGAGTCTTCACTCTCTTCTATACCTATTATCCTTAGGTTTGATCTTCTCATTGTGTCCTGGGTTTCCTGTCTGTTTTCGTCCAGTAGCCCTTTCCATTGCACATTATCTTTCACAGTTGTGTTGATGATTTCTATGGAATCTTCTGCTCCTGAAATTCTCTCTTCTATCTCTTGTATTCTGTTGGTGATGCTTATATCTATGGCTCCTTGTCTTTTCCTTTGTTTTTCTATATCCAAGGTTGTCTCCCTTTGTGCTTTTTTTGTTTCTATTTTCATTTTCAATTCCTTGTGTTTTCCTGTAATTCAATTGTTTGTGTTTTCTTCTAATTCTTTCAGGAATTTTTGTGTTTCCTCTCTAAGGGCTTCTACTTATTTATTTGTGTTTTCCTGCATTTCTCTTAGGGAGTTCTTCATGTCTTTCTTAAATTCCTCCATCTTCATGATCTAATGTGATTTTAAATCTAGATCTTGCTTTTCTGATGTGTTTGGATATACAGTGTTTGCTTTAGTGGGGGAATTGGACTCTGATGATGCCATGTAGTATTGGTTTCTGTTGCTTGGGTTCCTGTACTTGCCTCTCGCCATCCTGTTGTGTCTGGTATTACCTTGTTCTGCAATTTCTGACAGTGGTTTGATCTTCCTATAGGAGTGCTGTCAGGTTATCAGGAGTGCTGTATACCTGTATTCCTGTTTTCTTTCAGCCAGTTATGGGAACAGAGTGTTCTGCTCTCAGGCATGTAGTCATTCCCGTCATTGGCTTTCAGCTGTCCCTTGGGTGGGAACCAGAATGTCCTGCCCCTACTTCTCCTTGGTCCCTGTGTGCAGGGGCCCAGATGGTGCTAGATGTTTTCCTCTAGAGTCAGAAATGTGGGCAGAGAGTAATCAGTAATCTCCTCTGGTTTCCCAGGCATGACTGTCCCTCTGAAGGTCTAGCTCTCCCTCCTACAGGATTTGGGTGCAGGGTACTGTTTGACCGGATCCCTTCAGATCTGGGTGCAGTCTGGACCGCAGAGCTCCTGCAGCTTGACTGCTCCAATCTTCCTATGCCCAGAGGTGCTATAAAGTTTCATCTTGGGCCAAGACTGTGGGCAAAGGTGGGCAGAAGTTGCCGTCTCTCCTGCCCTGCAGCCTCAGGATTGCCCACACTTCTGGGTGATCAGCTCTCTCTCCCATGGGGTTTGGGAGCAGGGCAGCAACGTTAGGGCACCAACTGGAAACTGGAAGTATTTCTTTGTTTTTTAAAGTTCTTGTTTGTTTTTAACTTTTAGGCTTTTTTTTTTCTAAGGAAAGAAAGAAAGAAGATTAAATAGGGGGGTGGAGAGGTGGACTGGAGTTGAGGGAAGAGAAACTTTGAAAATGTACTACATGAAAATACGTATAAAGTATTGACAAAATCACAAAATCACTGTTTCCACTCCTTTAGGACTGCTACTCTCCATGGTATATTTATTTAAGGAAAGTAATTGGAATTTGGTAAGAACAGGAGCTTACTATATTTTAACAGGTGCCGGTACCAACTTTTTTGATCTCTGTTGTACCTTGAACCATGAAAAATATAATCATCTTAACTGTCCCTAGCATACTATACAGAGAGACTGATTTGCTGAATTCTCTGGCTGTGCTATAGAGATTTGAACTTAAAGGAAGGATTTGACTTGATTAGATGCAACTCAGAATGGTTAAGATCAAATGTACCACATTTTCTGTATCCATTCCTCTGTTGAGGAACATTTGGGTTCTTTCCTGTAGGATGATGTCACAGGTGAGGCTGGCACAAGACAGAAGGAGGCCTGTCATTGGACGAGAAGGAAGGGTTGGCAGGAGAGAAGTTTGAAGGAAGAGGAGGAGACTAGAAGAGAAAGGAAGAGACAGGAGGGAGAGAAAGAGGGAGAAGCCGTGGCAGGACAATATGGCAGGTGACGTTAAAATTCTGCTCTGTGTATTTACAGGTTGTTATCAATGTTCCTAAGGGATGGATGGTACCGAGCTTTGTATGTTTAAGTGGGCAATTATATCTTATCAATTGGATCTAAGATTATTGCGTTGTGTGTTCTTTTATGTGACAGTTTGAGTGTAGGAAAGTATGCAGTGGTAGGAGACAATGGGCTGCCACGGAGTTGGGATGTGATTCTGTCAAGATATCTAGCAGATATCTTGGGGCACTGTAGTGCAGGACCTAGAGGGGTAAAAGCCAACTCTACTTTTTTTATTTTTATATTTTTACAACAACACTTTCCAGCTTCTGACTATTATAAATTAAGTTTCTATGAATGTAGTGAAGCATGTGTCTTTGTTACATGTTGGAGCATATTTTGGGTATATGCCCAGGAGTGGTATTCTGGGTCCTCAAGTAGTGTAATGTCCAATTTTCTGAGGAACCACCAGACTGATTCCCAGAGTAGTTGTACCATCTTCTAATTCCACCAGCAATGCAGGAGTGTCTCTGTTTCTCCATATTTTCTCCAGCATCTGCTTTCCCCTGAGTTTTTGATCTTAACCATCTGACTTGTATGAGGTGAAATCTTAGGTTTGATTTGCGTTTCCCTGATGACTATGTTGAACGTTTCTTTCTTTCTTTTACTTTTTTTTAATTGGACATTTTTTATTTACATTTCAAATGTTATTCCTTTCTAGATTTACCATAATTAAGTCCCCTATCCCATCCCCCCCCCACTTCTTCTATAAGGGTGTTCCCCCTCCCCAAACACCCTTTCTTCCTGCCTCCCTACCCTGACATTCACCTACTCTGGAGAGGTCCAGCATGGGCAGGACCAAGGGCTGCTACTCCCATTGGTACCCAACAAGGCCATCCTCTGCTACATATGCAGGAACCGTGGGTCTGTCCTTGTGTAATCTTTGAGTAGTGGATTAGTCCCTGGGAGCTCTGGTTGGTTGGTATTATTGTTCTTAGGGGTTTGCAAGTCACTTCAGCGCCTTCAATTCTTTTCTCTAACTCTTCCAACAGGGACCCCATTCTCATTTCCATGGTTTGCTGCTAGCATTCACCTCTGTACTTGTCATGCTCTGGCTGAACCTCTCAGGAGACAGCTATATCAGGTCCTGTCAGCATGTACTTTTTGGTTTCATCAATATTGTCCAGTTTTGGTAGCAGTTTATCTATATAGCTATTTCTATATCCATATCTATACTCTATCTATCTATCTATCTATCTATCTATCTATCTATCTATCTATCTATCTATCTATCTATCTATCTATCTGGGCTGGATCCCCAGGTGGGGCATTCTCTGAATGGCCATTCCTTCGGTCTCTGCTCCAAACTTTGTCTCCATATCACCATCTAAGAATATTTTTGTTCCCCCTTCTAAGAAGGACTGAAGCATCCACACTTGGAACATCCTTATTCTTGAGCATCAAGTTGTCTGTGGATTGTATCTTGGGTAATCAGAGCTTTTGGGCTAGTATCCACTTTTCAGTAAGTATATACCATGTGTGTTTTTTTGTGATTGGGTTACCTCACTCAGTATGACATTTTCTTTTTTTTTTTTTTTTTTTTTTTTTTTTTTTATTAACTTGAGTATTTCTTATTTACATTTTGAGTGTTATTCCCTTTCCTGGTTTCCGGCAATCATCCCCTAATCCTCCCCCCCCTTCTTTATGGGTGTTCCCTTCCCATCCTCTCCCCATTGCTGCCCTCCCCCCAACAATCACGTTCACTGGGGGTTCAGTCTTAGCAGGACCAAGGGCTTCCCCTTCCACTGGTGATCTTACTAGAATATTCATTGCTACCTATGAGGTCAGAGTCCAGAGTCCAGGGTCAGTCCATGTATAGTCTTTAGGTAGTGGCTTAGTCCCTGGAAGCTCTGGTTGCTTGGCATTGTTGTTCATAAGGGGTCTCGAGCTCCTTCAAGCTCTTCGAGTTCTTTCTCTGATTCCTTCAAGGGGGTCCCGTTCTCAGTTCAGTGGTTTGCATTTTCTAGTTCCATCCATTTGCCTATGAATATCATGAAGTCATTGATTTGATAGTTGAGTAGTTCTCCATTGTGTAGTTGTGCCATATTTTCTCTATCCATTCCTCCATTCAAGGACATCTGTCTTCTTTCTAGCTTCTGTATATTATAAATATGGCTGCTATGAAAATAGAGGAGCATGTATCTTTGTTGTATGTTGGAGCATCATTTGGGTATATGTCCAGAAGTGCTATAGCTGGATCCTCATGTAGTACAATGTCCAATTTTCTGAGGAACCTCCAGGCTGATTTCCAGAGTGGTTGTACCAGCTTTTAATCCCAACAACCGTGGTGGAGTGTTTCTCTTTCTCCACACCCTTGCCAGAATTAGTGGTCATCTTAGTTTTTGATCTTAACCATTCTGACTGGTGTGAGGTGGAATGTCAGTGTTGCTTTGATCTCTGATGACTAAGGATGTTGAGCATTTTTTTAGGTACTTATCAGCCATTCGATATTCCCCAGATGAGAATTCTTTGTTTAGCTCTGTACCCCATTTTAATAGGGTTATTTGGCTCTTGGATTCTAACTTCTTAAGTTCTTTGTATATTTTGGATATAATCTCTTTATCACATGTAGGATTGGTAAAGATCTTTTCCCAGAGTGTTGGTTTCCATTTTGTCCTAATCACAGTGTCCTTTCCTTTGCCTTATAATAGCTTTGTGGTTTTATGAGGTCCCATTCATCACTTCTGAATCTTAGAGCATAAGCCATTGGTATTTTGTTCAGGAAATTTTCCCTAGTGCCCATGTGAATGAGACTCCCCCACTTTTTTCTTCTATTAGTTTGAATGTATCTCAAAACTTGTACCTGAGCTTTGTACAGGGCAATAAGAATGGATTGATTTGTATGCTTCTACATGCTGGCTGCCAGTTGAACCAGCACTACTTGTTGAAAATGCTATCTTTTTCTCCATTGGATGGTTTTAGCTCCTTTGTCATAGATCAAGTGACCATAGCTATGTGTGTTTATTTCTGGGTCTTCAATTCTATTCCATGATCTACCTGCCTGTCTCTGAACCCAAACCATACAGAATCTGATTCTCTTTCTTTGTCAAAGTTGAATGAGATGATCATGTGGGGTTTTTTTTCTGATGTTTTTTATGTAATGGATTACATTGATGGATTTCCATATATTGAATCATCCCTTCATCTCTAGGGTGAAGCCTACTTGACCATGGTGAATGATTGTTTGATATATTTTTGGATTTGGTTTGCAAGAATTTTATTGAGTGCTTTTTTATTGATATTCATAAGAGAAATTACTCTGAAGTTCTCTTTCTTGTTGGGTCTTTATGTGGTTAAGTATAAGTGTAATTGTGGCTTCATAAAATGAATTGGGTGGTGGTCCTTCTGTTTCTATTTTGTGGAACAGTTTGAAGAGTATTAATATTAGATCATCTTTGAAGGTCTCATAGAATTCTGCACTAAATCCATCTGGTCCTGGGATTTTTGTGGTTTGGAGACTCTTAATGACTGCTTCTATTTCTTTAGGGGTTATGGGATATTTAGATGGGTTATTTAATTCTGATTTAACTTTGGTACCTGGTATTTGTGTAGAAAATTGTCCATTTCATCCATATGCTTTAGGTTTGTTTTCTTTCTTTTAGTATAGGCTTTCACAGTAGCATCTGATGATTTTTTTGATTTGTTATGTCCCTCTTTTCATTTCTGATTTTGTTAATTTGGATATTCTCTCTGTGCCCCTGGTTAGTCTGCTTAAGGGTATATCTATCTTGTTGATTTTCCCAAAGAATCAGGTTTTATTGGTTCTTTTTATGGTTATTTTGTTTCTACTTAGTTGATTTTATCTCTGATTTTGATTATTCCTGCCATCTACTCATCTTGGGTGTATCTGCTTCTTTTTATACTAGAGCTTTCAGGTGTACTGTCATGCTGTTAGTGTATGCTCTCTCCAGTTTATTTTGGAGGCACTCAGAGCTATGTGTTTTCCTTTTAGCATTGCTTTCATTGTGTCCTATAAGTTTGGGTATGTCATGCCTTCATTGTCATTAAATTCTTGAACATCTTCAATTTCTTTCTTTATTTCTTTCTTGATCAAGTTATCATTGAGTAGAGTGCTTTTCAGCTTCCATGTGTATGTGGGATTTCTGTTGTTTATGTTGTTACTGAAGATCAGCTTTAGTCTGTGTTGCTCTGATAGGATGTATGGGATTATTTCAATCTTCTTGTATCTCTTGAGGCCTCTTCTGTGATCGATTACATGGTGAATTTTGGATAAGGTATGATGAGGTGAGGAGAAGAAGGTATATTCTTTTGTTTTGGGATGAAATGTTCTGTAGTTATCTGGTAAATCCATTTGGTTCATATCTTCAGTTAGTTTTAGTGTCTCTGTTTAGTTTCTGTTTCCATGACCTGTCCATTGATGAGAGTGGGGAGTTGAAGTCTCCAACTATTATTGTGTGAGGTGCAATGTGTGCTTTGAGCTTTATTAAGGTTTCTTTTATGAATGTAGATTCCCTTGCATTTGGGACATAGATATTCAAGATTGAGATTCCATCTTGGTGAATTTTTCTTTTTATAAATATGAAGTGTCCTTCCTTATCTTCTTTGACAACTTTTGGTTGAAAGTCAATTTTATTCGATATTAAAATAGATACTCCAGCTTGTTTCTTGGGACTGTTTGCCTGGAAAATTGTTTTCCAGTCTTTTACTCAGAGGTAGTGTTTGTCTTTGTCAGTGAGGTATATTTCCTGAATGCAGCAAAATACTGGGCCCTCTTTATGAATATAGTCTGTTAGTCTATGTCTTTTTATTTGGGAATTGAGTACATTGATGTTAAGAGATATTATAGAATAGTGATTGTTGTTTCTTCTTATTTTTCCTGTTAGAATTATGTTTGTGTGGCTCTTTTATTTTTGGTTTGTTACAGAAAGATTAATTTATTTATTTTTCTAGGGTATAATTTCCATCCTTGTGTTGGAGTTTTCCATCTATTATCCTTTGTAGGGCTGTATTTTTAGAAAGAAATTGTGTAAATTTGGTTTTGTCATGGAATATCTTGGTTTCTCCATCTAGGTTAACTGAAAGTTTTGCTGGATATAGGAACCTAGGCTGGCATTTGTGTTCTCTTAGGGTCTGTATGACATCAGCCCAGGATCTTCTGGCTTTCATAGTCTCTGGAAGGATGTCTGGTGTAATTCTAATAGGTCTGCCTTTATATGTTACTTGACCTTTTCCACTTACTGCTTTTATTATTCTTTCTTTGATTTCTGCGTTTGGTATTTTGACTATTATGTGACAGGAAGAATCTATCACACCTTCATAGAAGACCTAATACCAATACTGTCTAAACTATTCCATGAAGTAGAAAGTAGTAGCACTACCCAATTTCTTCAATGAAGCCACAATTATGCTTATTCCTATACATACACAGATGCAACAAAAAAAGAGAACTTCAGACCAATTTCCCTTATGAATATTGACACAAAAATACTCAATAAAATTCCCACAAAATGAATCCAAGAACACGTCAAAATGATCATCCATCATGATCAAGCAGGCTTCATCCCTGGGATGCAGGGATGGTTCAATGTATGGAAATCCATCAATCTAATTCACTATGTAAACAAACTCAACAACAACAACAACAACAACAACAAATCCTGCATGATCATCTCATTAGATTTTGAAGAATCATATGACAAAAATTAAACACCACTTCAGGTTAACAGTCTTAAAAAGATCAGGAATTCAAGGTCCATACCTAAACATAGTAAAAACCAGAAAGAGCAAACCAGTAGCCAACATCAAACTAAATGCAGAAAAATTTGAAGCAATCCCACTAAAATCAGGGACTAGACAAGGCTGCTCTCTCTCTCCCTACCTATTAAATATGGTACTCAAAGTCCAAGCTAGAGCAATCAGACAATAAATAAAGATCAAAAGGATATAAAGTGGAAAGGAAGAAGTCAAAATATCACTATTTGCAGAAGATATGATAGTATACTTAAGTGACCCCAAGAGTTTCATCAGAGAACTACTAAACCTCATAAACGACTTTAGTACACTGGCTGATTATGAAATTTACTCAAACCAATCAGCAGTCTTCCTCTACTCAAAGGATAAACAGACTGAGAAAGAAAGTATCGAAATAACACCCTTCACACTAGTCACAAATAAAATAAAATTCCATGATGTGACTCTAACCAAGCAAGTGAAAGATCTATATGACAAGAACTTCAAGTCTCTGAAGAAAGAAATTGAAGAAGATCTTAGAAGATGTAAGGATCTCCTATGCTCATGGAATGGCAGGACTAATATAGTAAAAATGGCCATTTTTGCCAAAAGCAATCTACAATTTCAATGTAATCCCCATAAAAATTCCTACTCAATTCTTCAGTTAGAACAATTTGCAAATTCATTTGGAATAACAAAAACAAAACAAAACAAAAACAAAAACAGGATAGCAAAAACTATTCTCAACAATAAAAGAACTTCTGGGGAAATTCCTATCCCTGAATTCAAGCTGTATTACAGAGCAATACTGATAACAACTGTATGGCATTGACAGGCAGGTAGATCAATGGAATAGAATTGAAGACCCAGAAATGAACTCATACACCTATTGTCACTTGATCTTTGACAAAGGAGATAAAACCATAGAGTGGAAAAAAGATAGCATTTTCAACAAATGGTGCTGGTTCAACTGTCAGCCAGCATGTAGAAGCATGCAAATTGTTCTGTTCTTATTGCCCTGTACAAAGCTCAAGTCCAAATGGATCAAGGACCTCCACATCAAACCAGATACATTCAAACTAATGGGAGAAAAAGTGGGGAAGATCCTTGAACACATAGGCACAGGGGAAAATTTGCTGAATGGTACCCCAATGGCTTATGCTCTAAGATCAACAATCAACAAATAGGACCTCACAAAATTGCAAAGCTTCTGTAAG
Source organism: Rattus rattus (assembly GCF_011064425.1). Classification (NCBI taxonomy): domain Eukaryota; kingdom Metazoa; phylum Chordata; class Mammalia; order Rodentia; family Muridae; genus Rattus; species Rattus rattus. The sequence goes on from NC_046160.1 coordinate 63,432,398, forward strand.
GCAAAGGACAGTGTTGTTAGGGCAAAATAGCAACCAACAGATTGGAAAAAGACCTTTACCAATCCTATATCTGATAGAAAGCTTACATCCAATATATACAAAGAACTCAGCAGTTAGACTCCAGAGAGCCAAATAACCATATTAAAAATGGGATACAGAGGGCTGGAGAGATGGCTCAGCCGTTAAAGGCTAGGCTCACAACCAAAAAATGGGATACAGAGCTAAATAAAGAATTCTCAGCTGAGGAATATCAAATGACTTAGAAGTATCTAAAGAAATGCTCAACATCCTTAGTCATCAGAGAAATGCAAATCAAAACAAGCTTTATATTCCACTTCACACCAGTTAGAATGGATAAGATAAAAATCTCGGGTGACAGCAGATGCTGGTGAGGATGTGAAGAAAGAGGAACATGCCTCCCTTCTTTGTGGGATTGCAAGCAGACACAACCACTTTGGAAATCAGCCTGGAGACTCCTTAGAAAATTGATAGAGTACTACCTGAGGACCCAGCTATACTACTCTTGAGCTTATACCCAAAAGTTGCTCCAACATATAACAAGTACAGATTCTACGCTCTCTTCATAGCAGCCTTACTTATAATACCCAGAAGCTGGGAAGAATCCAGATATCCTTCAGCAGAGGAACGGATTCAGAAAATGTGGTACATTTACACAATGCTATACTATTCAGCTGTTAAAATAAATGACTTCATGAAATTCATAGGCTAATTGATGGAACTAGAAAATATCCTGAGTGAGGTAACCCGATCACAAAAAACATACATGGTATGCACTCACTGACAAGTGGGTAATAACCCAAAAGCTCTGATTACCCATGATACAATCCACAGACCACATGATGATTAAAAAGAAGTACTACTAGAGTTTGGATGCTTCAGTACTTCGTAGATCGGGGAACAAAAATATTTATAGGAGGAGATAAAGTGACAAAGTTTGGAGCAGAGACTGAAGAAAAGGCCTTTCAGAGCCTGCCCCATCTGGGAATCCTGCCTATATACATATAGCCACCAAATCCAGACACTATTGCAGATGCCATGAAGTGCTTGGTGACAGGAGCCTGTCTGTTATAGTTGTCTCCTAAAAGGTTCTTGCAGAGCATGACAAATACAGACATGGATGCTCATAGCCACCCTTTGGACTGAGCATGGGGACCCCAATAGAATATTTAGAGAAAGGACTGAGGATCTGAAGGGGTTTGGAACCTCATAGGAAGGACAATAATGCAGATCATACTGATCCTCTGGAGCTCCCAGGGACTAATCACCAAGCTAAGAGTACCCATGGAGCCTCCATGGCTCCAGCTTCATATGTAGTAGAAGATGACATTGTCTGACATCAATAGGAGGAGAGGCACTTGGTCCTGTAAAGGTTTGATTGCCCTGTTAAGGGGTAAGCCAGGGCAGTGGGGTGGGAGTGAGTGTGTGGGTGGGGAAGCACCCTCATAGCAAAGGGGGGAGGAGGTATGTGATGGAGGTTAAACCAAAAAAGGGTATAATTTTAAAATGTAAATACAAAAAATATCCAAGTTCAAAAAAAAAAAACTGAAATCCTATACTTCACAAAATTTGAAAAATCTAAAAGAAATAGACAATTTTCTCGAAAGGTACCATTTAGCAAAGTTAAATAAAATTAGACAATTTAAATAGACCTATAAACCCAAGCACTCATTGAGAGTCTCCAACCAAGCTAATCCAACCAAATAACAAACCAAACAAACCAAACCCCCAAACAAATATTAAAAAACAAAATAAAAACAAACAAAAAAGCAAAAAACAAACCTCGGGGCCAGATGTTTTTAGAAAAACATTCTATCCTTCTATCAGACAAAGAAGAACTAATACTAATACTCGTCACGCCTCAAATTATTACACAAAATAGAAACAGAGGGAACATTGCCGAATTCATTTTATGAGGCTACAGTTACCCCGAAACCCAAACCACATAGATCCAAAAAGAAAGAAAATTACAGACCAATTTCATTTATGAACCTTGATGGGAAAATACTCAACAAAATATTTCCAAACCAAATCCAAGAACACTGCAAATTCACCATATAAGCAAAATGAAAGAAAATAATCAACATGATCATTTCATTAGATGCTGAAAAAGTTTTTGACAAAATCTAGCAGCCCATTATGATATTGAGAGATCCGCGGACAAAAACCACATATCTACATGTAATACATGTAATTTACATTAAGCCCATAGCCAACATCAAATTAAATGGAGAGAAACTCAAAGCAATTTCACTACAAACAGGAACAAGTTAAAGCCCTCTACTCTGACTGTATCTATTTAATATATTACTTGAAGTGCTAACTAGAACAATACTGCAACTGAAGAACATCAAGGGGATACAAATTGGAAAGGAAGAAATCAAAGTATTGTTACGTGCAGATGATATGGTAGTATACATAAGTGACTCCAAAAACTCTATCAGAGAACACCTACAGTTGATAAATTCCTTGAGCAAAGTGGCTAGATACAAAATTAATTAAAATAATTCATAGTCCTTTCTACAAATACCAAATAAGTTGAGGAAGAAATCAGGGGGAAAACATGCTTCACAATAGCCACAAATAATATAAAATATCTTGGAGGTAACTTTAAACAAGTCAAAGACTTGTATGACAAGAACTTCAAGTCTTTGAATAAAGAAATTGATGAAGACATTAAAAGAAGGAAAGATATCCCATGCTCACGGATCATCAGGGTTAATAAAATAAAAATGGCCATCTTAACAAAAGTAATCTACAGATTCAATACAGCCCCAGTCAAAGTTTCAACACAGCTTTTTTCAGATCTTTAAAGGAAACTCTAATGTCATATAAAAAACAAAACAAAACAAAAAACACCACATAGCTAGAACAATGGTGTACAATAAAAGAACTTCAGAGGTATCACCATCCCCATCCATGATTTCATGGTGTTCTGGAGAGCTATAGTAATAAAAACCATATTGTATTGGCATAAAATCAAACATGTTGCTCATTGAAACTGAGTCAAAAATCAAAACAGAAATGGACTCATGACTTTTGTTAAAGAAATCAGAATTATGCAATGGCACAGAGACTGAATCGACAACCAGAGAGCCTACATGGGTCTGACCTAGGGGCTCTGCACGTATGTTAGCTTGGTGTTCTTGTGAGACTCCTAATACAGGGATCATGGGGGCTGTCTCTGACTTTTCTTACCTACTTTCGAGACCCTTTCCCTCCTAATAGGTTGCCTTGTCAGACCTTGATATGAGGGAGGTGCCTCTTTGCATCGGGTTATACCATGTTGGGTTGATATCCCTGAGGAATCACTCTTTTCTGAAGGGAAACTGAGAAGTGGATCTAAGATGGGCAGAAAGAGACCGGAAGTAGAGGAGGAACAGGAAACGGTGGTTGGAATGTCATATATGAGATAAGAAAATATAAATAAATCAATTAAAAGGAGAAACATGTTTTGCTGAAGTTAAAAAAATGAAAACAAAAGCATACAAAAGGAGCTTTTATTTTCTTTAACAAACAAGGTTTACAAACCCCTTACCGACTAACTAAAGAGAGGGGGGAATCCAGACTGATAAAATTAGAGGTAAAAGGGGAGACATAGAACAAATATCAATAAAATTTAAGAAATTATGCAGACATACTTTAAAAACTGATACTCTTCTCAACTGATACCAGTCCATTAGAAAGTCTTCTAAACAAAGAGGCTTAAATAGATTTTTTTAAATCCATCTATGATGTCTAATTATTCTAAAAATGTCATCATGAGAAAATAATTTAAATAACTAAAGCACAAAATTTCCGAGAAAAATAATAACTAAATCTAGCAAAACATGAAATGATTATATGCTATGGACAACTGATAGATATTACAGGGAGTAAGTTTGTCTTGACATTCAAAAGTTAATTTCTGTAAGAGTAAAACCACAAATGAAAAAGGGCCAAATCTTTATTCTGTGTAGAAAAGGCCTTGGACAAAATTCAGCATCCCTTCACTATTATTCAGTTAAAATCGGGCTACCAGGGAACTTTCTCCACTTACAAAAAGGCACACTTGGTGAAAGCACTTGAATTTCTTAAAGCAGCATCGCTAATGTGGGACATAAATGTTGAGCGGCTGAACACAATCGATTAAGCTCAAGGTTTGGATCTACTCTAATCATTTGCATTCAATTTTTTCCTTTCTGTGAAAGCACAAAGTAACACATTTCCTTATGGTGCTTTTTGATTTACATACTTAATTTTTGTTTTAACAAACACATCTCTTCTCCTCCATCCCTACCCCCATCCCTGCCTCACCCTGCTGGGGTCTGGCCTCTGCTTCCAGCATTCCTCTTTCCAATTTCACATCACACGTGTTCCACTGCCTTCATCCTCTACCTAATTTAAAGGGTATTCTCTCCCTCCATGGCATCCTATCCAGTTTCCTGGTTTTTATCTACACTCACTTAGATATATAAAAACATATGTAAAAATTAGATGCTAATGTCACCACACGAAAGGTAATGCAGTTTTTGTGTTTCGGAACTTGGATTAGCTCAGTTGATAAATATTTTTCAAGTTCACTGCTTCTTGCTGAAATATCACAACTTTATTTTACATTGTGCATATGTAACATATTCTCGTTACGCTTTTGTCTGCTGATAACTTCTAAGCTGGTGATGTTTCCTTGTAATTGTGAATTGAACATCTATCAGCAAAGATGTACAAGTTATATCTGTGGTAGGAAATAGCATCCTTTGATTTTTTGGACTCCTAGTCATAAATTCAAAGTCATATACCTGGGTGATATAGTTCTCGTTTTATGTGTATGCCTGCAGGTATATTTATGCACTAGCTGCATGCAGTATTTTTGAAAGTTAGAAGAGGGTAATGCATCCTCTAAAACTAGAATTGCAGACCATTTTGTTGTTATAGGCATATTGATGCCTGAACTATACCTAGGACATCTGTAAGAGCAAGGCATGGTGTTAACCTGTGAGCCATCTGCTCAGCCACCACATATAGATTGATTTTCATAGTGGCTGTTCAGTTCATATGCTAACATGCTTTCTGCAAATACTTGCCAGCATTTGTCATACTTTGTTTTATTTATTATTTGTATTTTTCAAGTTTAATCATTAAGTACTGTATTTATGCCATGCTCACTTCTATCTCCAACTCTGTCCAGGCCCCTCTTAAATTCAGGACTGCTTTTTTAGTTGCCCTGTAGCACATGCACAAATAAAACTACATATGTGTTACATGTACAGATGGGTCTACATTAGAGCTGACACTTGAGATTGTCTAAGCTGTCAGGATTCTCATCCATGGAGAAGGTTCTCTTTCTCTTGGCAGCCATTAATTGCCTATAGCTGTTGAGCTAGGATTGGGGTCTTGTGAGGCTCTTCCAATCCACTGTTGACTGGTGTTGCCATCACATAAGTCTTATTAGATGACCATATCAGAGGATACTAACTTGTAGCAGATATCCTGATTCACTGGCTCTTACAGTCATTCTTTCCCCTCTTCCATGATGTTTCCCGAGTCTTAGGTGAAGGGATTATATTGTAGATGTACCTATTGATTGAGATGAACAGCAGCGTCTGATTAGTTGTTGTCTGCAATTCGACCAGTTATGGATTTCTGTGACAGTATCTGTTGGCTGCATAAAGAAGTGTTTTTGATGAGGGGTAAATTTGCACTTCACTGTGGATATGATAGGTATTGAGGATGCAGTTAGGAGTTATTCATGTTTAGGAAAGTGGCAGTAGTGGGTTCTCTGGGGTCCATGGCCTTACCAGTTACAGGGGGTTAGTGAGGTTTATAGGAACAGGCATGAAATATCTTTCGTTGAACAGAACTTAATGGCAGGCTTTTACCCTCAGGATTTCATATTGGGAGGTGTCGTTTCATGATGGTCATTGATATCGTTGGTAGGCTAAACAGATGAGTAGGACTACTAATTTCTTCTTTCCCTGAGCAACTTACAAAGTACCTTCAGATTCTACAAGAGAGGTAGTCTTCAGGGAGGAGGCTGCTAAATCAGGTCCAGCTTGATTTTTCAACTTTGTGTAAAGTTGTGTTTTCAGAAATAGGGTCTCTATTTGTCTGGAAGGATCCTATCATGTTCTTGGAGTCTCTCGGAGTCCCTTGTCCAATACCTCAAAGGAAGGTTTTGAATCTACAGATTAGGGATTTTGTTAAATCTTTGATGGTTCTTGAAACAAAATTATCATCTTAAGTGTCTTAACCTCATTTACATTATTTTTATATGTATACAAAATATATGTAATATATTTATTTTCAGTAAAAATACAATGGTATGCCTCCATGCATGTTTCTCTTCCGTCCCTCTCTCTCAGTATTGATCTACTCTCCCACCAAATAAAGCCCCCATCTTACTAATTTTCCATGTCATAGAACTTACCACCTCTAAATGCTTCTTTATCCCCATCATTCAATATTTCTTTCGTGTTATCTAGATTTAGAGATTGGCTCTTTAAATAACAGAATGTGTGATTCTTGTGTTTTAGAGTATACTTCACTAAGTAAAATATTTTCTAGCTCCATCCATTTACCTGAAAATTCAACTAATATTTCTTTATATCTAAATATAATCCTACTGCATACCATATTTCCATTATACAATCAATAGCTGAAGGTTATTTTGTGTTCTTCCATTCTCTGTGTACAATGAATAAAGCAAAGTTAAGCAGGACTGAACAAATACCTGTGAAGTAGGGTGTTGAGTGTTTTGTCCATGTGCTAAGGTACGGAATAATATGTCATACAGTAAAAGAATTGATCTACTTTTAGCTTTTGGAGAATTCTTCACACTGATTTCCACAGTGACTGTAATAGATTGCTAATGCTACCACAAAGAATGAGGATTTCTCTTCCCTTATCGGCACTTATTTTCTTGATCTTGACCATTTAACTGTGATGAGACGACATCTTAGTGTAGTTTTAATTTTAATTTCCCTAATTGCTTTGTATGTTAAACATTTTTTGTGATATCTAGTGATTTTTTTTCTTCTTCTTTTGAGAGTTTTCAGTTCAGATTTGTCAGATGTATACCTGGCAAAGATTCTCTCTTACTCTTTGGGCTTTTTCTTGATTCACTTGATAGTTTCTTTAGCTATGCAGAAGTTTTAAGTATTGTGAGGTTTCACTTATTAGCTGTCTGCCGTAATTCCTGAGCAAAGGAGGTCCTATTCAGAAAATCCTTTAATATGTCGATATTGTATTGTTCAATGCCTAGATTCCTCCTCGTAGTTTCAGGTTTCATCTTTGGTGTTAAGTTTTTGCTCAAGATGGTACATACAAGTCCAATTTTATACTTATAAATTTTTACAAGTACAAATTGTAGAATAATATCTCTTCTCTGCATTGTTTTTGGAATCTTTATCAAATATCACATATCTATACTTTACTGTATTCATGTTTGTATCCTCTATTTTGTTCCATTGATCTGCTTTTGTACTCAAACCTTATTTTTTTATTATTATGACTCTGTAACTTATCTTGAGATCTGGAATAATTATTACTCATTTTTCCTTCTAAATTCTATTTAGCTGTACAGCATTGTCCTTTTTGCTGTGAATTGTCTTGGCTATCTGGAATCTTTTGTGATTCCAAGTGAACCTTAGAATAATTTTCTTTTTAGATCTATTTCTGTGGATAATGTTATGGGACTTTTGATTGGGGTTGCACTAGATATTTAAATAGCTTTAGTTACAAATTGTCATTTTCACAGTATTATTCTACTAATTTATGAGCATGAGATGTCAATTTTCTAATGCTTTCATTGCTTTCTTCAGAAGTTTAAAATTTTTACTGTAGATGTTCTTCACTTCCTTTATTAGGATTATTTCTAGATATTTTACATTCTCTGAGGTTTATTAGGCGAACCATATCTGTGATCTCTTTATTAGTATGTTTGTTGTTGTTGAACAGAGAAGCAACTGACTAATATAAATTGTTTTGGTTTTAAACCAGTTTTCTGAAATTATGATTATGTCTAGAAGTTTTCTGGTGAAAGTTTTGGGTTCTCTTGTATATAATTTTATATCACAGGGATATTTTAACTTATCCTTTACCTATTTGTATCCTATTCATTTTAATTAGTTGCTCTATTAGTCTAGACCTTCAAGAGTTTCATTAAAAAGAATAGGAATAGTGGTTGGCCCTGTCTTCTTTCTGATTTAATGTGATTACTTGAAGATTTTTCTCTATTTAGTACTGTCCTGGCTGGGGGTTTATCAGATATAGGCCTTATTATATTTAAAGCATGTTTGTTCCAGCTCTAATTTTCCTAGGAGTATAATTGAAAAACCACATTATATTATTATCAAAATTTATTTCTTCATTAGTTAAAGTGATCACAGAATCTGTCTTTATACCCACTGATGTGATTTATTCCATTAATTGGCATGTGTGTGTTGACCTTAGACTTTCCAGGTAAATCCAAATTGTGAAAAGTCTTTCTGTTGTATGCCTGGATACTCTCTAAGTATTTTGTTGAGGATTTTTGAATCAATGTTAGTGAAGGGTATTAGCTAGGGTCACCCTAATACATTCCTGGGAGCTTCCATTGGATTGGGTTTCTATTGTGCCCTGAATTGCCCCCAATTTATTTGCCTCTTCCAATACTTTCTCCCTCCATCCTCTCCCAACCTGACCCCTCCTGTTCCCATCCCCACCTTCCCCAAGTCTAACTGAATCATTTACTCTACATCTGCTTTCCAGGAAGAAACATGGATTCCACCTTGAGCCCTCCTGATTACTTAGGTTATTTGGGTCTGTTTGTTGTAGCATGGTTATCCTTTGTTTTGTAGTTAATATCCACTTAGAAGTCAGCAAATACTGTATTTTCTTCTGGGTCTGGGTTACTTCACTCTGGATAGGTTTATTTTTTCTAGTTCCATCTATTTGCCTGCAAACTTCAAGATGTCATTGTTTCTAACAGCAGAATTAATACTTTATTGTGTAAATGTGTACATATTCTTTATTCATTCTTTGAAGTATATCTAGGTGGCTTCCAGTTTCTGGCTTTTATGAATAAAGCCACTATGAACATAGTTTAGCAAGTGTCTTCGTGGTAGGATAGAGCATCTTTTGTGTATATGCCCAGGAATGGTATAATTAGGTCTTGAGATAGATTGATGCCCCAAATTTTATAGGGAAACATCATATTGATTTCCAAAGTGGCTGTACATGTTTGCAGTTCCACCAGCAACAGAAGACTGTTTTCCTTGCTCCGTATCCTCCACAGCATGAACTGTCACATTTTTTTTTTTTAAATCTTAGCCATTCTGGCTGGTGAAACATTGACTCTCAAAGTCGATTTGAATTGCATTTCCCTGATGGCTAAGGATGACGAATATTTCTTCAAGTGTTGTTGGGCCACTTGAGATTCCTCTGGTGAGAATTCCCTGTTTGGATCTATCTTTCTCTTTTTAAATTTTAAATTAAATTCTTTGGTTTGTTGATGTCTCGTTTCTTAGGGTATTTATATATTTTGGGTTTTTAGTCCTCTGTCAGATGTACACTTGGTGAAAATATTTTCTAGGTCTGTATGTGGCTGTTTTGTCCTATTGATGGTGAAATTTGCCTTGCAGAAGCTCTTCGGTTTTGTGAAGTACCATTCATTAATTATTGATTTTGATAACTGAACTATTGAATTTCTGTTCAGGATGCTGTCTCTTATGCCCATGCACTCAAAGCTATTCCCCACTTTCTGTTCTATTTGATTTAGTGTATTTGGTTATATGTTGAGGTCTTTTATCCATATGGACGAAGATTTTACAGGATAATAAATATATGTCTGTATGCATTCTTCTGCATATAGAATCCAGTTCAACTAACACCATTTGTTGAAGACATTTTGCTTTTTTTCCCCGTTGTATAATTTGGAGTCCTTATCAAAAACCAAGTGTCCATAGATGTGTAGATTTACATCTGTGTTTTTGATTCTATTTCATTGATAAACCTGCCTGATTTTGAGCCAATACCATATATTTTTTATTACTATAGCTCTGTAGTATAGCTTAAAATCATGGATGCTGATACCACAGGAAGTTCTTTTATTATACAGGATTGTTTTACCTCACCTGAGAGTTTGTTTATCCATATTGAGTATTGTTCTTTAAAGACCTATAAAGAATTTTGTTGGAATTTTGATGAGTATTGTATTAACTGTAGATTTCTTCTGGTAAAATTGTCATTTTTACTATGTCAATTCTACCTATGAGCATGGGAGATCTTTCTATTTTCTGTGATTTTCTTCAATTTCTTTTATCATAGTTCTTTCACATGCTTATTTAGAATTATCTCATGATTTTTTATATATTATTTGTGACTACTGCAAAGAATTTTTTTCTGATTTCTTTCTCAGTTCATTTGTCATTTGTATGTATGAGAGCTCCTGATTTTTGTGAGTTAATCTTGTATCCAGCCACTTCACTGAAGGAGTTTATCTGCTCTAGGAGTTATTTGGTAGAGTTTCTTAAGTAACTTATATAAACTATCATATCATCTACAAATGGTAATACTTTGATTTCTTCCTTTCCAATTTTTATCTCCTTTATCCACTTTAGTCATCTTATTGCTTGAGCTAAAACTGCAAGTACTATACCAAATAGATAAACAGAGAGTAGACAGCATTGATTTTTGTGATATTGCTTTGAGTTACTCTTCATTTAATTTAATGCTGGCTATCAGCTTTCTGTATAATGCTTTTATTATGTTTATGTATGTAGTTTGTATTCCCTGAGTTCTCCAACATTTTAATCATGAAGGGATGTTAGATTTTGTCGGAGGTTAGATTTTTGTCAAATGTTTTTACAGCATCTAAGGAGATGATCATGTGATTTTTTTCTTTCAATGTTTTTAATATGGCAGTTTATACTGACAATAAATTTTCATATATTGAACCAGCCATGCATTTGTCCAATATAGCATTCTTGATAATGATGGATCACTTTATTATGTGTTTCTGAATTCAGTTGACAAGCATTTTATTGAATATTTTTGCATCAACGTTCATGAAAAAATTGGTCTGTAATTCTCTTTGTTGAGATGTTTGTATAGTTTGGGTATCATGGTACCTATGACTTCATAAAATGAGCTTGGCAATTTCTGTTTCTATTTTGTGGAATAATTTGAGGAGTATTGGTATTAGTTCTTGTTTGAATATATGACAAAATTCTGTGATAAAGTATCTGACCCTGGAGATATATATATATATATATATCTCCAATATATATATATATATATATATATATATATATATATATATATATATATATATGTTGGGAGACTCTTCATGACTGCTTCTATCACCTTAGGTTTTATAGACCTATTTAAATTATCTGATTTTGATTTAACTTTGGTAAGTTGTATTTATCAAGAAAATTGTCCATTTCCTTTACATTTTCCAATTTTGTGGAGTATAGGTTTTTGATCTATTAGGTATGACCTAATGATTCTTTGAATTTCCTTGGTTGTTATATCCCCTTTTGTTTCTGTTTTTGATGATTTGGATATTCTCTCTCTGTGTTGTAGCAAATTTGGATAAGGTGTGTTCCATCTTGCAAATTTCCTAAAAGAACCAACTAATAATATAGCATTGGTTTAGCCCTTTGTTATGTTCTGCTGCCTATTCTGGCTTGTGTTTGCTTATTTTTCTCTAGAGGTTTCATGTTGTTATTAAGTTGCTATGAGGAGGTCTTTCTAACTTCTATATGTAGGCATTTAGTGTTATAAACTTTCTTTTTAGCAGTAGTGTCATTGCGTCCCATGTGTTTGGTTATGCTGTCCTTTCACTTTCATGATTTGTTGGGAAACCCTTGTTCTTGTTTTTGTTTGTTTGTTTTTTGTTTTTTCTTAATCCAGTGGTCATTCAGTAGAGCGTTGTTCAGTTTCAATGAATTCAATGTTGTTTCTGTTGTTGAAATCCAGCTTTAATCATTGTGCTCTGATAAGATACAAGTGGTATTTCAATTTTTTTCATCTGTTAATATTTGGTTTAAGTCCAAATATATGATTCAGCTTAGAGAAGATTCTGTGAGGTGCTTAGAAGAAGGTATATTCTTTTGTCTTTGGATAAATTATTCTATAATACCTACTAGGTCCTTTTAAGTCATAATGTCTGCTAGTTCTATTGTTTTTCTCTTTAGTTTTGTCTGGATAGTCTGTCCATTGTTAAGAGTGGGGTATTGAATTCTACCATTATTAATGTATGGAATTTCTGTATGATTTGATCTTTATTTATATTTCTTTCACAAATGTAGTTGCCCTTGCATGTGGCATAGATGTTCAAAACTGAGATGTCATCTTGATGGATTTTTTTCTTTGATGCAAATAGAATGTCCTTCCTCATCTCTTTTAAATAATTTTACTTGGAAATATGTTTTGTTAGATATTATGACTAAAGATTGCTTCTTTTTCCTTTTGCCTGTCAAATCTCTTTTGAATTCTTAAGTCTTAGGTAATGTCTGACTTTGATGTTGAGGTGTGTTTCTTGTATGCAGAAGGAGCATGGATTCTGTTTTCACATACACTCAGCATCTTTTATTGGAAAATTGAGTCTAATGATACTGAAAAATATGGATGAGCAATGATTGTTATTACTGTTATTTTGTTGCTGGTGGTGGTGCTGGTGGTAGTGTGTGTGTGTGTGTGTGTGTGTGTGTGTGTGTGTGTGTGTGTGTACTTCTCTTGTTTTTCATATATTAGATTCTTTATTGCCTGGATTTTCATGGGTGTAGTTGACCTCATTGGATTGGAGTTTTACTTCTAGTACATTCTGTAGGGCTGTGTTTGTGGATAGATATTGTTTAAATGTCATGATATAATATATTATATATTTCCCCCTTCTATGGTTAGTGCGAGTTTTGCTGGGTACAGTAGTCTAGCCTGACATCTGTGGTCTAAGGGTCCGTAGGACATCTCTCTAAGCCTCTCTGGCTTTTAGAGTATCCCTTGGCTGAAATTCTAATACATCTATCTTGATATGTTACTTTTCTTTTTCTTTTGTAGCTTCAGTATTCTTTCTTTGTTATGAATATTTAGTGTTTTGATTATTATATGGCAAGGGGACTTCCTTTTCTGGTTCCATCTATTTGGTGTTCTATAAGTTTTTTGTACTATTATAGGTATCTTCTTATTTAGGTTAAGAATTGTTTCTTCCATGATTTTCTTGAAAATATTTTCCTGGCCTTAGAGCTAGAAATCTCCTTCTCCTATACCTATTAAACTTAGGTTTGATCGTTTCACAGTGTCAAATTTCCTGGAGGTTTTGTGTCAAGAAAATTTTAAATTTAACATTGTTTTTGACTGATGCATTTATTTCTCCCATTGTATCTTCAATGTGTGAGATTCTTTCATCCCTTTTTTTTATTCTGCTGGTCATGCTTGTGTCTGTAATTTCTGTTTGCTTATCTTGATTTTTCTGTCAAAAGATTCCCTCAGTTTGTGTTTTCTTTATTGCTTCTATTTCCATTTTCAGGACTTGAAGAATTTTGTTTCCTTTAACTGTTTTTCTTGGCTTTGTTTAATGGATTTATTCATTTCTTTTAATGATTTATATTTTCCTGAATTTTGCTAAGGGATTGGGGATAGGGTGAGTGCGGTCCAAGAATCAGGTCCAGATAGGCAAACTACCTGGATCTCTCCTAGTCTCCAACGTCTCTAGTAGAGCATGGAATCTATGCCCTTGTTAAATGGGAGGGCAGAGCAAGTGGGAAAGAAAGAGCCTGAGGATAGGGTGGGATGATGCTGAGATAGTGACATAGTGAGGATGTTTGGGGTGGGCAACTTACCGGGACATCTCCTACTCTGTGAAGTCTCTAGGCTTATTTCTTTATTTTTTTGGAGGAAGGCATTTTATTCCTATTCCAGTCTCCTCAGTTTTCATGTATATGTTTAGCACATTGATCTCTCTTGTTCATTAAGCTTTGAAGGTTTGGATTAATCTAGAAATCTGTCCATTTCTTTTACATTTTTCCGTGCAACAGCATACATATTTTAACATATTCCCTTATAATAATATTCTGAGTCTGAAAAAAATATTCTGAGTCTCCTTTGGTATCTATTGTAATGTTTTCCTGTTCAGTTTTGATTCTATTTAATTTTGGTCCTTCATTCTTTTCTTAGTTGGGCCATGGATCTGTTTATCTTCTTTATATTCCCAAAGACTCAGATCTTTGGTTCTATGATTCTTTTTATAGTTCTATTCTATAAACATATTGTTTGGGTGTTATTTTCCCATCTACTGAATTTGGTTTTGTTTTGGTTTTACTTTTTAAAGCTCTTCATTTGCACCATTATCTCATCTATGATCTTCCCGAGTTTTTAATTGTATGTGCGTATAACTCTGAATTTCTCTCTTAGGATTGCTTTTATTATGTTCAACAGATGTTTCCTTGTATTGTGTTTTCATTTCCACTTGGTTCCAGGTAATACTTTATTTGTTCTTTGATACATTCATCATTCAATAATGAGTTGTTTTATATTTACTAGAAAATTTGATGTCAATTTAAATGCTATTACATTATGATCAGATAGGATACACAGATTTATATCAATTTTTCTGAATTTGGTAAGATTTATTTTGTGTTCTAAGATATGGTATATATTAGAGAGGACCCATGGCATGTTGAGCAGAATGTATATTCTGTTGTTTTAGTGGAATATTCAGTAGGTTTAGGTGGAAGATTCTGAGGATTAAGTCTATTTGATATATAATGCCATTTAATTCTGTTGTTTTTCATTTTTTTGCTTAAAAGAACCTGTCTACTGGAAAAAATGGGGGTATTGAAATTAGCCAATATTGATTTATTGATGATAATTTGTGCCTTTAAATCTAGTAGTAAACTTTTCGCAAAACAATGTTTGGTAATATATGTTTAAGAGTATATAGTTATTTTTGTTAACTGTTCCTTTGATTTGAATGAAATGCCGTGCTTTATTACTTCTTATTAATTTTAGTCTGGTGTCTATTTTGTTAGTTACTAGAATGACAGTATCTGCTTCTTACATCCTCTTTTCCAACTAATTGAGTCCTTTTTCCAATATTTCACTTTAAGGTGGTACCTAGCGTTAAGTCTGAGTTTCTTTTAGACAACAAAAGCTTTGTTTCTTATTCCTTTCAGTATGCAGGTTTCTCTTGATTCTCCAAAGTAAGGTCAATAATATTTACAGATATTAGTAAAAGATGTGAAGTGACTACAGTCATTCTGTGCTCTGACTCTTTGAGTTCTCAGTTGTACTTTGTTTTTCAGTAATTTTAGCTTTAATTAGTTTCAAAAGACTCTTGGCCCCTGAAGCATTCCTTCTGGTATTATTCTTTGCAGAGCTGGTATGGCAATCATATGTTCTTTTAGTTTGTTTACACTGTGGGATATTTTTATTTGTCCTTCAGGAATGCTAGAGTGTTTTGGTAGGTACATTAGTTTTGGGTGACAATTATGGTCTTTTAGAACTAGAAAGCATTTACTGCTTTAGGATTCTTTTGTTTTTATGCTTTCATTGTTATTCTAATACTTTTTCCTTTATATGTGACTTGTGTTTTACATTGCAGCCTTCTATATTCTTTGCTCTGCATGTGTTTTAACTGAATTATGCAATGGAGTTTTTTTAAAGGTCTTGTCTATTTGGTGTTCTGTGTGATACATTTCTATCCCCACCTCCCTCTCTCTCTCTCTCTCTCTATATATATATATATATATATACATATATATATATATATATATATATATATATATATATATTCCTTAGTTTAGGAATATCTTTATTTTAGCTTGAGGTACTCTCTGCTGAATTCATTTATCAAGTTCTGTGTTCTCTTTACCATGCCATTTGTCTGTGTGTATTTTCCTGAGCACCACTCAAATTTCATTTTCCTTAAATGTATTGTGCTGTTTATCATTGACTTCTTTAAACTCATTCCATTTGTTGATGAAGTTAATGACCATCATTTCAAGTTCTGTGTTCTGGGGTTCATTTGCATAATTCTCTCTGGAGAACATATATTTTCTTGTTATTTCTGCTTTTGTGATGGGAACTAAACATGTGAATTTGTTTGTTTGTTTGTTTTCTGTTCTGTTTTTCTAATACCCTCTTACATGAGATTTTCAACTGACACTGTTGAGTGAAAGTTTAGTTTTGTTGTTGTATAAATTTGATTGATTTGAGGGAAGTGGGTGATTCCAATGAAGTGGCAAGAAGGAAAGCATGTAAATGGGGGAAATAGATGGATCTGTTTGGCATGGTGTTCAAGATGTGCTATCAATCTACTCTTGAGAGTGTGGAAATGGCTTTGGTATGGTGAGGACTTGCTCACTCACCACAGATGTCCATATCTAGGCTCTTCGACTTAAGCTATGGCCGAGGGTTAAGGATAGATAGTGCAGGATGACAAAGTTCTAACTGCTAGCCATGGTGAACAGGTGGACAAATGTGAATTCCAGGCTAGGCTTGAAGGCGCTATATGACATGGATAAGCTAAATATGTTGGTATAAAAAATGTATGGCCAGGGCCATACCTAGAGATTGGGAATAGAATAGGTGAATCTCATGAGACTAAGTATAGATGTTGTGTGACCATGTCTTTGTCTAATAATTGAGAAAAGTACAGGTAAACTGGGGTTCAGAAAATCCACCATTCTTGACCAGAGCACTGGATGTGCTGCCCTACCTAGTCCTGGAGTTTAGTTGTGGTGCTTCATTGTATCCAGAAACTAGTCATTCTAAAAGTGTGACAAGGAACATCAAAGTAGTTATAACTTGCAACTTCATGTTGGCTAATATTGTTGAGCATATGTGTGTGTGTGTGTGTGTGTGTGTGTGTGTGTGTAAAACTTGGTCTATCTGCATAATGCTACTTGTATTACGTTTTTAGGGCTGTCCATTTGGTATTAAATAACCAGTTGATGTGCTCTTGGCTGAGGAAATTATTTCTCCCAGTATTCCTTAGTTGCCTGTAGTTCTCTGTATAGAGTTGAAGACTTGTCAGCATTCCTCTTCCACTTAGGCATGTCTATTAGTGGCATTTAGTTTAGCTTATGGTTAGGAAGTCATGATAGATAGCTACTAAGGTATAGCTTCTGACATTATTAGTAGACACACGCTAACATGAAACTTATTTTTCCCCTGGCTCTTACAATCTTGCCTTCCTCTTTTCTGCAATGTTCCTTGAATCTGAGGTTTAATTGTGGCTTTTTTTATATATGTTTATTGGGACTGGTTTCCACAACTGTGCATTTTGATCAATTGTAGTTTTATGTAGTAGTCTCCACCTAGTGTAAAAAGAAGTTTTTTTTTTGTTGTTGTTGTTGTTGTTTTTTTGACAAGGGATTAAGACTATTCTTATCTGTGAGTATAAGGACAAGTGTTTATTGCTGTTAGAAATTGTGCTAGATTAGTAAAGTAGGTTGTAAGTTCTTCTCGAACATTCATGACTTCACCAGACCTGAGTAGTTAACTAGAATTCCAGTAGCTGGCTTGGTTTCCTTCTTGTTGAGCAGGTCTTAAGTCTGTATCCTTAGAGTTGCTCTGCCATACAAGTCATTGATGGAGTTCATAACCATAACAGCTGTTTATGAGTGTTGGCTGCTCTCCTCCTTTGGGAGCTTGAATGGGATGTTCTGGTACCATGGAAATTGGTCCTCAGGGATCCTTAGGACCTCTACCTGAAGAGCATAGTTTTTCAACAATAGGGACTTACCTTTCACCTCTGGGGGCAACCAAAGACAGTTCCAATATAACCATATTATGTTGTATGCTGAAAATGATAAATCTCATTAAAAGAAATTAAAACCCTAAACAAATAGAAAGATATATGTTTTCTTTAGTTTAAAGGTAGTGCTGGCTGTTAAGGTAGAAATATTATTTAACTCATTCTTCAAATTTAATTCAGTCTGTGTTGTTATAGTCTAGGTGTACTTTTTAGGAAATAAAAAGCTAATGCTAAATATAAGTTATATATATTCATATATGAAATAATATAAAAATCTTGTTCTTTTTTCCCCATGTTTTCAGGAAAAAAAGAGAATGGAAATTTATTGCTAGTGGAAAATTTGCTTTCTTTTCTATTTACAAATAGATATGTAATTAATTAATTAATTATGTTGGTTGTTCAAATTTGTCCATGAATTAAAATCTACCAAATTTTAAACTTTAAAGTGTAAATTTCTGGAAATATGTGTCTTTCTCAATTTAAATGAATGAATTAACAAATTAGGTACATCACTGAAAAATTTTGACCAAACTTTGGCTGGCCATTTTGCTTCATGAAATCTTTCATTTAATAAGTCAACAATACTGTCACGTCTTTACAATACAGGTGCTTACTAATGTCAGTGTGTTCTGCCTTTAATATGAGCTGAACTGAATAATGTATTTAGTTTTAGCCAGAAATGACACTAAAATTTTTGTAAGATAATTGTTTGTCTTAGCATTTTTGTCCTAGTATGGTAAGTCAAATTCATTGAAAGGAATTTTCTCTCTACCTCTGAGTCAATGGATATTGATAAACATGTAAATTTTTGCTTGTGAGGTTGTTTATATTTGTTTATTTATATGGTTATAAATTGTCACAGAGGTAGAAATTAAAGACATTTGTAGCCAGTATGAGTACAAATAATAGTTAATTAAAACAAGTATATTTTTCTTTTTTGAAGAGATGTTTAGATGTAATTTGGATGATAGATATAAGTAACATTCACTGAATTCTCTCTCTCTCTCTCTCTCTCTCTCTCTCTCTCTCTGAAAAGATCCCCCTCATGTTTGTTTGTGTGTGTGTGTGTGTGTGTGTGTGTGTGTGTGTGTGCGCGCACGCGCACGCGCAGGGGACAGTCTAGGTGTCATTTCATTTGGCAGAATCAATCCACTTGTTTATTGAAGAAGGACCTTTAACTGACTTGGAACTCACTAGGTTAAGTCGGCCTGGCATGCGCTAGCAACATTGATTACATATTAACCTGTGTCAACGTTTTCAAGGTAATGGAAGACATAGAAGATTCCATAGAAGTAGCACAAAGTCACAAAGCTAGTTGTAGTTAAAGCTAAAATTCAAGTCTAGCACTCTATAGATATTCTTTTAATTGTTAAAGAAAGAGTTAGAAGGAAAAAAAACCTAGAAAACTTGTTTCTTACTTCTTTGGTGAAAGGATAGGAGATTATTTAACTGAAGGAATAAGTTTTAGATTAGATTTCCATGGCTATCAGCAGCTCCTGAGAACATCTCCTATTTTTACTAAAAGGATTCAGGTATTTGTAATCACTGTCAGGTCTGCAGGAAATTTGATCAGGCCCGTCTTTGAATACTAACCTATAACACAAGACTATTAGAATGGAGTTTCACTGCTTTACATGTTTTATCATTGAACCACATCAATCAAGGGATAAAAATAAACTAAACCTCCCTAGAGGCCTAGATAAGGGCAGTTCTCCTGAAGTACCCTGCTAAGGGAACCCACCACTCAAATCTTTCTAATGTATGTGAAAAATTTGGTGGCAAAATATGTTCAATTTCAAAATAAGATTATTTTAGCACAAATAGGAATTGTACCTACTATGATATTCTAGAAATGTTTTCTCTGCTGAATCTGGGAATTAAAATAATAGCTTAGTAAATGTGACATTCTACCTCAGACTAATTAGAATGGTTATATCAAGCAATCAATTTTTTGAATAGAAAAACAACAAATGGTTGAAGCACTGTGGAGAAAAAAATTGTTCATCATGAGTGATAATGTAAAATAGTACAGTAGCTTTTGCAAATAGAATGAATAAAAATAAAACAGAACAAACATAGAATTATTGTGTTATACACTCCTGGGTACAAAAACAAAAACAAAATTAATGAAAAAGGTCAAAGAAAGAAAACATGGCCTCAAATTGATTTCCACCCTGAACATAGCATTTTCTTTGAGAAAGGAAAAGTGGCCACACAAAAAGGTAAGTCCAAACTTGTGAACATTGACAGATCAGTGGGTAAACAAAATGTGCTTTATACAAAACATAGAGTAATATTTCATTGAAACGTAATGGGGTTCAGACAGTTCTCTGGTGTGAATGAGCGTTGTACACATTACAGTAACTACGACAAGCTAGTCACCAGAGGGCCGGTGTTCAGTGAATCCATTTACATGAGATACCTAGAAAAATGAGAGACTATGGATCATAAAATGGTGCTAATAGAGGCTGAAAACTTAAGAATTTTGTTTAATAAGCAGAGTCTAAGTATTTTAGAAAAAATAGTGATTCTCAGGGAAAACTGCATGAAAATATAGATGTTCTTTATTATTTAAGCAGTATATTCTTGGAAATGGCTAAGGTAGTTAACTTTATGACATAGGTTGTTAATACACTTAAAATTCATAAAGAAAGGAAATGAGGGAAACTATCAGTCTATTGTGTAAACGTTCTCACATTCTAGCTTTTTTTTTTTTAAAAAAAAAATCTTTAATCTTCTTTTATTGTCCAGAATTTATCTATCTCCCTCCAGGACACCCTCTCACTGTTTCACATCCCACAGCTCCCCCCTTTACATTCTCCAAGATGATGTCCCCACCCTCAACCACACACCAGCAGACCTCCCCACTTTCTGGGGCCGCACATCTCTGGAGGGTTAGGTGAATCTTCTCTGACTGAGTCTAGACCTGGCAGTCCTTTGCCGTACATGTGTTGGGGGCCTCCTAAGATCTGGTTTATGCTGCCTGCTTGGCAGCTCAGTGTCTGAGAGATCCTGGGGGTCCCGGTTAGGTGAGACTACTGGTCTTCCTATCAGGTCACCCTTTTCCTCAGCTTCTTCCAGTTTTTCACTAATTTACTCACAGTGGTCACCAGCTTCTGTCCGTTGGTTGGGTATAAATGTCTGTTAATTGTCTCTTTCAGCTGCCTGTTGGACCTTTTGGAGGACAGTGATGGTAAGTCCCTGTTTGTAACCATACATTCCAGCTTCTTAACCCTATTTAAATACCCCAGATAAATCTCTTCCTGGATTATCTCCAGAGTGTCACATGTTAGGACTACCATATATTTCTTATCAAATTTTGGAATGATAGAATAAAAGAAGAATGAAGAGTGCTGGTTTGTAATGTTAAGACCGACAGCTTAAACCAGAATTGTTCAGTTCTTCATAAGGGGGCTACAGTGATGTTCCAAAATCATCAGTTCATCTTCTAAAAGTTCACAAGTGCCCTATTTACATGTGAATAAGAGCTCCTATCTTGGGCATGCTGATTCTGGTGATTGTAACATAGGTGATTAAGCTGCCTATTTTTTCTAAAAATAGAACTTTCTAGCTACCCCAAGTATAATAATTTTAAATTTAAAGACAGTACACATCTAGGAGAAAATAGGTGTCATTATATTGACATTAGTTTTTGTATGTTGTGTGGTCCTATCCTAGCCACTTCATCCAATGTCTGCCATGAACTAATGAAGAAAGAACATATAGGAGTATTCAAGCAAAGTCTGATTTTTATTTAAGAATATTCTAGTAATATGCATACGATTTGAGAAATTGTATTTTGGAATACTTTTGTTTCTTTTCAATTGTTCTTGTGAATGTTGTTAAATTGTATAGAAGTGTTTGTGCTAAAAGATGAATAAATATTAAAACATTGAGATCATGTCTGTGTACTTGTATTACATGTCACAAAAGTCAACAAAATATTTGAATTTTATCTTTGTATACTACTATTCATTTTGGTTGCTAACATTTCCTCAAGGAAACAGATAATCATTTTGTTGATTTATGCTTGAAATTGATACAAGAACTGAGTCTTATTTCATATGGCATATCTATATGTCATATTTATATTTATCAACAACTATTTCCTATACCTTGAGGCTATTTGAGGCAATAATGGGAAGTACTTTATGAAGTACTCAACAATAGGTAAAATCTATGTGCAAAATCTTGTGTAATTTCATCTTTAACTTGGTATATAGAAAGAATAAGCAAGAACCCATGCTTATATGTGAAAGCCTTAGAATATGGGTGGGTTCTGATACATTTTTAATCATAAACCACTAAATGTTTTTAAAACTCCAATACATTACAAACACATTCTGAGTGGTGTTTTTATTTTGTTTATTTGTAGATCACAGTGCCAAGCCTTCCTTAGAATTAAAGAATTTTCTTCTAAAAACAATAGAGTCCCCACTAGCATTTTTCCACCAACCTTTGGTAGCCACAAGTTTTATTTCATGGATATATATTGCTGGATGTTTAGTACCACAACCATAGAGCTTTTATAGTGACTCAATATTTTCTACATGAATACATGCTTGATTTTGATATACTGAATTACTATTATTAATGTTAAATTACTTGATAACAAAAGAATAATGATAAAGGATGGATAACTTGAGAATGGTCTTCTTCGACGGATCAAAACCACCCTCGAAAGCATTTGAAAACCTTTTTCCAACCATTGTCCTATATATGGTCTCAAGCAAAGTAGGATGAAGAGAAATGTGTGTGTAAGTGAGGGTTTGTGGTCACAGGTATGTGCATAGGAGGTAAAGATCAATGGCAAAAACATTTCTCTGTTTTTTTAATTCATGGCATAACTTTCTAATAATTTCATAGAGTCATAGAACCCATGGCATTTTCTACATGTCAATTTCTCCATTTGTAATTTGTTTCTTCATAAAGAAATGAGGAACTATTTAAATGTCAAGAAAAAAGGGGTCAGAGCAGAAATCTGGTAATTAAACCACTTTATTTGGAGGAAACTATTGGGAGGTAAACTTAGGAGAATAGATTAGTAGCGTCCTTAATATAGTAGACTTTAATTCAAATTGAGATGCTTGAACACCAAGTTTGATCTGCAGGTCCTATTCCTTTTAAAATAAGAGATAAAAAAAATCCATAGATGGGTGCATACATTTGATTTATCACAACCTTATACATATAGAGATAAAGATTTGGTTTGACTTGCTTTGTCTATGAAGATATAGTTGTTTAGCATAAAGGTTTAGGGTTTTTTTCAAAGATTTCCCCTGTCTCGATACACATGTATCTACACACATATGTAATGAATGATGATACTGGATAAAGAACTAAGATGAACTTCCCCCCACCCCCACCCCCGCTACTTTCCTTTGCACCGTGGAAACAAGGCCCCAGCAAATGATTCCCTGGCAGTTGGGAACCAGCTGCCTGTGAATTCTTCCCTATTGATGTCGCAAATTCTATAAACGACAGAAGCTTCAACCTTTATTTAGCAGGAGAAGCCATTAATCTGTCTTCAGACTTTCCCCTACCTCCCACAGAAAAAAACAATTTGCTTTTCAAAAGTTTGTTTGGAAATGAAACCAAATTCTGTGTTTCCTCTACAGATGGTTGACCTCTTGCAGTTGATGACTGCATTACTCATTTAAACAATTATACAGGTCAATATAGTGTAATCTAAATTATTTAGTCTCTTAGTGTTTTTCAGACACTACTGACAGTTGGAGAGATTCCAGCTGCTGCTTGTACCTGAATTTGAACTCCACACAATGATAACAGAACTCTATACTGAATTCCAGAATTGTCCACTGACCACTATCCTACTGGGCGGCTCTGCGCATTGTTCCTGAGGGAGTCGAAACTTTAGTGTGACCGCATCCACAAAAATAATTCATTACTTTCAGAAAAAATGTTAAGAATACATGGGATTTTAAAAAGAATCAGTCTTACCTAGCTGGCCTTTCCTCGAGTCTAACTTTAAATTATCTTGCTTTTTTTCTTTTCTTTTCTTTCTTTCTTTCTTTCTTTCTTTTTTTTTGTTTGTCCTCCACAGGAAGCAATTCAATTCTATCAAATAGACTAGGACAATATTATGATAACCTTTTCCATTCTAATTTGTACCGGGGGCTGAGTGTGTACCAGGATCAACGTTAATTACTGTATAGCGTTTCAGTAGTGTAGTTCATGGAAATGTCAGAGAGTTAACTGAGGGGACCTAGGGTCTTAGAAACATCAGGGGAGAGGCAGCAAAGGAGCATGCACTCTGTGGGACAATGAAGGTTTACAGATGTGAAATTTGGAACTGAGGTGGAAATAAACTCAGAACTATGATGCTCACACCAAGACAATCCAATAAAAGTTGGTACCTCAAGACACAGGGGAGGCTCCAGTGCACCAATGCTAGCTAGTATTTCCAGCCCCTCTGAATGATTTTAAATTTTGGAAAATTTAGGATAGAAGAGTTAACATAGCAGCTGTAAAAATGATTCTTTGTAATAAGGGATCTAGCTTGTTCAAGTTAATATATCAGTTTGAATTAATGAATTTTTAATTCAGATTCTCTTTGCAGCTTGAATTCAGACTAATTACAGGTTTTAAATTGTCACTAGTCGGAGCTCAGCCAAGGCATATTTCCTCTCCACTTTTCTTGCACCCTGAGAATTCATGAATCAATTTTTTTTCTGGGTCATGACTTTGCCCCACCAGGAGTAGAGAAAACCGTTCAGTGAGAAGAAAACGCCATGGCAGGGATCCCAGTCGGTCACACTGTGGACAAAAGTAGGAGGAAGTAAATGACAGAGGAAATTTCCCAGTAATTATGGAAAAGAGTTGAAAGATTGCATATATAAATGAAATAATAATCAATTTGGTAACTATTTTTAAGTCCTGCAGTATCTGCTCTGTGCTTGCAATTTAGGATCATTGAGGATCTTATAGGAGGGATTGCTTTGTGCAAACCTTTCCTTCAAACAGCAGAGGTCACCTTAGCATGAGCCTTCTCTGGGGTGTGGGTGGAGGAGGCTTTCTGCTCAGTGGTGATACATTTTAAACCCCCAGCAACCCTTCTCTTATTTGACTAGAACTCAGAATCAAATACACATTGACAGCTGGATTTTTTGAGTAATTGAACGAAGTAAAACTTAAAACCTAAATTACTTGCTGTGAATTCATTCTTCTTTTCCTTCCTTTAAAAGTGAATTAGTATGAAATTATTTAATAAACCATAATTCAGCTCTATTTTCAATTTACATAACAGCATTCCTTTTTGTATTTACTATTGGAAAAACTATCAAGCACATTTCTGGTTCTCCCAGGATGATTTAATCTAAAATTAAATGTGCCCATAAAGGATACCTGAAAATAAAGAATATACAGCAAATAACTCACCATGGAGAATCAACTCCAAAGTGAAGAAATACTTAAGCTCTTTGCTAAGGCCTCCTTTATGGAAGGAAACAGTGACTTTAGTAAAACTGCTGGTTTAGGCTTTGTTTGTTGACCGCTCAAGCCCCGAGTGACTTTTAGTGATTACAAGTTCAATAGAACACACTTTTAATTAGCAAACCTCTTATGTTATATGACTTTTAAATATGTAATTCATAATTTATAATGAACTCATTCATAAATATAACTAATTTTAAATAATTTCTTCTAGCAATCTTTTATACAAATGCCAATATATCATTGTAAAGAACTACAACAAGTATTTCGTCAATAATAATAAGGTATATTAAGACTCCATCCTTCTTGTATGTTTTTTTTCTTCCCTGTTACTTAACAATGTGGTAATAACTTTCATATTGGGAGAGTTAAGACACTTGCCACCTTTCAGAGAATGAGGGTTGGGGTGGGGTTGGGGGGGTCCAAGAAATAAAAATTCCCAGGAAATTCTTAAATGCTATTTTAGATTTTAATCACTTTATTAGATTTCTTGCTTGAGTGATTTGTGCAGAAAACATTTTATCTATTTTGTTTTCCTCTGATTACCGAACTGTGTTATACACAAAAGTCTACTTGAAGCTTGCTCACAGTTTAAAGACAGGTTTAATAACAGGTGAACACTGGAAAATATGCAAACAAAATGGCAGACATGAATGACTTCATTTAAGGCATAATTGCTTCTCATCAACCAAAGAAATCATGCAGAAACAGTCTCTGTTTTATCCAGCCAGGAAGAGACCAGAGAAATCACTCAGGCAAAGACACTAAAGGAAGGTCCATTCTTGGGTCTCAGCCAGACAACTAATCCACACACAGATCCAAGTTTAAGACAATAGTTCTTAGAATCACAGTTCATCATAACAGATAATTATACAGCCAGTAAGACAATAAGGTTTTTTGGCCTCTGACTATATAAACTAATTGCTGGCTGTGGAGCTCTGCCTGGAAGGCATATAACCCAGCCGTGCAATGTCTTTTTATTATGTGGGCACTGGTATAATTTGGGTGGACAAGAGAGTTAGTGTCTAGTGAATTCCATATGGTGCCTTTTTCTCGTCTGTAGATTATTTACTCCTGACAGACATTAGCCATATTTCAAATTGCTCCTTCCTCCCCGCACTCCCCTCCCCAAAAAGAGGTTTTAAAAGAAATCATTCTGTCCAGGCTTCCAAAGAAGCTTCCAGTTGATTAAAAATAACAATAAAATCTAAGCTCAAGAAAACATTTTAATTGCATTGTTTTCTAGCGTATACTTCAAAACACAAAACTGGTACATAGAACCATGCATACTTAAATGCACCGAACATCCACAGATTGGCTCAGCTAGGCAGGCAAAACTAAGATTTACTAAACAACACTGGGTTCGCGTACGTATCTGGATGGAATAAAGTCACACCTTCATATTTATTTTGTTCTGTTTTGTATTTTCCCTTTTGTTCTAATAGGCTCTATCATGATTGCTTTTGCTTTCTATTTATTGTTATCATAAAAGACAAAAGATGACTTCTTCAAAGATATTTATATAGACACTAAAGAACAGGGATCCTTCCCACTAGGAGCAAATTATATCTCTTCAATTTGTGTAGCTGCAAACACTGACCAATTAACTTGAAGTTGAGTTTTGACTCAAACTCTTGACCCTTCCAGACACAGATCTTTAATCTACATCTGGTATTACTGAACCAAGTTAGCATAAAAATAATCCCTGTTACTGTTTTTGCTGTATATGTTGCTTAGTTTCTCCATTGCTTGAAAAAAACAATTAACGCTTTATGATCTCCTGAGGTCTTGGACATTCCTGAAGCTCTCAACATGATATTTGTATGTTTCTAGCTCTTTTGGAGGAGAAAAGTTCTGGGATAGAGTATTTTGATAGAATAAAGTTTGCAATTCATTAAAGGCTTTCTGGCTCCCCTGTGCAGATGCTGACCATGACATCATATGCCCTGAGGCCCTGCTCGCAAAGAGAAAGAGGGCGAAATCAGCAAAAAAATAAGAGTCTTCTGGCTTGAATTGAAAAAAAAAAGTGCTTGTTTTTTGTTAAACACTACAAATTTGCAGAGAAGCTGGCAGGAGTAACAGCATTCTAAGCATGTGCTCCCTCGGAGACACAAAGACTCACTTACAGAAATACACTTCAAATCTGCACTTTGATCCTCGAGATTTATTTAAATAAAACAAGTTTTCAAGCTGCACCATCTACCCTGAAAACAGCTTTAAAAGTTCTATTACTAAGAAGGACTAAATATCCCTAACCAAACAAGCTCCATTTTATTTATTTTTATCACAAATTAGTGAAAATAGCGTCTACTGGAAAGAAAGAAGGTGGGTCTCTTCTGAGGTAAGGTGAGCCAAGAATGAAATTAGGCCCAAACAAGCTTACTGAGAGGAGAGAATCTGTTCTCTTTTGTCCTGAGTTGTCCTGTTTACCAAGAGTTCAGCAAGGTTTGGCAATTGGAATGTCTAGCATGAAGGTTAAAAACATAGTATATAGTCAGATACAGTGAGTAATATTAGGAGAGAGGCAAGAAGGGAGAGAGAGAGAGAGGGAAAAGACAGGGGGAGAGGGAGAGAGGGAGGGAAGAGAGGGAGAGAGGGAGAGAGGGAGGAGACAGGGGGAGAGGGAGAGAGGGAGAGAGAGGGGGGAGAGGGAGAGAGAGAGAGAGGACCCAGTCCTGCTATCAGATGCATATGTCCAATTATGGTTTCACATAGTGCTTTAGTGCGGGGACCAGTAAATACTCATTGAGTTTTTTACCCCATAGAGTGTCTATTTTTGTACTGAAAGTCAAGTGAACTCACCAATTATTTGTGGTTCAGTTTGAAGAAGAAAATAAAAGCAGAGCCAAGTCCAACAAGGCCATTCCCTGTGCAGCGCAGTCAGGGCTTTCACGTAGTTTTCTCATTGTGTGAGCATTTTTCCCGACTACACAGATCTTAAATAACGTAGCTGGAAAGTTGATATGGTTTGGATTTCAGATGATAAACAGTACCAAACGGTGTCATATTCAAATGTAAAACCTATGTATGTGTGCCACAGCCTCTGCCTGCTAAGGAGTTGGGTTGTATGAATGTTTTTCTGACTTCTAAATCACACGTTTACTAAAATGAGCTCTGCTAGATATCAGTTTGCGCACAGGCACAATGTGTCTCAGTCAGATTCATGAAACAGATAGCTGAACTATACTTTGACTTCTGACATCAACAATCTGACTTCAATATTTCTCCACAAAAAGAGACTCCCGACTCCCTCCGTGTTGTGGCACTGTGATGGATAGATAGCTTTGCTGCTGACGGCAATGAGGATAACGAACATATTCATCAGCGTGAGGGGGCTGTGCGTCCCACATCTTAAGTTTTTCAGCTAGTGGCTTTGAAATGCTACCCAGAGACACCTGCGCCTTTGCCTCGTCTCCACAGAACTGCAAAGCCACTCCGAAGAAATATTATTATAAAGTTGTCTGTATATCAGCATTTCTGTTCTAAACAACCTTTTAATTGCCTAGCCTCTAATTTGTCTTTGCCTGGAAACACTTGTAGACACATATTTTAATTTAAACTGCTCTGTTTGACTCCTCTGATCATCTGGGCTTTTATTGTCACTGCCTCACAATAATCTAATGTCATATATAATGGCACCAAATTGGGGAAAGCCCTAAAAGCTGCCAATCCAAAATGATCTGAATGTTCTCTCATATTCGTCTAGATGGGCTTGATTTGCTTGTGCCAACATTATTCATTACATTCTGCGTCTAACTAGGCCAGTGTTCTCTTGCATTCTCGGTTCCTTTCAGCGTCCCCTGAGGTTTCTTAATCAGCTCGTCTCCTGTGCTATAGAGTACCCAGAATGGATACAAGCCGTGCATCGTCACCAAAAGAGAACACTCGTGCCCTGACGGTGTTTACCACACTCCATACAAACATTTTTACCACACTGTTCCTTAACTTTGGTCTTATAAAACAAATCTTGTTTTGTTTGCAGCTAGAAGATGAGAGTTGCACCACATGCACAACTGAACATTTGCTGAAGAATTCCATGTGATGCTATTCCAGAGAGCTAACTACTATTAATGAGAACTTACTGGGGCGGCTACTCCAAAGATGATCATATATGTCTTCCTGGGAGGAGAAGAGTTTTATTTTATAGCTAATTAAAAGTTTCTAAAGATGCTGTGGATTTTTTTGTGCAAATTAAAATTAATTAGAGTTATTAAGGAGCCATGAAAAGAAAGATTTGAGAAATAGTGAGAAATATTATTTAAACCCTAATGGAATTCAGTGAAACCCACAGGTCTATTACAGGCCTCTGATTTGCCAGGATCACTGCAGGGAATCTAACATTAATAAGCACACTGGTAATTAAATCATTTGTTACTTTGTCTGTAATGTTGTAATGTTTCACTGATACTCTGTCAGAGCTCTTTGTGCAGATCAGAGCTAATCAAAGGTAATCAATTTTCAGCATTTGAGAAATCTGTAAATGATTATACATTCATCAGATCATTTAGTGGAGTGCGAGGAAAGTGCAATGCAATTAATCTTCCTGCATGAGGAGGAATTACCACCACAGAATTCAACAGTTATAATTAATTTCATTGTCTTGCTGTGAATTTTGATTGCTTTTCTTTGGACTGTATAGTACAAATGATGATTCATTGCAAAGTATTTGCAAAGCAAACACACCAGTGTGCTATGCAAATTAAAGAAGCTGTATAACAGATAGGTTTCAAACTTCCTATTTACTCAGGGTTGTTGAGTACTAATTTGCCAAATAATAATTGCTTGTTAACTTTATACACTCTTCCCTTGAATATCAAGATTGGTAACCAACGTAAACAGAAAGCACGTGCTATTTTGTATTTTATGGTATGTATGCAAAATACTAGTTAGTGCTTAAACTTCTTCCTTTTACTAAATAAGCATTAAAGATGCTTATTTACCTCTGAAATCATTTGCCATTTATTTCAGTCAGACAAAATAGATATAAGAAACGCATTATGCATGTAAATTTGCTTGCATGTGTGCTGGTCTTCTATTGTTGCAAATATAAACCTTTAGGAGATTTTTCACTTCAAATATCTAATAATTTGAATTTATTATCTAGAATGTCAAGATTTTAAATATCATATTGGTACATGATACAGTGTTATTTATTCTATCATTTAAAGATGTCCTGTATGATGCCTTTCAGTTTTCCAATGTTCTGTTCAGTTCAGACTATGCTTGTGGAGACAAAAACTGATTAAGAAATAACCTAAAACATTGTCTCACATTTTATGATTTACTCCTCAGCAATAAGATTTCCAAATGTAAATAAAGGTCACAGTTAAATGAAGAAAATGCATAAGTGTAACATTAATTGTTTGCCAAAATGACTCTAGTTTCTGCAATAATTAAAATGTAGAGCACACTTTCCTCTTCTTTAAATAGCTTTGTGAAATCCAAGTCAGACTAGGACTCCCATTAAGGGTATTTAAGTATTAAAACAAACTCCCATTCTATCCACACATTAGGATCCAAGAACACAAAGAAGACCTTATTTTAACATTTCTTAGTATGTTATGTATTTTGATCTCAATTGAAAACTAACATTAAATGTTATATTTGTCTTAAAAACATTCTGTGCAGGATGTGGCTGAGGCCTTTGTTGAATTCACATTGAAGAAAAAGTGGCTTTCCCATATGTCAGTGTTTTAACCCATAAATTAGCTTAAATTAGTTCAATCACCTGCTGGAACCAGAAAAGTTACAAGATTTACCTATTCAAGAAAACTCCAACACATAACAACAACAACAAAACTCAAATAGGTTAACTAGGTGAACATACTTTGAAGTGTGTAAAATTAAGTCAAGGCATCTCCGTTTAAAAATCTATGGCAAGGTAAACAATGCTACCCCATAGATTGAGATCCTGCAAGGTATGAACATGAATACATCTGGTCTTTTTTTTTCTGTGAGCTTAATTTAACTGTCTGGAAATCTAAACAAATATTCAAATAATAAATGATGATCAAATTATTATTTTGTTGTGCGAATCAACAGCATCACTCTGGGAAAACACTTCATAGCACCAGTTCTGTTCGATGCTTTTAAATGTATGTCTAAGGTAAAGAGGCAATGAACGCCTCCGTCAAGATATGGATAAAGAAAAACATTAAGCATGACAAAACCTGTAAAGTTGTATGCAATTTTTTAAAATTCAAATGGACACAAAGAAACTATGTTTCTTAGGAGATTTTTTCTTTTCAATCCATTCACAATACTTCATTTCTATCTTTCTTAACATCTTTTGAAAATGATGTTCCATTGTTGCTAGGATCATAATAGTTAATTCGTAGATGCTTCATGTAACAATATATGTTAAATGGGGTTTGATTAATTTTCAGTTATTTGGACTGGTAAATTCTGGAAAATCACTTAAAAATAAGGTGTTTTTTTCAGTTGACATATTTCATTTTCTTTTAAAGGTTAGGTCAGCATTTTTTTTACATTTGATCATATATATTGAAGGTATTTGCCTTGTCACCTGAAATATATACTCACTGAGTTAAAGAGGATGTAGAGAAACAAACATGACAGACCAAAGGTGCAAGAAACCCCAAAAGGATGATGCTTTGTATGCTCTGAATCCTGAGACAATGTCCAAGGCTCACTCATAAAATGATGACAAAATCTGACTTGCAGGAAATTTACTTTATTGGAAATGCACTATGTCCTGGCACATAGTAGGCATTCTTAGAAGGGAAACAATTACTATAACTCACAGAATGAAAAAAAAGGACATTTGTGTGAATTCAAGGTGGAACTATGAGAAGAGGGATCCATAATTAGGAGGGTTACACATGACAATATTGCTTTTCGCACCTATAATATTGGCCTCTGTTACAGAAAACAAACAAAAGTCTATTCCTATTGGTTAAAAACATTGAACCCATGTTAGAGTGATAATATGTTAAGTATTTCTTCACTCTTTTGTTCTGAAACTTTTGCTTTGGTAAATAGTTCACTTTAATTATTCCAGTTTTTTATATATCTGCTGTTCAGCCGTTTAGGTCTCCAGAATTACTTTATTTAAATGTCCAGGGTACTCCTCAGTTATTAAGTATACTTGTATTAGAACAAAAAGTTTGAAATGATAAAAAATTCTCCAAATTCTAATAGCATGTTTCATTATTATTCTAATTTGTAAATTTATTTATTGGATTCTACATTAACTTGGGTTATCAATTATTTTCTACATATGATTGGAGAGCATAAAACATACAGAAACTTTAAGCTTACTGGTCATCAATTTAAAAAACTAATTTCTGCCTTGTTATCAAGCTGTCAAAATGTAACTTAAGTTTCCTTTGACAAAATACCTTTCATGACAAAAATCTATCTGTAATTGTAAGCAAGATCTCTTAAATCCTCTGTGAAATTTTCTACCTTGAATTCTGCAAATAAAAACTAAAATCAGGATAAGCTTTGTGAGATTGAAAAAGTCAATACTTTATTTGAGTATGATAATTACAAATATGGGACAAATGTTTTATTTGCTATATAGCTTAAAAAGTTGATGAAACTTGATGTTTGCCCCAGTGCAAGGTTTGAGATCCCTTTTACAGCTGAATAAATATTATTGTTAACAAAATAAAATTTTTTGCATACTCATTATTACTGGCCATTTCTATTATTTATTTATCAAGCAATGTTTTTCCTTTAACTTTTAACTTTAGAAAATATATTTTTTTTTGTTGGGCATCCAAAATTTTCTGAGGAGTAGTCAACTACAGTAATTAATGAAATATAATTTTAGAAGGGGTGTGTATATTTTGGTAGATTTTACAAATGTTCTGTCCTTTAGAAGCACTAGTCTTACAAATTTTATTTGATGTGAGATGGAGAGCAGTATAAATAATCTGTCTGACTAAAAGTACCTACAAAAAAATAAAAAGCTTGACAGGTTCCTGCAGCATCATAATCTATGTGAAACATGCAAAACAACATGCATTCATAACACCTTTCCTGTCTGGCTTCATCTGTATTCATTTGTTGTCAAAACAGGTTTCCATATTTAACTTCTTTTTTTGATTATGCCTTTTCCTTTATTTCCTGGAATGATCCGTTATTATCTCTGAAGTGTAGATTTATGCCAAGTTCTATGCACTTCAGTGTGAAGAGTATGGCCTACAACTCTGGGAATCTCTGTGAAAGCTGTGGAAATCAAATGAATAGTCTAAAAGCTTGATGGCATCTGTGGATAGGAAACTCATTAAAGGCCCAGCCCTCTGTTTTATTTCTAACCACATTTTCCCTGTGGGATTTCAGTGTCTTGCCGGATGAAACCAGCAGGACTCATTACTTACAAAACAATGTTTAGAGTCCTTTCGTGGTATTGGAATGCTTCTGCCAGTCAGGTAAAGAACCTAGGCCTTTATCCTTTCAAGGACAATACAAGCAGCTCACATACTGCTTGGAAAAGTCATGCCTTTGAATGTAACTGCAGGTGTTGCTTCCAAAGGCTGTTGGTTGGTACCCTTCTATGCACTGTTCAATGGGATAATAGAAAATTCACTTTGGAATTCAAACAAAGTCTCAGAGAAATAGAAATAATAGGAACACAATTTTGAAACTTCCTTAGTTTTTCCCACGAACTATGGACCATGACTAATACCCTCAGGGCAAAAAACATCCCTTTGCCCCTAAGGGATGTATACAATTCAGTGTTTCAAATAAGCAAGTTTCATGACCTCACCAATTTTGTAGCTTCCATTCATTTACGAGAAAATAAATTTGAGGCAGAAAAGAAAGCTATGTTGTGAGATAGAACTTTAAAACACCCACTCTAATAAAAGATCAATGCATTTGAATATAAAGTACAACAAATAGGGTTTTTTTCACCCTTCTGAAAGAAATCATTTGCTTAACTGGATTCTCTAAACCAAATTAGTATAGTTCTTACTGAATTGCTTGCCTCCCTCTCTCTTTGGTGATGTGGCTAGTGGCATTTTGGAAATATTCTTAGAACTTGTAAAATTCCTGCAAGAATAATAAGGACCTTGCCTTTGTGGTATCAAAGAGATTCAATCACTTAAAGTAGTACTATAGGCTTGTCAAGTGGAATTGCTTTTACAGATTTGCAGAATAACTCATCCATAATGGCTGAAAATTTCAGCCATTTTGTTAAAACATCCAAGGCAGAAGAGATTAGCGTGCACTATAGAACAGCATATGTATAATCACGCAGAAGTTTAGAACACGTTTCACAGTGAAGCACCATTTAAACATCCCAAGCTCTAGTCATCGCATTATGGAAAACAATGTGAGCTATCTTAAAAAAATAAAGTGTGACTTGTCTTTGGCTGGCTGATGAGACTTCAGTTGCATTTAAGCTCGCTAAAATGCCTTTCTAAACAAAGTTGCTGTATGTGTGCTTTATAGATGAGAAGGTCATGTAGAATTGACTAGAAAGAATTTAAAAGCCAGGGAAATATGGCAACCATGGAGAAAATTTTAAACTGTGAAGAAGCGTTAACCTAGTTGTTGAGAAATTAATATCAATTAGATTCCTATTAATAATATTATGATAAGCTGACAGCCAACATCTGGGTTGCTAAAATGAGAAGCCACAAAGATTTTCCTTTTAAAACATAAATTTGACAATGGAGACCCGTATGATACTTCTCAATGGGTCAGTTTTAACTTATCGACTAAAGGCATCATGCATTTTCACAATTTTCTCTTAATTCTGAAAATAAAATGAGGAAACAAGTTAGCCGTTTAAAGTTTGTTCCTTGAGTCGGGTGCACATTGCGGCATCAGTCATAAACTTACCTTCTGGGGTATGGTGAGAGAATTGGAGCATAATTGCCAATGTCAAATTCACCTCTAATTTTCTACACAGAAATGGTCATGAATAAAATACTTGGAATTTTATAGTCTAAGAACCAAATAAACTTGGTGGAGAATAAATATTTATCTCCCACTCCCATTTCCAACTTCAAACGTTGGGAATTGCATTGAGCTTGAACTGTGCATGGTGTCCAATGGAATCAAAAGATGGATATAAAAATGCATTTAGCTTGAATTTAAATTCTTCTGCTTGCTAACTTCTGAAACAATGGAAAGGAAAATATGCTGGAGAAAAATGCCTGAAGAGCAGAAGGCAAGTGATGACATCATCCTTTTACTGAATGAAACTTGATGGGGAGCAGAACGTGACTATCAGGAAATGTTATGACTAGAGCAAATCCAACAGGAGTAAGCAATTTAATAAAACTCTAAACTCAGTCCACTCAGAGCAACAGAGTTGAATATACAGCACTCACCCTCTCTGGTCAAAGAACTTCAGAGGCCTTACAGAAGCAGGTTGGACCCCTCAACAGTATCTAGTACTGTCTCTATGAACCTGGCTTTTGCTGAGGTAAAGAAATACATCAACTTCTCTCCGAGGAATTCTTTCTTTAACTTCAGCACTCTCCACATAATACTGTTGTATAGAGGATTAGAACATTTGTCTTGAAATCACACAAAACTATCTTAACTAATCTATCTATTGACTTACTCACTGCTAAATCCTCCTCCTCCTACCTGCCCTCCTTCCAAATCACACTGAGTACTGAGTTCTCCACCCAACTCTGTCAGCTCCACTTAGGCTTAATTCTAGGAGATCAATAATTAAGACCACTTCTTCCATCTTCAGCATGGGGTCTATTGAAAAATAAATATTAGAGGCAAAAAACAAAACTACAAATGTCAGTTCCAATACTGGTAAATAATGGAAAATCAAAGCATACAAGATAGCAAATCAAAACCTAACACCAAAAATAAATGTAAAGCCAGACACAGACAGTGGCCATATTTGCAGACCTTATACGGGTGGAGGACCGTGGGATAGGAACCAGCAAGGGTGAATCTTGGTACCACCACTGGGTAGACCTGAAGATGGGTGCTGAGGTGTTTTTCTCGTACTTCCAGAGATTCCTCTCATTTCTAATGGCTTAAAAGTGAAGGCTGCATGGGAGTCATTAGTTCTCCACCCTCCTAGATAATAGGACGGCTATTTCCTTTCATATTACAAGACTCAAGAATCATTTCAAGAACAGTTGTGATTTGACAACTGTTTCCTGAGTCTGCTAGTCAGGTCGCTGATGTTGACATCTTGTTTATCCCAGGCACATGCTCTTCCTCCTTGTTCCATTCCAAACATATGATTTCATTTTTTCCCTGCACCTTTCTCTGTAGTATGCATTTTTTTAAAAAAATGTGTCTAGGCTGTTTTATTATATACCCTTGTGGATCAGTGTAAACTTTTGTTTTATTAATCTGCATATAATTTACCATCTTCCATCTCATGTTAGCTTTCTGTAAGACAGATGCTGCAGTTCATAGAAGTGTCACACTAATAAGATCCATGTTCAGCTTTTGAAGAGCTAAAGTTCAGTTTTCCTGGTTAAACTTCCCTAAGCCTTTCCTCTACTTTCACAATTTTACACCACATATTCTTCTCAGCTATTCCCTGTGCCTTGTTGCTCCAATAGAAAAAAAATGGATTCTAGAGAAGAGGACATTTAAGACTGAAATAGATTTCTGTAACTATCTATTCACCGAACAATATTATTTGGTCCGTCCAGTGGAGACCATTACAAACTGCCCCTAACTTAAATAGATGTCTGTTTTGCACACTTTGAGGACTTGTTTTATCTTTTGTTTTTGCTTTTTTCCCCTATTTAAAGCTGACTCCCCAGGTTAGAAATATCAGAATGATGTAGTGATGTTAGAAATATAAGACCTTGTGTGTCCTTCTTTTCCAGCTGAACCAGAATCAGCATGTTCCCAACACCCTACCACTGGGAGATCTCTGCATATGTTAATTTCCACAAGTGTTCAGTTAGTAATTAAGGCTTTGTTACACAGTCTTGTTGTTCAAACTATTTTTGGAGCTGAAGAG
Organism: Rattus rattus; assembly: GCF_011064425.1. Lineage (NCBI taxonomy): Eukaryota > Metazoa > Chordata > Mammalia > Rodentia > Muridae > Rattus > Rattus rattus. Next base: position 63,469,519 of record NC_046160.1, read on the forward strand.
TAGAAACCTGAAGGGAGTTCCTTAGTTAATTCTCATAATTGCTAGGAACATCTCGGTTTAGGAGTTAGAACGGTGTTGAATTCGGTAGGACACTGTATAAGAGGTTCCAAGTTTTGACCAACTGTAGAACATTGATCATGTTCTTGAAGCATTGACTCAGACATGGACTTGAAATTAGTCCTCACTACTTGCCTATATCATGAGTTTGTCATGTTTCTGAAAGTTGCATTTCTTTATCTAACTCTAATATTTAGCATTGTGATACTGCACTGGCCAGTGTGAAAGACGCAGAAGTTTATTCATCCCTAAATAAGATTCTTTATGGTTGAGGAATGATTTCTGCAACTTGTTCTAGTGTGGCAGTACTACCAATGGCCTTTGTGTATTTAACACATATGATTTTCACAATAGCATTATGTGGTAGCAATACTTTGCCATCTACTCATGCACGATATGGAGGCATAATGAAGTTATGCAGTCTGTCTTAAGTCAACCAGATTCTAAGGCTTAAGATCTGATTGAAACTCAATTGTTATCTTGCTGGAGCCCACATCTTTAATATCTATGTGAGAAACAGAGTTTAAGATATTTGGGCAATTTTCTTGTTGGTTCCTATAATGGCCAAGGGTATATATTGTAGGTTAAGAGTATGGTTCCTACTCTATCAAGAAATTTAAAATTAATCACTAGTGTAGGAAAAGCTACTACTCAAACTCTTGCCATCACCTTTTTAGGCTGATAGTCACAACCTTGAATCTAGCAGTAACAATTTCTTTACTCTCTGAAGTCAAGTCACTTAATGCTCTCAGTGGCCTTGGGAAATATACAAGCTAGTTTCCAATGATCACTTTGAAGAACTCTGGAAAGAGGGAGAATGTGGAACCAGCCATTCCCAATCTTCCTCTGTGATAAGCAGAGGCTGTACCCAGTAACTGTTCAGAATTATGTGGATAACAAAAGTGAATGGGAACTCAATTTGTCTTTTTGACTCCTTCATCAGGACTTTTAATATTTCTAAATTTTATTATAGCAGATATGAAGTTTAAGAATGACAATATAATTTCTTATATCATAAAACTCTAAATATTGTGGTCATGGTGATAGCATTTTAAAGAAAAATGTAAAAGTCAAGAAGAGTTTTTTGATATGTCATTCATCCCTTCATTCATGTAATATCTGATGTAAACTCACTTAGCTTTTTATCTGATTTTTATCATACCTGAGATGGACTAGATGCCTTTTCCACAGAGTCGATGTTCCAGTTAGCACAGAGAGAGAACTGGTATCACAGAGGTGAAGGGTTTGTTGTCTCTGTTTTTGAGTCTTGATCACTTTTAGCAAATGGCAAAGACAATTATACAGATACTTAATTTAAGAACATTCCATACGCAGTTTAAACTTCATGGATAAACTTCATTGATAATAGCTGCTACTAGGTGAAAGCTATTTTGGAAGGAGAATGATTTTCGTGATCAAATTCTGCCTTAAAATATTGCATGAAAGTGATAACTTAAATTACTAATTTTATTTGCAACAGCATGTACAGTAAAACAATTCTAAATATAGAAACAAGCATTACAAACAATCAAATCATATGTATAGTGTATAGAGCATGAACCCCTATTTCCATATCTATTTACCTGTCTACATTTAAAATATGTAATGTTTACCATTTTTTGATACGACTACATACTTAGCCGGACAGTTAATTGAGAAAATGGATATTTTGAAAACTTTGTGTGAGAAGATGAAAATTTCCCAAGCATTGTTACTGTGCGGGAAGATAATATTACTGCACATCATTAGTAGAAGATGTTCAGAGCATTGCTTCTCTTTCAAGACTCTTCGATTTTCTATTTTAAACGTTTCTATTCCACCATTCCTGACATTTGAATTCATCATTCACGTCTGTGACATGTTTTCATATTATCATTTAATACCGATGTCAGTACCAAACATTAATAAGGGTGCAAACATCTGTTGTTTACTCCGAAATGATTAGCTTCCATATATAATAATGAAAATTTACCCTATTGCAGTGATGTTTTTATTTTTAAAAACCTGCAAACATTTTCGACTCTGTTGATGCCTTTCAAAAGGCAATGAAAAATCGATATAGGCGGTGTGACTTAATCTTTAATCTGAGTAAATTCTAGGACTATGGACAGTGAAATTTATTTCAGACGGTGCACACATTACCCTGATTTTTTAAATGTATCAGAACACGCATAGTCAGGTTTGACTTCATGAGACTCAGAAACAATGCAATCCAAGCGGTAAGCTCACCTGCACCCCAGGGAAAGAAACCTTTCCATCTTCTCTTCCTCTCCCAGTTTGCTAGTTACTTCTTTGGTGACATTGAAGACCAGATAGAGTTGGTTAGTGAACCATGAAGGCTACACACTTCCTTTTGGTTAACCCTTGTATATCTTGGAAATTTTGTTTTATTATTGTTTTTGACAGAGACTTTCCTTAAGTCTATAGTTCAGGTGTAAGGTTTCCTCTATGGAATTTGTATTAGGTATTTTGGTCTGTAAAAGGCTACCTCCTTCCCCATGTTCCCTTTGTAGTTTTAAATAACTATTAGTATTTCAAGTCAAAGACACATATTTAAAGCTTAAAAGCTAACATCAACCTTTCTTACCATAGTACAAACGGAAGAATGACCCTGTTAGTCTTTATATAGCTGCTATCTGATGATGTAATAAAAATGCCCAGTCATGAATGAGTTCAGAAGGTGGCAAATACACATTAGACTTCAATACCAGAAAGTATGCTGCATAAGCTCACCAAGTATGAGTGAGCAGTTTTTTATTTACATTTCGAATGCTATTCTCTTTCCCGGTTTCCCAGACATAAGCCCCCTATCCCCTCATCCTCCCCTTCTTCTACAAGGGTGTCCCCCTCCCCAACTACCCCCTTCCTTCCCCTGACATTCCCCTACACTGGTGGGTGTCCAGCCTTGGCAGGATCAAGGGCTTCTACTTCTATTGGTGCCCAACAATATGCAGCTAGAGCCACGAGTCAGTCCATGTATAGTCTTTGGGTAGTGGTTTAGTCCCTGGGAGCTCTGGTTGGTTGGCATTGTTATTTTTCTGGGGTTACCAGCCCAGTTAGCTCTTTCAATCTTTTCTCTAATTCCTACAATGGGGATTCCATTCTCAGTTAAGTCGTTAACTGCTAACATTTGCCTCTGTATTTGAGATGCTCTGGCTGTGCCTCTCAGGGGACAGCTATGTCAGGCTTCTGTCAGCATACACTTCTTAGCTTCATCAATCTTATCTAGTTTTGGTGGATATATATATATATATATATATATATATATATATATATCGGCTGTTTACCAATGTGGGGCAGACTCTGAAAGGCCATTCCTTCAGTCTCTGCTCTAAACTTTGCCTCCATATCCCCACCTATGAATATATTTGTTCTCCCTTTTAAGAAGGACTGAAGCATTCACACTTTGGTCATCCTTCTTCTTGAGCTTCATGTGGTCTGTGGATTGTATCTTGGGTATGTAGCTTTTGGGCTAATATCCACTTATCAGTGAGTACATACCATGTGTGTTATTCTATGATTGGGTTACACTCACTCAGGATGATATTTTCCAATTCAATCAATTTGCCTATGAATTCATGAAGTCATTGTTTTTGATAGCTGAGTAGTACTCCATTGTGCAGATGTATCACACTTACTGTATCCATTCCTCTGCTGAAGGGCATTTGCGTTCTTCCAGCTTCTGGCTATTATAAATAAGGCTGTTATAAACATAGTGGAGCACGTGTCTTTGTTTTATGTTGAAGCATCTTTTGAGTATATGCCCAGGAGAGGTATAGCTGGGACCTCAGGTAGTGCAATGTCTAATTTTCTGAGGAACCTCCAGACTGATTTCCAGAGTGGTTGTACCAGTTTGCAATCCCACCAACAATGGAGGAGGGTTCCTCTTTCTCCACATCCTTGCCAGCATCTGTTTTCACCTGAGTTTTTGTTCTTAGCCATTCTGACTAGTATGAGGTGGAATCTCAGGGTTGTTTTGATTTGCATTTCCCCAATGACTAAGGATGTTGAACATTTCTTTAGCTACTTCTCAGTCACAATTCCTCAGCCAACAATTCTTTGTTTAGTTCTGTACTCCATTTTTAATATGGTTATTTGGCTCTTTGGAGTCTAACTTCTTGAGTTCTTCATATATTTTGGATATTATTCCTGTGTCAGATGTAGGATTGGTAAAGATCTTTTCCCAATCTGTTGGTTGCCGTTTGGGTCCTTTGCCTTACAGAAGCTTACAGTTTTATGAGGTCCCATTTGTCGATTCTTGATCTTAGAGCATAAGCCATTGGTGTTTTGTCCAGGAAATTTTCATGAACATTTTTTTTAGGTTGCAAACTGTGGAATCATGAAGAAAAAAAATATTACTAATAGGTTTCTGTTGACCAATTGTCTAAAAATAGGAATTTCATCAACATGGGAATAAGAATGCTAAAGATGTCATTCAGTTGTTCAAGGACAATTGTCTTAAACATATGAGAGTGAGAACTCCAGGAACCTGCAAATAGTTAAATACGGTTTGAGATTATGACTATTAAAGTTGGAGGGCGTACTGCATAAAGAGTTGCGAATTAGAACAAGATGATGTCATTCAAACGTTAAATACTAGATTCCCTCCATAAGGAGTCGTTAGATTACTGATGTTAGTAATACAGAATTTCAGCAGAATAATTTATAAAGAAATAATTTATGGAAGTGGATCTTGGTGGATACAAATTGTGGCAAAGAAACAGTGGGATGATACAGAGAGGTAGTCAGTCAGGATCTGATGGTAATGTAACTGCTAGGCAACGTGAACGTGGTGAGGTGTACAATGAGGAACCTATACAGTAATGAGATTCACACTTTATTCCATGATACGGGGAGGATGAAATGTATAGATCAAGGCAGCACCTGCCCAAGGGTAAGAACATAAGGTCTGTTTGGGAAGATTGATGAGAAAGAGGTTGAAAATGCTAGCTGGTACAGACAGGTAGAAGCTTAACAATCTTGTCTCCATTTCTCAATGGCCATCATTGGAACTGTGAGATGTGATTTGCCTTTCAAGACTTGGCCAAAGGTTGACCTTCCCTGATTATGCTTTCATTTCCTATCCTGCCTGCCGTACCACTTCCTGAGCACACTATCTCTATGGACGTCTTTAGGGAATAGCTTCATTATCATCTCAGTGTCTTCTTCTGAAGATGTCTACTTGAGATTTGCCATGAATAAGAAAAATCTGTGTAGACTATTTAAATTACAAAGGATAAATGTTCAAGCTAGGAAACATTGCATCCTTCCCCATGGCACTTCTTAACATCTATCAATATTGCAAATTGAATACACATTTGTAAAGCCTAAAAGCTAACATCTACATATGATAGAAAACACATAACACTCATCTATCTGGGTTTGAGGATTGTATAGATCTACTTGACCTTTGAATTTCATAATTTCACTTTTATTAATAGCTGAGTAATACTTAGTTGTGTACATGTACTGCATTTTATTATTTATTCTTCAGTCCATGGACATCCTGGCTGTTTCTCTTTCCTAGCTATGTTAACAGAGAAGCACTGAACGTAAAAGAATATCTCTGTAATAAGGCATTGAGACTTTTGGATATATACCCACAGGTGATATACTTATATCTGGTGATAGACTAGTTTCAGTCTTTCAAAGAATCTTGACTTTGATTTCTACAGTGGTTGTACTAGTCTTCACCATGACAAGTAATTAATATTTTTTTCTCATTTCCCCATATGCTTTCCAGCATCTAATGTCATTTGTTTTAAAACTCAGGGGCATCTTGACTACCATAAGATGAAATCTCAATGTATTTTTAATTTGCATTTCTCTGATGCTTCTGATATTTATAATAATAAAAATATGTTTATCAATTGTTTGTGTTTTATCTTTAGCTGAAGAGCTATTGACTTTTGCTAACTACTCAAAATGGCAGAATTAGTTTCCTTTAATAATATCACCTCTAATATGTTCATAAACCTCTTGCCTAGGCCTCATACTCTTCACATAGGACAACATCATGAACTTAGAAGGACACACAGGAACACATAACCACATACATGCATGCACATACATGCAAGGAAAGAGGGCGGGAGAGAGTGTATGTGTGTTGGGGGGAGACAGAGAGACAGAGAGACAGAGGTACAGAGACACACAGAGAGAACTAAGGAGATTGAATAGAGTCAGGTTGATAAGGGTGAAGTTGTGGAAGGGATTGATTATAATCAAGACCACTGTGAAATAACTAATTAAAATATTATTTAAAATAATCCATGCTAAAATAATCCAAATTTCTTGGGAGATATCAGTAAATAATGTGGGCTAAAAACCATTACTGTAAAATTCATGATAACCAGGAGGCTTTTTGAGGTGTTGAAAAACAGTCCTCTCAAACAAGATTTTTTTTTTTACCCTGACCTTTCTAATGGGGTAAAATGTCAGCATTCTAAGTGTGGAGAACTGTAGAGTTGTCTGATGAACAGGTGCAATGGCAATCCATACGTGTATTTGGATACAGTAATGAAAGATCCCTAGACCACCACTGAGTGGGGGTTGTGGGCTTTTTTTTATTAGAGAAGAATGAACATCTAAAAATTTATATGTGGGGCAAGTGTGCCATTTTGGCCATTCTTTTTGAGAGGTCTATGTGATGGCATCTTTCAATGTAAATAAGGATATGTCTGCATTGTTTTGGTTACTGCATATGGTATATATATATATATATATATATATATATATATATATATATATATATCATATAACAGATTTTCCTTGAAAGTATCTTGTTGTATCCAATGCTTTCCCGTGAACAATGCTGTGATGAATGACTACTTAGCATTCTCAGCTTGCTTTGTATTGTAATTGGTTATCTTTTCCTAAGTGAAAATGGTGTCAAATAGAATTTCCTGGTTAAAGAACATATCTGTATTTGACACAAGTAGTTGTGTGACTATGTTTATTAGACTTTGATTAGTGCACTGTAGCTATTTTCAGACATACCAGAAGAGGGCATTGGATCCCATTACAAATGGTTGTGAGCCACTGTGTGATTGCTGGGAATTGAAATCACAGCCTCTGGAAGAGCAGTCAGTGCTCTTAACCACTGAGACACCTCTCTAGCCCTAGACTGTGTATACTATACACAGTCCTAGCCCTATGCTATGTATAATTTATTTCTTCTTGTTGCAATATAGTATCATCTCTATTATATACCCCCTTTTCATATTGTAACAAAAATGTTATCATGTCAATTTTTAATTTGTTCACTCATTTTGTAAGTGTTGGGGCACTTGTATGAAGGAAGGTAGGTGGATGTCAGAGACATCTTGTGCAAGTTGGTTCTTCTACTATGTGGGTTCCGAGGATGGAGCTCAGGTTGGCTGCTTGCTGGTAAGTGGCCTTACCTGCTGATCCATCTCACTGGCCCTTCTAGTTAATTTTTTGCTAACGTTAAGCTTGGATAATGCAAATTATGAAATCTACCATGTGGAGGCTTAAAATTTCTGTTCTTCACATATCTAGCTTGTGCCATTCCTAGGTTCCTGTTGTCTTATACCTTAGCCACCAGGGCAGGGAAGGAACATCACCTTGGATTCTGCCTCCATTTTATAAACCAGAGGCAGCTTCTCTAGGTGCCACTCTACATTGTCCCAGGGCATCAGTGAGAGTTTTTCTCTAGAAAACAGTAGATTAGTATGGCGTGCTTTGATTCTTTGGACTGTTTTCTGTTTGAAACAGTTCCATGAAGCTCAAGCTAGTCTGAATCTCACTATGCAGTTGTCATTCACTTTAAACTCCCCATACTCCTTCCTTTGTAGTCGGATGATTCGGTGGTACCTTGTTTACATCTTTGGCCAAGCTGGGTTTTTGTTTTGCTTTGTTTTGTTTTTTGCTTTCTTGTTTGGTTTGTTTTGTTTTCCTGAGATTCAGCCACATTGTCTTCAGGGTTTTGGGTGTAATAATAACCAATTGTATGCACTATCATATCAGACTCAGGATTGTTGATAACCTGTCTTTTCTTTAACTCACCCCTCCCTTTGTTCTTCTTCCCTCTTCTTTCCTCTTCTCCTTTGTCTTATCTTGTCCTTTCCTCTCCTTCCCTCTCCTTTTCCTCTTCTCTCCCCCCACCCCCCACATTTCTTCTTCATGTTTTTCTGACCTACCAACTTTGGGATCTTTTCTATATGAGTTGGAGGACAAAGCATCTATGGGTCGAAGTCCCTGAAACCTTAAGGACTTCCATTATGTAGACCATTCTTTCCTAATAGTACTGAAAACATGGGTATTTTACTAAGTCTACTGCAGTTTACACTGGGACTTGAGGAAAGCTGTTACGCTTTGCAAGTGCAACTGATGAGAAAACGCTGACTATGCAACAGTGTCACACAGGGCAATGTGCAAGATAAGCTGCAGATCCTATAAACCCTGCAGGAAAAGACATGGGCACATATAGATAACCATTTTCTTTATCGCCTAGTTTCAACAGTTGAGGACAGTAAGCAGGTACAGTGGAGACAAATCAGAAGCTTCAAAAACAAAGCAGGATATGGGCTAGATATCCAGGACTCTGTGGCCAGACAGAAGGAAAGAGGTTTTAGCCAGTAAAGATTGGGAGTTTGGGGGTGATGTAAAACTTTGTGGGGAGGGACTTCCCAAACTTGAATTTCACAGCTCTGAAAGGTTTAGAGTTTGTATTGAGGTTATTAGTTGTTCAGTGGAATAAAGCAACAGCAAGAGGAAGTCAAAGGCCAGGAGAGAGTGGGACAGAGCACTGAGTTGGTCTGCAGGAGAAAGATTGTGAGTGATATGGAAATATGTTATGAAGAATTGGATTTATCCACTCTCCATCTCACTTTCAGCTCCAGGGAGACAAACTTTTCAAGATAAGAGACAGTCACAAGAAGGCTGGTCCTCAGTGAGTATAGAGAAGAAGGCTCTCCCAGCCTGTAACTCACACAGAGGAGACAATGCATTGAGCAAGTCAGGAAAGGCTGCTAAGCTTGCACTGTGGACAGCAGGCAAATGAGTTTGGACTAGGAGAGAAAATTAGTTGCCTGTTCTGAAAAGAACATTCATACCTGCTCACTTTTGCTGACAGATCTCTGGAGCGTGACAATCTCTTTGTTCCTTCTCTATGACCTAGTCAGTAGGAGACAACTTGGTCTGAGCTCTCAAAACAGTGCTGAGTAAAACAAATTTTGAGAGGTAATACAGAATTGTGTATTGGCAGTGAGAATCAATATGTTGAAAGTTTCAGACAAACGTGGTATTCACTTGTGGGATAAATTTGTTGAAATTCTAATGTAAACCTATGTAAAAGTGATCTAGTACAATGAATTGTATCGTGGAATTTGCAGAAATACTACTAAATTCTTTAAGCCTCACCTTCTCCCAAGCAGATGCTAAGGGAATAAAGAAAACAATTTATACATCTAGACTCTGAGAATTGCATGAGAGAACAAAGTAATTGGAAGCTTTGAAAAAAATATCTAGCCAAATCAACCCAATGTACTGACATTTGTCATGCTTAGTTCTTATAATTTAGTTCTCATAACAAAGCTCAGACCTGTATATCAAGTTAGAACAGGGATAAAAAATAAGTAGTACAATTAGTAGGCAGGGACATGGCAGCAGGCGTGTTATTTTCTTGCTGTCACTTCATGTCACTTCAGCTTTTCTGAGACAGTGGCAGGAGGACCAGGCAGGTCTGTGTGTTTTTACAAGCGACTGTCCTGTCAGTCTTGGGCAAAAGGGACCTCAGACTCCAGTTGGATCACAGCTTTGGATTTCTCCTCTATGTCGAATCAGTCATTTCCTGTTTGGTGTGAGTTAACAGTTACTTTGAAGAATTTTTTTTTCTCCTGAGTCATCGCACTTGATAATGTCAGCCATGGGCTCACTGGGACATGTTGTATTGTCAATCTGTGATTCTCACTTTGGGCCATTTCTGTTGCTTGTGTCTCTTCTACTTTCAATTTCTCTTTGGTCGCTTTCTCCTATTTTGGGAGAATTCGGTCCACGTGCAGAGAAATATTATAGGTTAATCTCAGCAGGATGCGTGAGAAAGGGACTTTGGAAACAGGATGAAACTTGGAGTGTCATAATTCTATTTGCAGAGACTTGATCCTTGCTTACATGGACTGATCACAGTTGCTGAAAAAAAAAATAACTCTGTGATATTTTCATGGATTCAGCCATATGGCATCGCCCTACCTGAACCACCATTCTGTTTTCCCTTCCAGACACTGAGGAATGCAATATGGACATCCCGTCTGACTACACAGTATACAAACTCTTTACCTAGTGTTGCAGATGGGTTTCATATATCCAAAGGGCTGTTTATTAATGTGGATATTTTTTCTCTTGCTTATTTACATATTGCTCAGAAGCCTGCCTACAACACGGGATAAATTTGCATGCATGTCATGTCTCTGGAGTAAAGCATACTCCTACACAGTAGGGCATGTCATTTCACAGAGGCAAGTGATTTTTGGGGGTCTCAGTTTCTATGTGTGGTGGGGACAGTGCCATAAAAGCACTCTTTACAAATCACGCTGTTTAAAGCACTCTCCAGAAAGGATTTAGACTTCTCAACAAATGGAAGGAGGTGATTAAATGTTTGAGAATATAGGATATGTTAAATACAAAGCTAGTGGAAAAGATAGGTGCAAGAAGTGAAACTCTTGGAATAACATGGGCTAAGAAGTATTCTTGGACTTGCTGTTCAATATCAGGAGCATGATTAGAACATACTTAATTTGAATCCTTTCACCTATAAATTGAAAAATAACATATCTTACAAAGTTGCAAGTACTTGATACTATTTATCAATCATTTAAAATCATGTTAAAATTTGTTTAGAATTGATGCCTATATATTATGGGGACATAAGTATTAATAACTGCCTGGAAGTAAAGATTTTACCTTCTTATTTATTCATAATTAATTTGTGTTCATGTATATATTTAGGTGAATGCAGATGTGAGCACATAAATAAATGTGAGAGTGTGGAAGCCAGAGATCAATGTCAGGTTTCTTTTTCCATTATTCTCTATCTTGTTTTTCAAGACATGGACTTTCCCTGGGACCTGAGACTTGCTGATTGGCTAGACTGGCTGTCTAGCAAGCATTAGGACCCTTACACCTCAACCTCTCAGTGGAAGGATTAGAGATATGTGCCCCTGAACCATATTTTTTTTAAATGTGCGAGCTGAGAATCTGAACTCAGGTCCTGTGCTAGTTAGTTTTTGTCAAGTTGATACGAAGTAGAGTCACCTGGAAAGAGTGGCCTTTATCAGAGTGGACTGTGGGAATGTCTATAGGTTATTTTTTTTATTATTATTAATTTTAGGACTGGAGGACCTAGCCCTTTGTGGGCAGTGCTAACCCTAAGCGGCTGGCCCTGGAGTATAGAATGCCATCCGAGCAAGCTAGGACACATAAGTCAGTAAAGAGCATCCCTCCATGTTTGTGTTTCAGGTCTTGCCTTTAGGCTCCTTCCATGAGCTGCTGACCTGGCTTCCCTCAGTAGTGGGCTGTAACTAGTAAGATGAAATAAGTAAAACCTTTGAACCCTGAGTTGATTTTGGTCAGTATTTTATCGCAGCAAAATAAAGCATGGGAATCCATGCTGTCCCTGAGAGTCGTTGCTGTGACAGGTCTGACCATGTTGCTTGGGGCAGGACTGTGGAAGCCTTTGGTGTGAAGTTCTCAAATCACCATAAGCTATTGTTGGGGAGCTTTGTAGATAACAATTTTGAGAGGAATGCAAACAATGGAGAGCTGGATTGGGAAGCTTCAGAAGGAAGTTTGAGAATCATCCAAAGACTCTATTAGGGTTGTTTGTGTGGTCTTTTGAAGGAAGCGTCTGTAGTTTATGGTTAGCTAAGGCTGAATCATGGGCTATAAATTACAAGAGATCAGTATCACTTAAATTAAACTTTAAAACTTTACTTAGACAGATGATATGACCAGCAGCATTGAGGGTATATAACTTGGGAAGTATTTCTTTGACATCAACACACAGAAGTTGTGGTGAAGGCTATACATCAAACTGATAAGAGAACTTGATAATGTATGAAAGTTCCTACATGCTCCTGGTTATGAAGGATTGAGGAAGTAATGGAGTGAAAATGAGACTTAGTACCATGTGGAAAGACTGGGGTCCCTGTAAGGGTTCAGGGAGCTTTTGATGAAGGTGAAGATGCACCAGGTCCATGGGATGACTATGAAAGACAGCAGTGGGTATTAAGTGTCGCTTACTAGCCTTAAGCTTCTCAGACAGACTACATGAGCTTTTGTTTCTAGAGCTGAACAGTTAGGGCTACTAGAATATAACAATCGAATCCCACATTCTGATTTTGCTTTTCCTTAAGTGTGATTTTGGTTTTGTTTAAATGTGAATTTTTATGTTTTTGTTCTTCCCTTTGGAGTAAAGCATTTAAGTTGTTCTTGATTTTATAGGAGCCCATGGTGAAGAGAATTTGATATTTTAAAAAGAGTTTGAACTTTTAAAGTGTTGAATATTTTAAACAACTGTGGGATTTTAAGAATATACTATGTTTATACTGTGTTGTAAACGTGACATTTTAGAGATAAATAAGAAAGAAAATGTTATGGTTTAATAGAAATGTATTTGAGTATTGAGTAGACAAGGGCTGAATTGTGCTGGCAATTTTTTTTTAACTTTTCACAGACTTAGCTACCTGGGGAAAAGATCCCAAACTGAAGGATTTTGAAATCTCTCCACCAGATAAGTTTGTGAGCATGTCACTGAGAACACCTATTTAAAAAATATTAATGATTGTTGTAAGGTGGAATGAGATTCCACCTCACACCAGTCAGAGTGGCTAAGATCAAAACCTCAGTTGACAACACATGGTGGTGAGGATAGGGAGAAAGAGGAGCACTCCTCCATTGTGGTAGGATTGCAGACTGGTACAATCACTCTGGAAATCAATTTGGAGATTCCTCAGAAAATTAGATATAGACACACCTGAAAACCCAGAAATACCACTCTTGGGAATATACCCAAAAGATGCCCCACCATGCCATAGGGGGACATGTTCCACTATGTCCTTAGCGGCCTTATTTCTGATAGCCAGCAGCTGGAAACAACCCAGATATCCCACGACAGAAGAATGAATACAGAAAATGTGGTTCATTTACACAATGGAATACTGCTAAGCTATTAAGAATGAGGATATCCTGCATTTTGCAGGCAAATGGATGAAACTAGAAAATATCATCCTGAGTGAGGTAACTCGGACCCAAAAGGACATGCAAGGTATGTTCTCACTAATAAGCGGATATTAGCCAAAACAACAACAACAACAACAACAACAACCATGAAAACAGGCACAGAATACCCAACATAAAGTCCACAGAACTCAAAAAGGTCAACAAGTTGAAGGGCCCATGTGAAGACTCCTCAGTCCCACTTGGGAGGGAGAAGAAAGCAACCACAAGGGAGGGGAGGGAGTAACAGGGGAGGGAAAGGTGATGTGGTTGGGGAGAGGGTAACATGATCTGGTATTGAGTGGGGGGAAAGTAGTGAAGCCATGAGGGCCAACAGAAAGAATGGAAACAGGCAAGGAAGGAGGTTGGGAAGACCCTCCAGAATGTACCAGAGTCCTGGGAAGTGAGAGACTCTCAGGACTCAAAGTGGGGGGACCTTAGATGAAATGCCCTACAGTGGGGAGAGGGAACTTATTGAGCTCACCTACAGCAGAAAGACAGGGCATCAAGTGAAGGGATGGGGTTGCTATCCCACAGTCAAAGCTCTGACCCATAAATTTTCCTGTCTGGAAGAAACCCAGGCATGGAAATGGTGGAGAGCCTGAAGAAAAAAAGGTCCAGTGACAGGCCCAAAGTAGAATCCAACTCAAGGGGAGACCCCACAACCAAATACCATTACTGAGGCTACGGAGCACCCACAAAAAGAGACTCATGACTACCCTCCAAAAGACTCAACAAGCAGCTGAAAGAGTCTGATGCAGATGCTTACACCCAACCAATGAACAGAAGCTGCTGACCCCTTTGTTGAATTAGGGAAAATCTGGAGGAAGCTGAGGAGGAGGGCAACCCTGTAGAAGGACCAGCAGTCTCAATTAACCTGGACCCCTGAGATCTCTCAGACACTGGACCACCAACCAGGTAGCATACAGCAGCTAGATAAGGCCCCAACACATATACAGCAGAGGACTGCTGGGTCTGGGTTCAGTCAGAGAAGATGCACTTAAAGGTCGAGAGACTGGAGGCTCCAGGAAGTTTAAGGGATGGGGGGTAGGGACACCTTCGTGGATCCCTGGGGTAGGGGGAGGAGGTATGGGATGTGGGACCGTTGGAGGATGGACAGGGAAGGGAATAAAATCTGGAGTGTAAAAATAAATAAAAAAAAGTTTAAAAAATTAATGATTGTTGCTGTAGGTCCTAGCAGACTGTACAATGCCACCACTAAGAAGTAGTTCTAGCTTATAAAATAAGCAACCTTAGGAGGCCCTGGGGGGCAAACCAGAAATCAGCATTCCTTCATAGTCTGTCCTTTAGTTCCTGCTCCCACATTCCTGTACTGAACATGTGCACTGGCTTCCATGCATGATGGAAAGCAACCTGTAAGATGAAATAAATGCTTCCCTCCTCAACTTGCTTTTGTTTGGTGTTCTGTCAAAGCAAACCAAAAAGCAAACAAGGACAGTGTGGTACCTAATTTCCTCACAGCCATCTTTCCCAGCTAAAAATTTAAAGTGATTGTACTTACCAAAGGGTTCTTGAAGGGTATATTCCTAGTACTTTTGGAAATGTCTGATAAGTAGTAGATCAATCCATTTTTGTTTTCCAACTATAAAAATGCATTAATCTGTATAAAAGCATTTAATGTACTTTAGTTGTTCCTCACATTTATGAAGATGGAATTGGAATCTTATGGATGATTTCTGAATAATTTTCTGGCAGTAAAAGAAACTAAATATGAAAGGGATTTAGATTTTTTTCCCACTCTTTGTTTGCTTCACAATTTCTTAGTTTATAAGTAGAAAACTAGCATGGGGGAAGAGTCCACCAGAATAAAAGTATAGAAACATTCAAGTGTTTTCTTCATTTACATAGATCCCCCTCATTTCCTGGAATGCCATCCTGCCTAAGAACAAATATTGTTCTTGTTTTATTATTTACTAAAAAACTGCATACTCCCTAGTCAATGTTTTGGGCATAACAGTTATTCAAGATTTATTAAACAGATTTGTATCTCTTTGCATTAAATACTAGAGAATTTATACTTATGCTTACTTCATCCTTTCTTGCCCCTGGATGTAGGAATGCTATATCTTGTATTATTTGTATATTCAAAAGTTTTTATTTCTGTATGTATTTTAAATGTTAACAAAAATATTTTATTTTTGTATACATTCTACTTTTACTGCTTTGGTTACATGTTTATAAGTAAGTTTACACTGGTTACAAGGAAAATTGCACTAAATATATTTTAATCAACTTCTTAATTTGGCTATTCATAACCATTCATCTAGTGCTGTGTTAATGCTTTGCTGCTATAAAAATCACTGAGACTGTAAGATATCTATAGGAAGAAGACCTTGCCATAGCACACCTTTGGGAAGAATGTATATTATTTTCTCAAAAGTTAGTCCTTTCACTTTTATCACATAAAACCTCCAGATGGAGGGCCTATCACAGAGGCACACTTTCTTGCTCTCTGATGGCACACTGAAATACCGACTCTACAACACGGAGCAGGATGGCATGGCCACAGCTGTCAACGGTAACACTGATATGCACCTTATGTCAGAATTTCCACATTAATGCTGATGCATTTAGGAAGCCTATGGTCTAAATCTGTCATCCCTGTTCATTTAGAGGTTAGCGTAGTTCTAAACTGTGCCAACTCCAGTGTGAGCATGATGAGAACCAATAAACAAAATCACAAATCACTCTAAAGCCAATTGTATCTTGAACTGGAGCTAGAGTAAAGGTCAGGGGAAGTGGGATTTCTCATTTTTCCTCAGTTGCTGTGACAGCAACCTTTCTAGTAATTGAGTTCAGCTATTAAATAGTAAGCCAGAAACATGAAGAGGGACTTAGTGAAGGGGCAGATTTCTGGGTTCCTGGCCCCTTCCTGTCTTGAGCGTGTGTGACACTGGGAAGACTGATCAACCTTCATGTTTTCTCAAGGAGAGTATAAAAGAGAAAGCTTTGATGAGATAATTGTGATCTTCGTTAAATCTCCAATATCTTATAATCTATAAACACAATAGGTTACGCTACAGGGCTGAGATATTGATGCACATTTATGTGAAATATGTCACTTCTATTACAGAAACCTGATTGAAGTAGAAGCAATGCCTCAATAGTTATTTTTTATGTAGCAGATTATATCAGTGGAAGACCCCGCCATAGACATCCACATTTTATATTTATATATTTCAACACATTCGAAAGGTTCATATATCGCTAAGATTTGTCTCTGAATTTTAGGGAAAATGAGGAAAAAAACTTCTACAAAAAATAGGTTTTAGGAAAATCGTTACTGTGAATTAAAAAGTATTAACTATCTGAAAAATAACACCGGTAATTTAACCATAATTCATGCCTCTTGATAGAGTCCTGGCATGCGTGTGGCTCGTCTTTCTATAGTAACATGTTGACAACAGAGCAATAATGATGTTTAATTCAAACAATCTTTTTATGGCAGGCAGGATGTGAAAAATATTTTTGATACATTCATCATGTTTTTATGTTCCAGGATCATCTTGCAAAAGCAGACTAAATCTTTCTGAAATGTGTGGTCCTTCGATTTGAGCTGCTAGAATATTATGACTCCCTTTGTCTTCTATTTTGTGATTTTGCCAGAAGTTGAAACATGGAGAACAATAGAGTGTACATGAATAGAATTGAGCATCAGCAAAGGTGTAAAGATAGTGAAAGCTGACAAGAGACGAGCACTAATGAGCAAAAATAATCGCTTTAAATCCTCGCGTTAGATATTTGTATACCTATATCTCTGTGTCACTGAAGGTTTTACAAAGAACAAACACTTTATTAAAATGAAACTGAATCTTCTACTGATGCCTAAGTGCAAGTTATTTCAACTAACAAGGAGTTTATTTAGTAGATATCTGAAAGAATGTCTGATCCTCTGGTCTTTATGGAGCCCAATCTTATATTAAAATGTAACAGGATCTCAATTACACCTTTCTACAGTTATTTATTGATTTGTGCAGTTTTCCACATATACTATGCTTCTTCATCTAAAACCCACAATTAGCAACCTTCATCCAAAAGCCAAATGAACTATCAAAATGACCTGTCACTTCATCTAAGAAGGTTGCTTTAGAAACCCAAGTGCAGTTGTTCATGGGAACTTTTAAGTTGTCTCAAAAAGTCTCTCCCATTTCTTCACCTTCTTACTGCACAGGGATTCCTTCTCTTTGTCACCCATGTTCTGTTCCTTTCCCTTAAGCCCTTGATGCTGCCATTTTATGTGTGTGTTCTGTTAGCCATTGCATGTTTATGTGTGTGTTCAGCAAACCAGCCACGATAAAAGGAATTGAAAAGAAAATTGTGTCTGTACCATAAAAAGGACAGATTTATACAGCGCAGATTAACAATGGTTTACATGTCATTTACATTTTACTTGGTTTTGGTAATTGAGAGATGAAGTATGTGGGAGGGCATGAGTAAATTATGTGGAAATGGTACACCATTTATGGATTTTTGAGCTTTGTGGGGGATCAGGACCAAAGCACCAACTACATAAAGTGATTTTGGTATTTGCTCAGAATCAGCAATCTAGTTTCACCTCCTTGTCAGTCTACTGACAGGGCTACACATTTAGCTGATGCTGGAATGTGGACAGGTTGGTGGCAATGTCACTTATAGTTTAATATAACTTTCTTTCTTTCTTTTTTTTTTTTCGGAGCTGGGGACCGAACCCAGGGCCTTGCGCTTACTAGGCAAGCGCTCTACCACTGAGCTAAATCCCCAACCCCCTTAATATAACTTTCAATGTTAAGGAACCTTCGATTGTTAGCCTTACCTGCCTCCTTATCTTTGTCCCTAATTAGACTTTGCCTTAAACTGCTTCTTACAAGAAGAAAAAGTTATCACAATCGATTGGTTAAAATAATTTATTTTCACTGGGATCTTTACAGAAAAATATTTTTCCCCCAGAAATGAGTTATATACTTCCTCTTGTCTATGTGGTCCCACTAACTTTATTTTTACTTATGTATAATTATCTCAGACTTCACTATATCCTGTAACTGACACATCTAAGGTAAAATTATTTTATTGGTTCCTTGTCCTAGTGTATTGGGAGACTCTGCCAAAAAGAGTAATTGCTCCTTTCTACCCTTTAAGCAAGATATTCAGTCAATCTCACAGGTAAAGATCACCCAGCCACATCCCCAGTTCCCACCTTTTCTACTCTACATCCCAGCTGCAGCTTGCTTCAGGTTTCTCTTTCTTCCACGTGGTAATGATCAACATCTCAATCTCTTGTGTTTCCCATGTCTCTTATACCACAGGGCCAGGTTCCAGCTGTCTTCTTTATTGGTTACTGGTGGCAGTCTCCGTGTATCAGTGAAACACCCTTGCTTTCACTCTACAGAATTTTGCTAGGGTAGATCCTTGACAGTTGGTTAATTTTCCAGATAACACAGAACTAGAAGTCCTTGCACATGCCCTGTGTCTGAGCTCTGTCCATTGAGGAGGTGCTGAAGTTACTTGCTAATGCTGGTTTGAATTGCAAGTACGCTCTCTTTTTTTTTCTTTCTTTCTTTTTTCTTTTTTGCTTATTTTGAACCCAGTTGATGTCTGTAATCTAACTTCCATTACATGTCTTTTTAGTCAATAAGACATATAGTATATATTTAAAATCTCCTCAGAGACTGGCTTCAAGTTCTCACCCCACAGTACTCTCAAGTGGCATGCTCATCAGAGGATGTGGCTGCTGACCTCTGCTCAAGTTATGTAAGCAGAAAGGAAGGCTCTATCTTATGTGTTAACTCTAGCCCAAATAAATCATGTGACACCCTGTCTCTACTCTTGGTCAGACTGATTTATTTATTCAGCGAACAGAGCAGAGGAAGATCTTTCCTTTCACCAGTAGTCTAAATATTATAAAAGTGAAGACGCCTCATTTGTTACTAGCTTGCGGAAACCAAATGGTAGGTAGGGCATGGAAGGTTTGGCTGACTATGCATTTGCCAAACATTTGCATAATACATTCACGATTAGTAGACGGGAATGCAATGCGGTGAGTAGAATCATCCTCTGTTGGTGAGGCCAGATGAGAAAAGAAATGAAGGGGTTAGACATGATAAATGCTAAGTTAAAAAAGAAGTAAGAAAATGACAAAAACTTCTGTGGTTTTAGAGGAGGTAAATTACACTTAGAAGTTAAGATACATTCTTTTAACTTTAGATTGTGAATAGAGATAGAAACCAGAGATTTTCTTAGATATCTTCTGAGAACATTACCATTATCACATTAAATGAAGATAAGGGGGATCTGTATGCACCAGGACCAGATAAAGTATGAAATTAATACAAACATCCCACTATTCTAATGAAAAATTACAGAAAAAAAATCAAGGTTAAAAAAAATAGTTCATTAACTTATTAAATGTCTTTTTCAGAGAAAGTATTGTCTATTCCTTGAATTTTCTTTGTACTTGCAGAGAAACTAGAGTTTATCCAATTTGTATGCTTGACCTCTGAGCTATAGTAGAAGCCCCAAGAAAAAAGGAAATAGAGGAAATGGGTATTTTCTTGTGTCAAGAGCTGGTCTCTGAGAAGGAAGGGTGGTCCTCAGTTTTAAATGCTAAATATACAACTTAGATGTTGGAGTAGACTTAAAGGTTCTAAGGCAGAAGACATGTATGCAGTCTCTCATATTCATTACAAAGCTTTTCTTATCAGTATTCTACAAAATATAGGAGAGTTGATGGTTTTTCTCTATGTAATTTATGTATAAAATTGATAATTCTAAGTAGTACTTGGACAGCTTAGATGTTTGTATTTTATAATAAAATGTTGATAAGTGTAGTTAAAAATAATGACTGCTCTAAACATAAATTTGGAATTTCTAAAATTCTAATTTACTTGACAAGAAGCTAGCAAGTCACTAACTATGTTTCTTCCAAATTATTACTTCAACCTGGACTTAAAATACCTCGTGAGCATATTTATTGTTTATAAGGCCATGCACGTATAACAATGTCGCTAATAGTTAGAAATACTTAAGTCAAAATCAATAACATTTCAACAAATCCTGTTGTTTCATGAATGTATTTGTTGAAGTATTTTCTTGCAAGCTGTTCTGATGTCTTAGAAGACAGTGTTGAGTATCCATGGGAACGCGTCACATGTTGTGCTTCTCTAATGCAGTTGGTGCTTCAAACTGAGAAACTGTGGTGAGATAGTGGACAATATTGTGTCATAAAATTGGTAGCAGTTTCACTCTCTTGGCAGGTCACATGTTGGTGTGACTGTGACTCTGATATCTAATAGTAGAGCGAAGTGAAAAAAAGAGAGAAATCCTCCAGCACCTTCTTCTGAATAGATGTTTCTGCCCTCGCTGTGCTAGCCATTGGATTGTGGTTGGTTTCCACCAGACCTCTCTGCCAACCCACACCTCCATTTCCTTGTTCAATGATCCTTCACTTCAACTCTGGTATTAACTTGATCATAGTTGTTTAATAGTTAATTCTCTATGTCAACTCCATTGAGGTAACATAAATAGTAGACAGAGGATTGATTCTGGTGTCTGGGAGGGTGTTTCTGGAAGTGATATGTGTTGGGATCCATGAACAAAGTAAGAAATGACCTCCCGCCCCCAATGCAGTGAGAGCAGAATAATTCAATCAAGTAAGGGCCTGGACAGTGAGAAAAGATAGAGTGAAGGGAATTTACTATCTCTGCTTTTTCAACAGTTGGAAGTGAGATACCTGGTCCTCCATATTTGGCCCTTAGGCTTTGCACCACGGGACTCCACGTTCTCTGGCCTTCGACTGGGAACTTCTGTTCCATGGCTCACAATTCTTCCAAGTTGGATTGAAAAATTCCACTAAGTACTTTTGGCACATAGTTTTCATGTAGCATATCATTGGACTGGTGAGTTTTTGTCATAATGTGAGCTCAAATTGTAATAGAGCCTGTATTTAATGATTTCTTTATTAATTCTGTTACCTTACAAAGAGCACTGTGACATTCTTTATATTTGATTAAAACATGCAAATCTTTACTTCTGTAAATACATAGATGGCCAAGAGAAGATCTTGTTCTTATTAATCATTTGCTTTGAACATGTATCCAGTTGTCGAGGAAATTATGCTTGTTATGAAAAGCCTGGTATGTTTTCATGTCTCTTGGCCTTTTATTCTCTTAAAGAACAAATATAAGCCTGATTCCATTTTATCATTACAATCTCTACAATATCATACTTTTGTTTTAAATCTACTATTTGAATGTCATAATCTGTAGCAACATATATTCTAAGATGTAAAGCAATGTGCATAAATCTAAGGATTCAAAACGAATTCATGGAAACAATGCATACTTACCAATTATAAACCACTACTACCGATATTTTGACTATACTGACTTTGAAATAAACATTACACTTATAAATAATACATTTAATTATTTAAAGCCCACATACATAGAAACAAACAGAAGTAACTGGAGTGGCAAAATTAGAGATTATACTTATAATATTTTTCAGAGGATTGTGTTTTAAGATTTTGTGATTTTATTTAAGAAATCATCATCCAAGGTGATAATTTCCGAGTGCTGGGGTTCAGTTGGCCCTGCTGCTGTTTTGAAGTTTCTGGTGGAGAGTACACATCTTTTCATATTTGAAGTCCACTGCTCCTATAGTATTTTATTTGGTATCAGCTCTTCCAAAAACTTACCAATCCACACATTTACTTATTTTTTAAACTTCACAATAGCAATCCAAAATTCTTAATCAGTTCTTGATGGAATTGTCAATAAAATAGACGTGGAAGTGTATATATCATCCATACCTATTTTATGAATAGCTAATAGTCAAAGATGAAATACCCTTTACTTATAGCATGTTTATTTTGGGTAATAAACCACGCAAGAACTTTCTGTATGAATTGTGTACTACACTCTTTTCCTGCAACCCATAAAAACCTCAGTTTTAGGTTTCCTGAGGTTGAGACCTTTTTGGACTGTTGGGAGAAACTCCACTTTTCATGATGTATATTTTTCTTTATGTTGCTATTATGAATTGCCAATGCTTGCTTACAAACACTTATGATGATGACACTTGTCTCTGTGCACATCTCTTATTTAATTTCAGTGTCAGGTTCACAGAATTGTGCATAATGACTTTGAAGGGTTCCTTCTATCTTTGGTTTCCTTTTGTAATTGCTAAAGCTATATTAATTGCCTATTCCTTGACGACTTGACTTTTTTTAACTTTCTTAATGAGTGATTTGCTATTTGTTTTTTATCTTGTTATCTATTGCTCCCAGAATCAAATCCATACTCAAGTGATAATGAACCTATCTTTATTTTAAACATGTACATAATATTCTCTTATCTATCTCTTGTTTTTTAAATTTTTTTTAAAGAATTATCATTGTTTCATGCAGAACCATGTGTTTTGGGAGAAGTGGGATTTACATTTACTTTTGTGGCCACTTTAGTTTCTGTCACACTTGTGGTTTGTTTCAAGCGCCTGCCAGTTCCTGGTTATCTGCTCATGTGTAAATGAGGTTCTAGGTTGAACACTTTTGGTATCTGAAACAGAGTTTCAAGATATCTGTAGACAGCAGAGCAGATGCTAATGGAAAATGAAAGCCTTTCATGTCATTTCACACTTCTTTCTCTCCAGTTATGAGAACAACCAGGTGCAGGGCAGTTTGAGTGAAATGAGAGGGAGTAAGAATGATTTCTTCTTCCTACTCCAAAATGATTTGCTTCTTAGGACAGAAAGGTGTGGTAAAGTATCTCCCTTATCTTTGTCTGAGGTTGAAAACCTACACAATGGTCTAAGTTAACATTTCCTTGCTTTCCTAAATGCTTTAGAGATTTCAGTCTTTATAACATACACACACGTTAGATTCCTATTTAGATTTATACACAGCTGAGACTTTTGCTCATTCACGGCAAGTTAAGCAGTGTCCATAGTCTTCTTTCCTTTGAGATAGATTTACCATTTTCTAAACTTATTGCTATAAAGTTTGGCTCATAGGGCATTCACAAAGGGGGGGGCATATTCAATGCAGAACAATTTTATATAGAAATTAAGGAGAACAATGACTCTGATTGAATGCCTAAGCTGGTTTGAACGGATACAAATTAGAGATGACAATACTGAAGAAGTCACACCATATGGAACATCCTTGTTAGAGATGCAAGCAGCAACTTATGTCAGGTGGCACCCAGGCACTTTTCTTTTGTCTTTTCATTGTCAGCACAAAAAGGGACTTAGGAGGAGGCTGTGCAGTTCGCCTGACATTGCTACAACTCATCTTCTAATGACCGAGGATGCGGCTCAACAAAGCGTCTTTCTGATTTCACTCTGGCTGGTTCTCTGTGAGATTCTGTACAACCCACGCTGTGTCTCTAGGGCTTCACAGCAATTGTAGTCAAATCGTTAGATCTCTCCTTGACTATTGGAGGGATATGGGCATGCAACGCTCAAGTACTAGCCTTAGACTATTGGGTCTCTCTTTGGCTTCTCATCAACCTGTTCACTGAGATGAGATTCCTTCTAGTAAGTTCCCAAGTCCTGAAATAAGTCCCTGACATCTAGATAATGATATATATATATATATATATATCTCAGACATAATATTTACTTCGTCACATTTTTATGTTAGTTCCTCTTATTTTGCTGTAAAAACATACAACAGCAGCAACTTAACAGAAGGAGGATTTGTTTTGACTCAGTCTACTGTGACAGAACAGTATGGAAGTGGAAGTAAGAGATGGGAGGTCACATTGTGTAACCTGGGACCAAAGAGAGAATACTGAAGTTCATAAAATATTTGTATCCTTTTAACCTTTATTTAACTCTGGGGACCCAGCTCATGTTTAGTAAAGTTTACTTAAACTTCAGATACCTAATAGTGTGTCTCCCAGGTAATTCTAAAATGAAAAAAAGATTAACCATCACAGAGCACTGTCACTTTGCCTTACCAAACTTAAACTAAACAGAAGAAATAATAAAAAATAGTAAATAAATGAGATTTTGCCTTTAAAAACCAGGGACAATGGATAGAAGTGGGAGTTTACTATGTGTAAAATATTTTACGTGTATAAAAGGAAAAAATATTTTATTCTAGAAACTCTGTTTACAAAAAAAGAAATTAATTTTCAAAGTCACATGTGACCAGTAGTCAATGAATAAGTTTATGTAAATGAAGGCTTGTTTGCAGGCTGCATGCTGAGAATCTAACTTTCCTCGTTTTGTTTTCCAGCTCTATATTATACCTGAGAATTATTCTCTTTAAATACACTTCTGATAGGAACATTACTGACTTAAAAGGACAATAAGTGAGGTTCCTCAGCCTAACTGAAATGTTAACTTATATTAAAGTGACCATGGATTTGAGGGGAGAGCAAGGACGGACATATGGGTGAGTGGAAGATTTCTGGGTGGAACAGAAAACAGAAGCTGAATGTCATTGCTACCAGAGTTTCTTCTTTTTATTCAGTCTAAAATGAAGAATGCTGCCTATGTTCATGATGAATTTCCCTTCATCAATTAATCATCTCTGGAGAAGTTATCATGTACCCACACAAAAGTAGACTGAATTAATCCTCAAGATATTTCTTATTCCAATCAAGCTATTGAAATTAAACAGGACATGTCACTGTTTATCAGATGAAAATGCCCACCTGCCTTCTATCCATTATCCCTGATATCTTTCCGAAACTCAAATTCAAGAAGCCATTTACTTCAGAAAACTTTCAGTGGCCCCCCACAACAGAAACTCTTTGAAGTGTCCTCCATGCCTCTGCACAGGTGTCAGGAACGCACAACTAATTGACCATGAGCTGTAACTCTGAAGTTGTCTGTCAATATAATCTTCCCTCCCTTTGAGATTTCCCTTGCTATTTAACCACAACAATGGAGATATTAATACAAATCCTAGAAACAAAGGAAGACATAGTAATAGCTTACAAACGTTAGCACTTATCTGTATCAAATAATCAAACTATTATGTCTTCCTCTTGCCATTTCTGAACCACACAAATACCTTTAAGGATAGAGCTCTGTCATCTAGTGAGCATTTACTTTCTATTGATGAATTGTGTCTTGTTTGTTCTATTTTAATTCCCTTATTTTTTTTTACCTTGGTGAAGATAATTATTTTTATTATTACTGAAGCAGAGTCTCAACAAAAGAAACCGGAGTTTAAACCATGAACGAAGATGTCAATAATGGCAAAGAAGAGAAAGGTTACAAAAACCTCTATTTTGGGCAGTGCATTTACCCATATTTCTGTGTTCTTAATTATAAAGTGAACTCCCAGGATTCATTTGTGATCAAACTCAACATTAAAAATAGCACCAACAACTTTTTTGCTGATTGTCTTTGGCCCAGATTCTTTCAAGAATGGTAAGTCTGATGGTATAATTATAGTTCCAACTAAGTAACTCAATTGATAACATAATGCGCTGAATGAAGACAGGAAGGGGAAAGGGAATGTTTTTAAATACGTTTTTGGGTATTTCTAATGACGATCTATTTTTCGTCTCCTGAGACACCTAGTCCTTCCTAGAAGCTTGACTGTCATTGTAGTCCCTGCAGCGTGACACCACTAACAGACCTGGTTGTGTGTTTCCGAGCAGAACAGCTGTGCAACAGACTGTCTGCACAGTCCCCGTCTCGAGATGCAGCTCAGATCCCTGACACTGAGGCAGCACCGCACCAGCTGGCTCTGCTCGGCGCACTGCTATTCCTGGATGATTTACCTGTTCTCGGTCCTGTCACCTTACTGTTGCTGCCATCTAATTAAAATCCTCGTTCCTGGATTCACTCTGCTACAAATTTGCAATGCTCTCTGTGTTCTTCCTGAGCCTAAACTGGCCATTTTTACTTTTATGATACATGATTTATTTTTAAATTCATACAAGATGCTTGATTATTTATTTGTGGTATATTTTAGCTCTCTTGTGGAGTCTCGATCAGAGTAATCCTCTTCTAATGTATTCATATAGCGTAAAGATCTAAATTTCCTAATCAAAATCATGTCAGCAAAAGTAGAGCTGCTCTTGGGATAACATTTTAGTCTAGAAAATGATTTTCCTTTAAAAAGGATTCAATGGACATGATGACATAAAAAGAAGTGGCAAAATTACACACAATCAGTTCACATAATCAAAACAGCAATGTTTTGTATTCAGTAAGGATTTCTTTTCTACTGTAATAAATGGAACAAAATAGTCTTTTTGGAAATCTGCAACTGTGTTACGGCTACAAATGCAGTATGACTAGTTTTCTATAGAGTTAAGGAAGTGGATTTTCAAAACTTCAGAGTAAAGTATCCCTTTGAGACATGATCCCAAAATATGTGGTCAGATAATATCTTATCACTGCCAAAGATACTTGACTTAGAAGTTATTAGAGGCTCTATTAAACTAGCCTGTGTTTATTTTAAAAATAAGACCGTTTATGGAAGTAGATGAAAGAATTTTCATTTTGATCACCAGTTCATCAAGAAGTGATAATGTCTGACCTTAGGGGTATTTCTGGATTACCGAGGGAAGCTGTTTCTGTCTTGTAAGTTGCCTAGGTATTCTTTGTGCACACAAATGCTGCAATGGTATTTTTTGTCTCTTTTATAAGGTCAGCTGAGTTTCTCAGAAATATTCTACTTCTGTGAAAAGATTAGTTGTGTATAGCATATTTTTATGATTCCATACATAAAATAAAAATAATTACACAATGACTTTATGTAAACTGAGTAAACATCAGTGATTGCTGTGTGGACCACAAAATTAAGGTAACTTCCTCTTTAAGAGGTAAAATGATAGTCATTTCTATGTCTAAGGGGCAATAACCAAATCAGTGAATATGATGAATAGCCTGCCTTTTTAATTAAAAAAAAACTTTTGATTTATAATTATAAATTAACATATGAAATTATCCTGGTTATGCAATCACTTCTTACTCAACAATCATATGAGCCTTTGGTCTTTTTCTAGAGTTTTGTTCCGAGGAACTTGATTTATGCTGTACATCTCTTCAACCTTCGCAGTGAACTACAGACTGTTCTGTGCACTTTATAGCAATGATTTTAGCACTGCCATAACTAAACTACATTAGGGGAGTCAAAGAATCACAGAGCCAGTGGCAACAGAGCATTGATGGCATCTCTCGGTTGCCAGGCTGTCTCAATCATATAAACTGTCAAGTCCTCAACCCAGAACGAGGCACGCCACACCTGCTTCCAGATCTTCTCCAGGGGCCTCGAAACCACTAATGTACTGCAGAACTCCACTGGGAAGTAATATGTTTTCTAAGGGACGTCTGCTGAGATTCCCAATTCATAGACACTCTTCCAACTTCAACCCACAGATGAGTCAAGAAAATAAGACCATCCCCTTAATTGAAACAAGCTTCCGTAATAACTTGCATTTGAGGGACTGAATAGATGACTCAGAGGCTTAGAGCACCTGAGGTTCATGGAGTGGACCAAGCGTTCAGTTTCCAGCACCTAAATAACAATTCACAACCCTCTATAACTACAGTTTCAGAATATCTGATTCTCTCTTCTGTCTCCCGTTATCTAGCAGAGACAGACAGGCACATAGTATGGTAGTACAGGTATGCAGGACACTCATGCCATAGATTACATGCAGGTCTGGTGCCTGAGGAGATGAATGAAGCCACTGGATTCCCTGAACCAGATTTACAAACAGTTCTAAGCACTATGATGGTCCTGGGAATGAAAACCAGGCAATCTGCAATGGCAGCAAGTGTTCTGATCACTGGGCTATCTTTCCAGTTCTCTAAGAATCTTAAAAAGGAGAAGTAGATTTAATAAACTTTTACGATTAATTATAAAATGAACAGTTAAGTAAATACATAGACCTAATTATTGTAGTTAAGTATACACCTAATTATAAACTTATGCATAAAATGTATCACATAATTAATTACATTGTGTTTAAGATAAGTGTTTATATATATAATTATCTTAGACACCTGCATTTATTTTTTATTTTCAGATTATCCATGTTAATCTACAAAGAGTTGAGGCTATTTAAGCAAATCTGTATATAATATGATTAAATATAATTTAAAATTAAGTGAATATAAGCAAAAATCTAAATGAGATTTTTGAAGATCAAAAACGTTAAGTTACATGTTCTTTCTGTAACAGGCAATAATAATCCCACATTTTTCAAACATACACACACACACACACACACACACACACACACACACACCAGCCACACATACAAATTATGACACATTCCTATAACAAAACTCTATGTAGGACAGAGGAAAGGGTTCCATAGTAATGTCTACTGATGTTAAGTAGACCATAACACAGGGCACGGGGTTGGTAGCATTATCGTTCTGTTTGCAGTATATAATGTGTAAGAGACTAGTGCTGTAGGGTCCTGACTCCTAGTAGAGAAAATGCACTTGCCCTGCTTAGATGATGGAAAGTTGCAGAATGAGACCTCTAGGAAGACCAGTCGAGTGAGTATGGCCCATTCTGGATGGACCTTGCAATTTTACTTTCATCACTATTTTGATACAAAGATACTAAAAGCAATTTTTGAATTATATTGGAATGCTACATTAATGACGAAATTGTGATCTTTTTAAAGTAAATAAAATTATCTCCATAATTTCATTTATAGCATACTATTAGTAAAAGACTAAGTGACCTTGGTTCCAACCTAGTACATCCCTAGAACAGGCACTTTTTTCCTTGAATATTTTTCCTCTCCCTTTTTCCCTCTCCCTTCCCTTCTTTCTTTACAATATTCACAACATTTTGGTGTACAGCAGGAGAACTATATTCCCATTTACGTTACAAAGGACATTTACATTTTTGTAGGATATATTGACATGGTTTTGTGGTTATGGTTCTTGCTTTCGATTTAACAAATTATAGAAAATTAGAATCAATCCTCATTTCAAATGAACAGCTTACAAACTGGCATAGACTCTTTTAAAGATGCCCTCCAAAGGTAGCAGGCACACATCAATGAATGTGGAGTGAGAAACCTGCAGGCATGCAGACAACATGCTTAAAATGAATAAATAAAGGTTTTCTGAGGCTGAGTATAATTTTAGCCAAACTGCAAATATTAATGGTTTAGTTGGAAGCATGCCTGACTCTTGGTCCTTTTTCTCTTTTTTATTATTAAGGTACCCAAAGATAAAATTCACACCATCTGATACCTAGAATTACCACTGAGTAAACTTTTGTACTACTGAAAATGTACATCAGGTGCTTGGGTAGAACTGCGGGGGAAGAAATGCCCTTGTCATCTGGCAGGGTTTGAAAGTATGCGTGCTGCTTAGTTTGGATACCATTTTCTTCCAGAAAGAGAACAACTTTAGTACAGGGGGAAACCCTGCATTAATTTGCTTCTCCATCCGTTTTATAAGTTCAGCCTGGTGGATTTTGTATGTGTGCTTGTGCGTGCTGTATGCATGCATAGAGATGAGCTGCCCATGGGAGGGGATATATGCAGAAGAGAGGTCTATGTAAGTTGCCTACCCCTATTGCAATGGGTCTTATTTAGGACAAGGTCTCTTACTCAGCCTAGCACTCACTGTTTTGGCTAGACTGAGCAGTAAGTTCCCAGATCTGCCTGTCTCCTCTCCCCAGGGCTATGGTGACAGGAGTGTACAATCATAACCGGTTTTCATGTGGCTAGTACATTAGCCACTCGGTTACTTGTGGCCAAACCCAATGATTGTTACCATATTTAGAACTATCATTAATACTTCTAACCTATTGTGTTTACTACAGTTACAATATCACAGAAAACTATGGCAAATACTCCATGGTGTTCTTTAATAAACTAACTGCAGATATCACTCCTTCATGTTATAATGTGTTCAGAGTTTCGGTTCTTTTTTATCTTTGTTGTAAGAGCTTTAAAGGGTAAGAGCATGCATTGAAAAGTAGCTGGTTAAAGACCTTTTTTACAAATGAGAAATCTGGTCAGAGAGGGCAGGAAGGGGATAAGTGTGTGCTCCTTTCCTGATACTTGGGCTTCATTTCATGATGCAAGTGACGCAAGAATAAAACGGTAGGTAGTAGTGGGAACCACCTTGAGATCAATTTGTCAATGCTTAGATGGCTTTTATTTTGACCTACCACAGGTCAAGCAGTAGGTCCAAATGCATAAAATAATTACTACTAATGGCTGATACAAAGACTGCCTGGTTTATGAGACAATATTTTACCCATGAACTGAAATTTGCCTTTTACTTTTACCGCTGGAATGAGACTGATGGCAAACTAACACACATGTCACTTATTAAATGCAGAGAATAAAAATTTCAGAACAATGCACTTAGAGGATTATTGGTGGAATGTCCAAATTCTTTCCAATAAAAGTCATTTGCTAAAAGTGACCAAGAGTTTTCTTTCCCCACCTTGTGCTTCCTCCAGAGCATCCGATTCTGTCACTTTAACTAACAGACATGCAGCCTATTCATACTTTTATCTCTCTTGCCACATCACCTTCAATTCTTCTTTATATAGTTGCTTTTATCTAGGTGTCAGATTCTTTCTAAATGATAGATTGTAATCTCGCTAAAGCCAAAGATGAAACTCACGAAATGATGGATTTGATTTTCAGAGATGTGATGTAGTCAGGTGGTAGCTACTTGGAGATGAGCATCCAGAGAAATTTAGAGTTATGTGGCCAATGCATTAACCCGTGACCCCATGAATAAAAAAAACTTACGGTTAAATTTTTTTTAAAAAAATTGTTTTTTCAGTTCTTATCTTCCATGTATCTGAGAATCACCCCAAATCTCAGAGTTTTAATGTCAGAATAAGAATTGTATCCTCAAATTCAATCCATCGCTCCAACTATATGCAAATTAGCCATGTGTTTGGTCATTTTACTATAGTGAGAATGTGAAACATCTATTTGAAACCTTTAAGAATGTAAACAACAATTGGATGAAGTTCATATGGGCTTTGTAGCCTAATGAAGGAAGCAAGCACCGAGATACTAAAATAGTGCCTCTGACCTTCTCTTGGTATTGTGGAAGCTTTGGTACGCCAGGAATCATGTCCAAAATGTGTTTTGAATTTATTTGAGAAAGCATACTGTTCATACAGCTGAAGTTCTGTGCATGACTGGTTAAGTTTCGCAAGAATTTGAAAGGAAAATGGCTTAAGGCAGCAGAGCAGTTGGGGGAAATCTCAAATTCTTCTGAGAGCAACTTCACAATAGAAAATTTCACCTGTACAGTTTACCACAGAGCAGTCTTTAGTGATGAAGCAGGATAGTAGTGTTCAGTGATACAGTATCGGGATGACTGAGAGGCTGTGCATTGGGAATGTTCTGTTGAATAGAGTCAGAACCAGTGACTAAGATCCTTGGGAGGCCCTGTTTTAAGTTTCATATATGTTAACTCATTTAACCTGGCATCCTAAAAAAAAATGTCAACACACATTAGTTCTGTTTCATAGATAGCAAAAGGAAGGCCAGAGAAGGTAAACATTTTTAATACCTCAGAGCCAGTAAGTGATAAAATGTGAACATTTCTTTGAGAAGTTTATTTCTGGTCCCAAATCCAAGGTATTAACACATGTATTCAGGCACTTCCACATGTAATTTGAACTGTAGTTTTATATATTCAGAGAGAATTTAAAATTTTTATGTTAATAAAACTTCTTTTATGTTAGAAAAACCTGGAACTAATTCTTTAAAACTACCAAACTGTATAATAAAGTTTGATTTTATTTAGACATTAGCAATAATAATCAGGTGTATGGCAAGACATACAGAAATCAGAAGGAAATAGAAATATAATAACTTTCCTTTTAAAAGTACATTTTTTAGGGCTTGCAAGATGGCTCAGTAGGTATTAGGACATTTGCCAGCAAATCCGATAACCTGAGTTCAATCACTGAAACTCAGGGTGGACACAGAGAATGGACTCCTGAAAATTGTCCTCTGACCTCCATATGTGTGCATGTGCATGCATATACACACACCCAGAAGCACAGACGGAAATGAATTTTAATATTTATTAGTTTTATCAATATATTGTAGTCAGTGAAGTACATGTCTTTATTAGTGGAACTCTTATTTGATTTCCTAGTAAAATAAAAGGGAAACACACACACACACACACACACACACACACACACACACACACACCATTTTGCCCTCATCATCTTTCTGCCAAACACTTTTTCTTAAACTTCTTCTTGGTAAAAATTTAGTTATAAAAGTACACAGATGTTTCTTTTTTTAATGTTAGTATGCCTTAGATTAGGACCTATTCTTCATTTTAGATGACTGCCATTTCTTGTGCGTTATGGCTCTGTCTCTCAGCCTGGAAAAGATGTTGTTAATGACAAGGCAGAGTGAAGTTCTCTATGAAGAAACAGACTGTCCTGGTCGCTCAAATAGACTTCCCTTCCAGTGCTCTATGTGCTGTGTGTCAGGCCGCTAGGCAATCTCCCAGGGATGTTTAATCAAACTCCTCTAAAATACCACCAAGCAAGCTACTTAGAGTCTCCTCATCTTTCTGTCTACTGTATTTTCTAACAAGTAACAAGTTCTGGTTCCACAGAAAGGAGCAGCGTGGAGGAGGTTGCAGCTTAAGCAGGCAGTGTCCATGGTAAGCTACTTCATACTTCTCACTTTCTCTGCCTTTCAGAAAGTTTCAACTCAATCATACAGGCCAGAAGATCTAAATACGTCTTGTTCTAACCAACATCTATGTGCCTTGGGTTACAAGTTAGTTCCATTAATCCTGTCTCTATAGAAATATTTCAACTACATTCTCAACACTCCAGCCGTGTCTTCCACCTCTTCCTGCTAGACCATCCACTGGTATAAAATATCATTTTTAATCAAGCGTCTCAATTAAGTATTGCAGAGCTTTGGTGAGAATGTGATCTGAGCCCACATCAAAGGTAGACTTGTGTGAGACAATAGCTGCTCTAGCATTGTTCCACAGTGGCCAACCTCTTGCTGCTTGGAGACTTTCTTATATTCCATTCATTCTGTATTTTAGTATCTAGTATTTTTATATGTATCACCACTCTTAAGTCCAGAGTCTACATCAAGTATGATTTTGTATTTGTAAGTGGTTCATAACATTTACTTATAAAATTATTAAGGTTGCTTCTGGCTTTATTTTGCCAACTAGATACAAGCTAGAGTATCGACTGACCAAATGCCTTTAATAGATTGCCCCTTAGAAATATCTACTGAGTATTTTCTGGATTGGAAGGGCGTTGCCCTCTCTGAGTAGTGTCATCCCTCATCAGGGGTGGACTTGAGTCATAAATAAAAGCTATGAGGAGTGTCTTAGTTACTTTTCTATTACTGAAACAAAACACCATGACAAAAGCAACTTATCAAATAAAGAATTTTTTAATGTGGGGCTCCAGAGAATTAGCATTCAGGAACATCATGATGGGGAACATAAGAACAGGTAGATTGGCATCACACTGTACCAGTAAGTGAGAGTTTACACCTTATCAACATAAAAGAGGCACTTGCTCTCTCTCTCACACACACAGAGAAAGGGAGAGAGAAAGAGCAAGATAGACACAGAAAGAAATGGGGAAAGACAGACTGACTGACTGACCGACTGATTGACTGAAGAAAACAGAAAGAAGCAGAGAGACTGACTGATTGACAGAAACAGAGAAAGGAGAGAGAGAGAGAGAGAGAGAGAGAGAGAGAGAGAGAGAGAGAGAGAGGAGGAAGAGAAGAGAAGAGAAGAGAAGAGAAGAGAAGAGAAGAGAAGAGAGGAGGGGAAGATAGAGAGGGAGGGAGAGAATATTAGCTAAGAATGGTAAGGACTTTTGAAACCTTAAAGCTCAACTCCCAGAGACACACTTCTTCCAACATGGCCCTATTCCCTAATTATTCCCAAAGGATTGCATCAAGTGGGGACCAATCATTTAAATATATGAGACCACATGAAGCTCAAGAAGAAGGAAGACCAAAGTGTGGATGTTTAGTCCTTCTTTGAAGGGGAAACAAAATACTCACACTGAGACAAAGTGTGGAGCAGAGACTGACAGAAAGGCCATCCAGAGACTGCCCTACCTTGGAATCCATCCCATATACAGCCACCAAACCCAGACACTATTGGATGCCAAGAAGTGCATGCTGATAGGAGCCTGATATAGTTGTCTCCTAACAGGCTCTGTCAGAGCCTGACAAATACAGAAACAGATGCTTGTCCCTAACCATCAGACTGATAACAGGGTCTCTGATGGAGGAGTTAGAGAAAGGACTGAAGTAGCTGAAGGTGTTTTCAATCCCTAGGAAGAACAACAATATCAACCAACCAGACCCCACTAGAGCTCCTAGGGACTAAACCACCAACCAAAAAGTACGCATGAACAGACCCATGGCTCCAGCCACCTATGTAGCAAAGGATAGCCTTGTTGGGCATCAATGGGAGGAGAAGCCCTTGGTCCTGTGAAGGCTTGGTGTCCCAGTGTAGAGCAATGCCAGGGTGGGCAGGTGAGAGAGAGTGGGTAGGTAAGCACCCTCATAGAGGCAGGGGGAGGCTGTGGGATGGGGGTTTCCAGAGGTGAAACCAGAAAGAAATTGTCCAAGAAAAGGGGATAACATTTGAAATGTAAGTAAAGAAAATATCCAATTAAAGAAAAAATATGAGTCTATGGGGCCATTCTCATTCAACCATCAGGAGAGACAAGCCAGACGTAACATTCTTGTGTGGATTCTGCTTCAGTTCTTGACTCCAGGTTCCTGACTTCCTGCCTTGACTTTCTGTGATGACAGACTATAGTGTGGAAGTATAAGCTAAACAAACCTTTTCTCTCTAAATTGCTGTTGGCCATTGTGTTTCATTATAGCAAACAATATCCTAATGGAGGCAAAAATTGGTACTAGTAGTGGAGTATTGAATTGAGAGATTTTTCTATGTTTTTGGTGACACTTGAACAATTGACTGAAAAATCCATTGATTTGTGAGAGTTCAATGAGCAGCCCTATAGCAGCTAGAAAGTAAGAGTGTTGAGAATAGTGTAGATGACTGAGGTATGAGTTGTAAAATATCAGAAGGAAATTCCAGAGTACTTTATTCTAGCATGACCATTTGATATTTTGAATTAGATTCTGTAGTTTTGATCAGCTTAGGACTCAGAAATGGCTCTGATTAACAAGAGGCCAGAACCACGACAATGAAGCCCTTGCTTTTCTGGGACAACTAATACTTGTTAACCGAGGCTGAAGACTTGTCTATGATTAGCAAGATGCAGGGATCATCGAGGTAAAATATTTTGGAAAGGGTTTCTTTAGAATCAGCATACAAAAAAGCTGTGGTCCATGTGGCACCTTAGGCTAGCAATCAAGCTTTGTAATGTGCAAGAGAATCCTGGGTAATAGTGGTTTTCTGGGTAGGAACAGTGTCCTTGAAGTGAGGCCAGGAGAAGCTCTTGGTGAAGGTAAAGCTGAAGTGCAGTAGGTATCTCAGCATTCGGAGATGAGAGTAGCATGGTACAGCCACCACGGAGAACAGTCGTTGTTGAGTGGATCTGGCTTGAGTCTATGACTAAGCTTCGATAGAAGGCAGATTCGGAGAAGAGGAGTTGACTCAGCCCTCTGAAGCCTAGCAAATTGTGAGCTTCTGACATCTAGCACTGAACTTCTGTTTTATACTGACCTCATTGTAACTGTCTTCCATAAAATAAGAAGCAGGCGACTTACCTTTGTTTTTGAGAGAGGCCTACAGTTAAGAGACTTTGTAATCTTGGAGAGGTTTGGGATTTTTTTTTTTTTTTTTTAAGATTTGGGATATTTCAAAGGGGCTTTGGACTCTGAAATGGATTTTAGATATTTTAAAGAAACTAAACTATCTTAAAGTGTTCGAAGATTTAAAGACTGTGAGACTTTAAAAAATTGGAATGTTCAATTTTGTTTCATTATTAACATGACATTGTGTAAACAACAAGAAAGTAACAGTTATAGCTTAGTAGTGACCTGCTTGGATAATTGTGCTGTCCTGTATAATTTTGTTCTTTTTGTTTAGTCAACTTGATACAAGAATAAGGTGTCTGGAGAAAGGAGCTTCAAGTGTCTATAGGTAAAACTGTTGGGCATTTTCTTGATGTTAGTGGGCCTGGTTGGGTCCAGCCCTCAGGCAGTAGTGCCAACCCTGCATAGGTGGCTAAGAATTCTATAAAAAATGTAGGCCGAGCAAGCCATGGGAAGCAAGCTAGCAATCAACATTTCTCTGTGGTTTCTGCTTCACTTCTTACTTCCAGGTTCCTTCCTCCAGTTCCATTCTGACTCCCTGTGATGATGTAATGTGAAATAAAAATGTAAGGTTAAGCGCAAGGCCCTGGGTTCGGTCCCCAGCTCCGAAAAAAAGAACCCCCCCCCAAAAAAAGTAAGGTTAATAAATCTTTTATTTTAAACCTCCTTTTGGTTGTAGTGTTTTGTTGCTACAATATAGCCTAACTAAGGCAGATACATTTCCTCATATCACATAAAGAGTGTGAATTACAAAATACATGTCAAAGCTCCTGTGGAGAAAATATTCATTGTATTGTTCTTCACTTTCGTACATCTGAGTTCATCCATATGGTGACTATCACTATGGTCTCACAATGGTTCCAAAATAAATAAGATTACAGCTTCTTCTTCATTTATTGAGGCCCCTTGTTCACTGAGCAAACTCACATACTTGTGTCCTGTAAACAACATAGTAGAGTCTAATAACAGCATAAGTAACAAGAATAATTTGAAACTCAGGCAGAAGATTACCTGTTTTGGCAGATAAATTTCTGAATTCTAAATATGGAACATGAGATTAACAGCTTTAATTTTCTCTAAAGTATAAGGCATTGAAAACATAATCTGGGACATAGTGGTATTTTATTTTGACAAAATGGTTAATCACTATTTCAGCTTCTGACAACCTTCATGTATGGTATAATATTATTGATTAAAAGTTTGTCTTCCCATCAAAAGTTGTTTTGCTAATGAATCATTATTAAACACATATTACATGTTTTTAGAAGAATATATGACTACAAAACTTAGTTTTTTGAAAGGTAGCTATAAAATGCACTTAGATCATATATTGCTAGAACATATGCAAAACATATATTGTTTTGTGAAAACAATGTTCACCTGGAGGAAGGCAGCTTCCTGTTTCAGTTCCCTACATCTGTGAAGATTAGTGAGTTTTATTTGCTTCTGAAGGTATATTAAATATTTCAAAGTATGTTTCAATGATTACAATTTTAAGAAATGGTAATAAGGTTATATGGCCCAATACATTTGGAAAAATCATGACTGAATGCTGTATGTAAAATGGACCTTCCAACTTGGAGTTTTCAGGCTTTTAATGTGAAAAGGTGTCTTACAAATAGGTCAAGGGAGGTATTGAATGCTTCATTTCCTAAATTTATTTTATACAACGGAATTGTTTTGAGATGACTATTTCAAGGAGACTTTTTAGATAAATGGCAGGCGAACTTACTGACATCTGAACATGGTTATCTTGTACTTACCCTTAGAAGTTAGAAGTGTCTACATTGATTGAAAATTATTTACTTACTCTGCAAAAATTTTAGTTTACTGGCTTTCTTTTCTTTCTTGAAGCAATGAACATATCCGAGCAGTTACTCCATCAACTTTGAGACATAACTATCTCTATTCAAAGAATACGCATTTTTCTTGAATCACCCTTTGTTCAGAACAGTTAGGTCTGTCCCAGGTCTCTGTCTTCAGGGCTTCAATTTTATGGCTATATGAAAGAGACTAACACAAGAAACAATTAAATCCTCCATGTACTGCATGCCAGGTGACAAGTATCGTATAGCAGGTGTTCATGTTATGGGGTTATCAATAAGAACTAAAAAGGTGAGAACAGGCTTGTTGAAGAACATAAGAATTACAGACAAATTTAAAGAAGTACAGAGCATTTTGTGCTCTTATCAGAACAGTTTCATAGAGAAACTGGATGATTACTTTGAAGAGTGGAAACAAATTATAGAAACTCTCACATTTAGGGTAATAATCAGCCTTGTTCTTTACTGATGTAAATTGAGCATCTTTGTCTTTATGAAAAGATTTATAAGTCTGCCTGAAGACTTATAAATCTCACCTTTCAGAAAGATTTCATTATAATCAGGTATGGTTTAAAATGTCTGTAAGTCTTGGAAATAAGACAAGTTATAGAATTTTGAGACATCTTTGGACAATGTCAAATCTCAATGACATTGCAAATCTAAAAGAAGAGGAAGAAAAAAACCACCTGCACTACTTGTCACAGAAATCATCTTATTGTCATTTAATCTTGGGGCTATTGGTTTGGGATAGTGGAAAATCATGAACACCAAAAAAAAAAAAAATCATATTCTGTAATTTCCCTGCCTTTTGCAATTTTTCTTGTTTTTTTCTGAATCTAAGTTTTCATTTTAAAGAAATACATTTCCTTCATTTCAAGTAAAAAAAGATAAAACCTTTTAAAATATCTCCCAAATTGAAAAGTTATTTTATAGCTGTGCTAGTTTCAAGTAAGTCAGAGAGAGTAAAACACTATGAACTAAGCTGTAGTTATTTCCTTTCCACTGTACAAAGCTGCACAGGCTGAGGAATTCTTTAAAAACTTCATGTTGTTTTCAAGATTCTAACCATTTCATAAGGACTCAAGTTAGACTCTGAAAATTACCAAATCACTTTTCATCTCATTTATTTTAATGGGAATGTTGATTATTCATTAATAAAAGCTGTTGACCTAATCACTGAAGTCATGTTCCAATGGTCCATTGACTTTATTTAGAACGAAAAGCCTAACACAACCTATGATCATCCAAACTGAGTTATCATCTCAAGCCTGTCATTAATATGAAACCAAAAAGCGTGAGCATCTACTAGAAATTAAAAAAAATCATTATTATTTACAGAGTCTGAAGTATTATCAGACTTACAGCAGGAAGCCTAAAGATGACAAAATCATAAATGAATTGTAGTTTCCATTTTTCTTCACCTCAAAGATATATAGTGATACAAGAGACCATAGGACCAAACAAGCAATAATGAGTCAAGAGGAAACTGCTCTACAACATTAAGGAAAAAATGTTTGACTGACAGGAGCCTGATATAGCTGTCTCCTGAGAGGCTTTGCCAGAGCATGGCAAATACAGAGGCGAATGCAAGCATCCACCCATTGAAGTGAGAACGGGGTCTCTGTTGGAGGAATTAAAGTAAAAATTGAAGGAGCTGAAGGGGCTAGCAACCCCATAAGAACAACAATACTGATCGTCCAGAGCTCCCAGGGATTAAATCACTACCTAAAGAGTATACATGCATGGACAGACCCATAGCTCCAGCTGCATATGTAGCAGAGGATGGCCTTGTTGGGCACTAATGGGAGGAGAAGCCCTTGGTCCTGACAAGGCTGGACTCCCCAGTGTAGGGGAATGACAGGGAGGGGAGGTGGGAAGGGGCAGGTGGTTAGGAAGCGGGAGCCGCCTGATAGAAGAATGGGAGTTTATGGACCGAAAACCAGGAAAGGGGATAACGTTTGAAATGTAAATAAAAATATCCAAATAAAATATAAGAAAAAATGTTTGAAATCAAAGTAGTGAGGATATAATTACAGCTACTGCTGAGGAACTAATCCATTAGGCAAAGCAATTCCATTGTTAACATTTAATAATGCAAACATGCTTGAGCAAAAGTGGGACCTGAAATGAAATGTGCATCTGATGGGTTTGTTAAAAACACATATAATGGAGATATAAAAGCAAAGGAATTCAGAAGATAGTTATTTCAGTACAACTTCTGTGATACTGATAGGAGACACCTTGAAATGACCACAGAAAGACAGGTTTTGGTCTTATCGTACTGACAGTGATTGACAGTACCCTAAGGAAGATTTTCCAGTGTTACAGTGTCCATAAATATGCACAACACCGAAACTGATAATTAGGCTGAACTATATTACTACAACCTAGTGACAGCCTGGACGTTACATTGAAAGAAGTTTCCACAAACACAACAACTCAAGTCAAATACAAGAAGCCTTTTGATTAAATAAAATAATGTACATTCTATTTTTGATTCAGTTGCAAATATTAAAAATGTTTTGCTTGGCATAACATTAAATTCGTGTATACAGTGCCTGGGCGTGGTGAGATAGAACAAAGAAAGGAAGGCATGAAGATCATGAACCTGAGGTTAAGACCAGCCTGGATGACACAGCAAGTGTAAGACCAGCCAAAGCTATGGAGTCCAACTCAGCTGCAAACAAATGAGGGCTTAAGTGTCCCTTTATGATACAGCACTTGCATCAAGTGATAAAGCCCCAGTTCAAGACCCACACACCATACTGGAAAAACATTATGGATTGCCTTAGTCTCCTGCCTCTAAATCATTCATTGTACTGGAGTTATCTCAGTCCACGTCTTTCCGTTCTTCTCAGGATTTCTAGGTATTTAAAGGCATTTTGTTCATCTTACTGAAAACATCCATGGAAAAGTGGATAGCTTTGAGCCTTCAGCTGTACCTGCCTCCCTCTAAGAAGCATGTCTTCTTTCTTCCTGTGCTTCTCTTTTACTTCCTCACACACATAGAAAAATGCTCACTTTAATGCTATGCTTCCTAGATGTTTCTCTTTGCTAAGTTTCAGAACAGGAATCTTTGCTTTCATATTAATTTTTATGACTAACTCATTTTATAAGAATAATATATTTGGTTAGATGATTAGATGTTTAAAGCCTTATGGTATGGTTGTAAGTTTCTATATAAATCTAGCACTCATAAATTTTTCAGATGAAATGTAGGATACTTAGTTAAGTATTCAGAAAAATTGCAAATATGTATATATTTGCTCATGGCTCATATTTATTCTAAAATTATTTGTTATTTATCTGAAATTCATTTCAAGTAGTATCTCATATTTTGTATGGCTCTAATTTTGCTATACTTATAAACCCTACATGTCATTGAAATGTAAAATAGCTACATTCATTTCATCAAAAAATATTTCTAAGCAGCTGGGTTCTTGCTAAGATACTACCTGTATTTGGCATAATTCTATGAGGTGGAAAAAGCATGGGAAAACACTGTTTTGAACAGCTCAGTTAGTGCAGCAATTCTTGATTGCTTAATAATAAAAAAAATCAAGGCTTCTTAATATAAAATAAGTCAAATCTCGCTAAATAATGATAAATGTTTCTTGAGATTAAGAATGTCAACCATGCATTTTCTAGAATTTTTGAAAACAAGCTTATACTTCTTTTGGTCTGAAATTAAATATATTTCATGGCATTTAAGCAGCTGTTATGGGAAATGTTGTATTTCACGTTTTTATGCTTTTTCAGAGACTATAAAAATGACATGAAAGTAGTTTAATCATTATAGATTAGTCTTTTCTGTTTCAGTTACTTAAGGTAAGTCACTCCAAGATATCTACTTGGAAAGAATGTCTGTGATATATTGAATGGGCAGCACCAACATGATGTATGAAATCATACTATAAAAGTAATTACAAATACAGAGGCGTATGCCAGCAGGAAACCACTGAACTGAGAACAGGACCCCCCCGTTGAAGGAATCAGAGAAAGAACTGGAAGAGCTTGAAGGAGCTCGAGACCCCATATGTACAGCAATGCCAACCAACCAGAGCTTCCAGGGACTAAGCCACTACCCAAAGACTATACATGGACTGACCCTGGACTCTGACCTCATAGGTAACAATGAATATCCTAGTAAGAGCACCAGTGGAAGGGAAGCCCTGGGTCCTGCTAAGACTGAACCCCAGTGAACTAGACTGTTGGGGAGAGGGGCAGCAATGGGGGAGGGTTGGGAGGAACACCCATAAGGAAGGGAGGGGGGGGATGTTTGCCGAAACCGGGAAAGGGAATAACACTCGAAATGTATATAAGAAATACTCAAGTTAATAATAATAAAAAAAAGTAATTACAAATTATATAAAGAATGTAGACTGGCTTTGTAGACTGGGAAGATACAGTAAACAGCCTAGCATTTGAACAACACTAAAAATCCTAGATGTTATCAACTAAACAAATAAAAGAAGTCTGACAAGAGTGGGCTGGGGAGTTTCTTATTGGATAAAGTCTTATGCATGTGAGAACCTGAGTTCAGATCTCCAGTACCCAGGTTAATAATGGGCAGAGTGGTGTATCAGTAACAAACACTGGGGAATGTCAAGTCCTAGCACTTATAGGTAAATTGATGAATTACAGATTCAGTGAGATATTGTTTCCCAAGGAATAATGAAGATCTATGCACAGCTTTCAGCCACCGAACCTGGTACTCCTATATTCTATACCCTCCTCCCATGTCTAGCCTGATGAGTTCCCCTGACATCTCCACTCCTGCCTTTTCTGCAACCCACCTGATCTAGACTGAATCTTACAACCTAGCATGGACTTCCCTGACTGTACTAGAAAGAAGCTCTAAACTTCAGCCAGCATACTCCCTATCTATCTTCCAACTCAAAGGATTCCCCATGCCATAACCAATCATTCCACTAAACTAGATCTATCCTCACACTCCAGCCTTGGAAAATAAAGCACATTCTTGAGAGGAGCCCACCAGCCAAGTCCCCTTTGCCTACCTGACTTCATTCCATCTAAGTCATTTCCATGGTCTGTGCCCAATCTTCCTGCACATCACATCTTTTCTTCTGCCACAAGACAGAGACTCTGTTCATAGCAAACTCGGAAGTAACAAAGAATTCTGTTGTGTCAAAAATCTCACTGCAAAATACCAGCAATATGATAGAGTAAGCCATTATCTTTTCTTGAAAAGTGTTGTAGCAATGCTTGTTAATGAGAATAACCTAGATGAACTCCTTAACACAAAATTTAAACAGACTATAAAGAACAATAATAAGCTTCATCAATACATAGAGTTTAAAGAAGAAAGAAAGAAATTATTTGATGAAATTAAGGACAATTTTTTTAGAGAATAAATGGCTGAATTAGACCAAGAAATCGCAAAAATAAGGCTGATGGAAATGATAAAGACAATCTAAGAATTGAATCCAGAATTCAGTCAGGAGATAGAAACATTGAAAATGACTCAAGTTGAAATAAAGTTAGAATTGAAGAACCCAATAATTTAACTAGAAAACTCAAAGGAAAGCTTTCTAAGAAGAATGAATCAAGAGGAAGAGAGAATATCTGGACTCCAAATTATTTAAATTATCTAGACCAAATAAGTAGAGGACATAAAAACAGGCAAACAAACCCAAGAAAGGAACACATAGGAAATGGGACCCAGAGAGACCGTGAGAAAAGTCAAGCCTTCAAATTATAGGCATAGATGAAGAATTCTGAGGCAGTGACATTGAAATCTTGAACAAGATCATACAAAAATGTTTTCCCAACCTAATGAAAGGCATACCCATACAAAATAAGAAACCAACAGGCGCATAGAATACCAAATACACAAGACTGAAAGGGAAAATCCCCATGAAATATCATGGTTGAAACACTAAGTATATGAAAGGATCTGGAAGAAAGAAAGAAAGGGGAGAAATGCTGTAATGTTGAGATCATAATGTTATAATCTCATATATATATATATGTATATATATGTTTGTATATGTGTGTATGTATGTATATGAATGAAAGGGAGAGGGAGAGAATAAGGGAAAGGATGAAGGAGACAGAGGTGGAAATGGAAAGGGAGGGGGAGAGGGAGAGGGAGCTGAAAGTGAAGAGAAAAAGGCATGTTTATGGAGAACACTTTGAATTGAACTGCAGTGGTTTTCTTTCTTTATGCTTCAATTCTTAGTGATTGGAACTTCCCTGGAAATGCCTTTGGTGTGTGTGTGTGTGTGTGTGTGTGTGTGTGTGTGTGTGTGTGTGTGTGTGTGTGTGTGTGTGTGTGTGTGTTGTGAGTAGTGCATAAGGAGGCTTCAAAGTAGCATTCCCTCACAGGGAGTTAGACTTTGTATTAACTTCTTTACTTTAGTCAAAATTATCAGGGAAACCGAAGGTATCAACTCACTCATATTAACAAAGGCTAACTAGAAGCCAAGATGTTCAGTTTTTATTTTATTTTATTTTTTGGCTGTAATGAGCTCCTCATGTCAACCTTTTATTCCAGTGGAATCAGAGAAGGCTCTACAGGGAGCAGCTCCTCTTCTCAGATCAAGCCTTACCCTCTCTCTTCTTGTAGTACCAGTAGCAGCCTTACAGCCTGATTGTCTAGCTTTCAATAATATGATACAGGCCAGTCTCCATACACCCAGTTTAAAAATCAGGCATCATAGTCTCTCAAATTAATGAACAGTAAAGAAGAGAAATGACAGGATTGTATCAGTTGGAGCTTGAGCAGAATTGTAAAATTCATGAAAAAAAAACTTGTAAAAACTCAGAACTAGATGGAAGCTTCTAATAATTCATACATGACATCTATGAATTATTTGCAGTTAATCTTATACTTAATAGCAAAAGACCTATTATTTTTGGTCAAAGTCCAAGAGAACTTTCCCTGCACAAACTGGGCTAGAAGTTCCAAGAATAGAATATCTCAGCAAATAAAAGGCAAAG
Organism: Rattus rattus; assembly: GCF_011064425.1. Lineage (NCBI taxonomy): Eukaryota > Metazoa > Chordata > Mammalia > Rodentia > Muridae > Rattus > Rattus rattus. Next base: position 63,514,328 of record NC_046160.1, read on the forward strand.
TGACAAGGAAGGAATGAACGAAAATAAATAAGACTGTCTTTGTAGATAACACAATTGTCTAGAGGGATGCCAACGATACAACTACAAATATTAATAAATTGATCTAATGACTGAATTTAGTAAAGTAATAGCATATTAATAAATATATTCAATCAATTCATTTTAAAATACTACTAATTTTTGTGAGTAATATTAAAAACCTTTCCTTGGAGTGTGTCCACATTCTGACCCCCCCTGGATTTATTCTGAGATCCATTGTAACCAGCCCTACCCCTGGCTTCTCTTTTGTTCCTCTGGCTTATGTTTGCCAAGCTGCCAACAACCACCTATATAAAGAGTTGCTAAAATTCAACAACAAATAAAAATAAAAAGACATTAACAATTTTTGTAGAAAATGGAAACAAAGCATACAGGACATTACTAAAGGAGGATATGCATACAAGAAAAGCAGGCCTGAAGATGAGCTCAATACAAAGGACCAGGAGAAAACTACAAGTTTCAACCACAGGCAAGAAGCAAGAACACAGACCACCAGCTGCAAGAAACATTCTGCGAATCATACAACTAATAAAGGATTGCTATGTAACATATACAAAGAACTGATAAAATTCAATGAGAATATCAATAATTTAATATAAGAATAGTTATGAACCAAATTATCATCAAAGAAGAAATACAAATGGCAGGGAAATTATAAAATTGTTCAATATAATATGTCATAGGGGAATCATAAGGTAAAGCAACAGAGACTTATTAGAATGATCTAAGTCCCAAATATCAGTAAGACCAAATAGTGATTAAGGATGTGAGAAAAGAAACTTGTATTCATCTTTTATGAAAACATAAAATAGGCAGCCACCATGGAATACTGTCAGCTTCCTATACCATATCATTAGGTAATATCAACATATCATTAGATCCATCAACTGTTCTTCTTGATAGTCACTCAAATGAATGTAAGTATATCCTTGGACTATAGCTTGCACACTGGGTATGGTTACCCAGATCTTGCACCAAACAGAAGTTCTTTAATAGGCTAATGGGTAAATTCTGGTACATCCAAAGAGTAGAATATTAATAAGTGCAAAAAACAGATGAGTAATGAAACCATGGAGGAAATTTAAATGCATATTACTAAGTGAAAGAGTTCAGGCTAGAGGGCTCACACATTGTTTGATTCCAACTATAAGATTCTGGAAAAGGCAAAACTATGGAGACAGTTTAAAAAAGGGAGAGAGAGAGAGAGCTTATCAGAGATTGGAGGAAAACAGAATGAATAAATTGAACCACAGAGAGATTTTTAGGACAGTGCACCAGTTTGTAATGGTATAAATGTGTCATTATACTTTTATCAAAGCCCACAGATTGTAAATCTCAACTTTCAACCTCGATGTAAACTATGGATTATGAGAAATTATGAGGTGTCAATATAACATTGACCATCACCAATTCCCAACTATTGTGTGAGATGACTCTGACAAGGAAGTTATACATACTTTTATGAGAAGGTGTGGAAACTAGATTTTCTTCTTGTGTGAGCTATGAACTTACATCTTATGCAATAATTAGTTTCGTGATTAAAATGCAAGTTATTACGGAATGATTAAACCATAAAAGAATGAGCTGACCAAATGTCAACAAGTTAGCTGGATTACTTACACATTTCTGGAGGCTATAAAATGACTTAATCAACTGTTTGGCATTCGCAGAAGGAAGCACACAACTATCGCTGTTTCTACCAATTGAACTTCTGGGCATTTTTCTCTGAAATATTAAAATGTATGCTTGCACAAAAACTTATGCATTACTTCTCATGACAGCTAATTTTTAAACATCTATTTTTGAAATTATTTGTACGTGTATGTACCATATTGATTCAGGTGCCTTCAGAGGCTAGAGTGGATTGGATCTCCTGAAAGTGGAGTTAAACCTGGTTGAGTGACACCTGCTGTGGGCACTGGACCTGAACCTGGATCTCCTGCAAGGGTAGTGGACCTTCATAAAAACTCAGCCATCTCTGAGAGCTCAGCAGCTCAAATGTTAGTTTTTCTAAGTTTGAAAGACTTCAGGCATCCTTCAATGATTTTAATGGTTGAAAAAACTAATTTCGATACCACTTGTTACAAATAAGCAATAAAAATACAGACAGCAATAACATGCCATGTAGACTGATCACCATTATTTTGGATAAAAACAAAATCCTTAGCAGGACCCAGGGCTTCCCCTTCCACTGGTGCTCTTACTAGGATATTCATTGCTACCTATGAGGTCAGAGTCCAGGGTCAGTCCATGTATAGTCTTTAGGTAGTGGCTTAGTCCCTGGAAGCTCTGGTGGCTTGGCATTGTTGTACATATAGGGTCTCGAGCCCCTTCAAGCTCTTCCAGTTCTTTCTCTGATTCCTTCAACGGGGGTCCTATTCTCAGTTCAGAGGTTTGCTGCTGACATTCGCCTCTGTGTTTGCTGTATTCTGGCTGTGTCTCTCAGGAGCGATCTACACTTCTGCACTTCTTTGCTTCATCCATCTTGTCTAATTGGGTGGCTGTATATATATGGGCCACATGTGGGGCAGGCTCTGAATGGATGTTCCTTCAGTCTCTGTTTTAATCTTTGCCTCTCTCTTCCCTGCCAAAGGTATTCTTGTTCCCCTTTTAAAGAAGGAGTGAAGCATTCATTTTGATCATCCGTCTTGAGTTTCATTTGTTCTAGGCATCTAGGGTAATTCAGGCATTTGGGCTAATAGCCACTTATCAATGAGTGCATACCATGTATGTCTTTCTGTGATTAGGTTAGCTCACTCAGGATGATATATTCCAGTTCCAACCATTTGCCTACAAATTTCATAAAGTCGTTGTTTTTGATAGCTGAGTAATATTCCATTGTGTAGATATACCACATTTTCTGTATCCATTCCTCTGTTGAAGGGCATCTGGGTCCTGCTAAGAATGAACCCCAGTGTACTAGACTGTCGGGGAGGGCAGCAATGGGGGGAGGGTGGGAGGAACACCCATAAGGAAGGGGGAGGAAGGGATGTTTGCCGGAAACCGGAAAGGGAATAACACTAAATGTATATAAGAAATATTCAAGTTAATAAAATAAATAAAAAAAAAAAACAAAATCCTAAAAAGGTACATACTTCATGATTCTGTTTTAACTGAAATCAAATGATTATAGATATATAGAACAATTAGATGACACCAAGTATAAAGTGATTGTAGAGATGGGAGAAAGTAGACATTGTAATCTGCCACAAGGAGAAACCTCGTGATGATGAAGATCGTCTATGGTTTTCTGTATCAATGTCAACATCCTATTGCGATAGTGAACTATAGTTTACCATCTTTTGGGGGAAAAGGAACTGAGATTTTGGTGCATGGTGCATTAGTCTTTATGGTTCTATCAGAACAAAATTATCTCAAAGTAAGCAAATTTCTTAACATTTAGTATGGACTCTGACCCGTACGAAATGAAAGGTTTTTCACAAACCCAAATATTAATAGTAAACAGCACACAAAACAACAAATTTATAGAACAGAACTGCAGAGAGAACTGACAGCACATTCCATTGCAGACATCCCTTTCCCTGGATACTTTTAACACCAAAGAATATTCACACTAAAGCCATCGCATCTTCAACTTTGTAATTCAGCTGGATTGATTTTAAGCTGGATGTGAAAAAAAAGAACATCAACTCTTTAACTATGTGCTGCTTACTTTAAGGTATCATTTATTGCCATCAAGAAAAAGGACACACCATCCTCATCATCTCAAGTAGATTCTGACCTACAAAATTAGTCTTTCCCAAGTCTATTGAAACATGCCACTTAGTTTTGCTTGCTGCTACCTCATTACTTTTACAAACAAACCAACAAAACTTATAATAATAGTTTTTATGTATACACATGTAAAATATAAAAGAAGCCCAGAGGTAGTGGTGCATGCCTTTAATTCCAGCATTCTGGAAGAAAAGGAAGGCTATGGATCTACGTGAGTTTAAGGCCAGCCTGGTCTACACAGTGAGTTCCAGAACAGCTTGGATTACATAGAGAAACCCTATCATGAGAAGTGTGTGTGTGTGTGTGTGTGTGTGTGTATCTATAACTACATCTACATCTATATCTTCATCTAAATCTATCTATCTATATGTCTATCCATATAATTTATATCTATATCTATATGTATAATCTATATATGTATAATCTATGGATCTATATATATATAATCTATATATCTATCTGTAATCTATATATTTCTTTTTTTTTCTTTTTTCTTTTTTTCGGAGCTGGGTACCGAACCCAGGGCCTTGCGCTTGCTAGGCAAGTGCTCTACCGCTGAGCTAAATCCCCAACCCCTAATCTATATATTTCTATCTCTCTCTATATATCTATCACAACACTATTTCTATATAATAAGTCATACAGTATAATACTAAACATTGATTGTATCATATTGTTTGTTACCTATAAGATAACTAGCACAGTGAGAGGCATTCAGGTGAAGCTCAATAAACCTTCCAGTATACCCTTTTATAGAGCTATAGGGCTGCCTTTGAGAGCTGCTGATTGAAATATTGAATGACAGTACACATGGAAGCCCAAATCTATGCCTCAGTTGTTTCTTAGACTAATCACTAAACTTTAAAGTAGAAGATAAAGGTTAGGGGAATTGGGGTTATTTTGTAAAGAAAAGATGAGTCTGAGTGACATTAATTGATCTTAAGTAAATTAGCAATACAAGTGGGTAGACTTCCATTGAGGAAATAATGACTATCATAGAATTTGTCATCCAAACTGGTAGACTTTTGAAATTAAATGCATTCTATTAATAATTAAAGGTAGAAATGGGATGGGGTAGGATGCATTATTGCCCTAGGAACCATTCTTTTACTCATTAGTTCACCAGGCACTTTTTACTTCACCGTGAAGTTAAAAAAAATGAAGACACTGTCTTTGTCTTCAGCAGTGCAAGGATTTGTACATGGTTATATGTATGTTTTATTAGGAATTGGTATAAAACACTTCTAGGAGCACAAAAGAGCATTTATCATCTCAGAGTATGGAACAGTCCGTATTATCCAGATGGGTGGAGTTGGGAATACTAAGTTCAGTCCATCTGATAGATTTGAATCCAAGGTTATTCAACAAGCTAATAACAGAATCCAGGCTGAAACTGATGATGTCCTGTGCTCCATTCCACAACACAAGGCTCTACTATGCTTTTAATAAGTTTTGTTAAGAGCAGGGGTATTGGGACATTTCTAAGATTTACTTTACAGTTGTCAAGAGAAAAGGGCAGCTTGCAATTTCCTTGTGATTTAGTTAACTTTTGACTTGTTCTTTCAAAGCCCTGATAGGTTGAGGGGTTTTATTTGCTTGTGGTGTTTGTATTTCAGGAAGATACGGTGAGACAAGAATTTCCTGTTATGGTGAAGCTCCTGACAAAAGGCATTGTGAATCACTACAGCCTGGTTGGGTTAACAGAGCCTTTCGAGGTACCATCTTCTAAACTGGCTTTCATCTCAGGCCTGCACAGTAGAAGTAGACACAGCTGTGTCTAAGTAGCTCTGAGGAAGCCCATCATGGAAACGGTTCCCACAAAATGCTTCATTCTGTCTGAAAATGTACTTACTAGGAGGGTGTCGTATTAGCCTGTGATATGTGGGGTGAGCCTGTACCCACAATTACTCAAGACAACTCAACGTTATAAAGTTTACCTTTGCCATTTCTCCAGTGCTCCATATTAATTACTCATTAAATCAGTGGAACTAACGTAAATACCTGAAAAGTGTTTTTAGCACTCCTCTTGCTCTATTTTAATATTAAAAATATTAGCTCTTTAAAATGCTCATGTGATCGGTGTATTTAGTTTAGAAATACAATTTTAAAGAAAATACATGTCAATTCTAAGAAATGTAATGAGCTATGTCCTCTTTGAGAGGGAAGGCACAGCACATAAAACAAGACAAAGGCTGACACTCTGTGATTGACAGGTGGATATCACAATAGATGAAAATGATAAGAGATTTAGTGGACTGGAGAATAACTTCCTTCTGACAGTGCCCTGACCCTTGACCTGTGGCCTGACTCTTGTTAGCTTCACTAACACAGGGTAATTGTCGCAGGTGTGGGATGAAAGGCAGCTTTACGGAAACTACCAACAGTCAGAGATTTATTTCTTTTGATGACCCCTAATTTGCTGTTGAGATAAACCCAAAAGTTTGGACCTTCCCTGACCTGGAAGAACTTCAAATTCACCCATTAGATAGGAAGGCTACAAATTCTGAGGCTTCTTCCACGTTTGGCTTAAAACATTTTTTAATTATCACAAGGAAGCACATATAGTTCAAAGCACCTATGTGATGCCATTAGCCTGGAAGAACATTGCTCACCTAACTGTGGTATATATCAAATAAAGTCCATGCTGTTGATACTAGAGTCTCTCAAAGTTTGTAGTTATCTATAAACCCTTACTGTATCAAACCCTGAAAGTATGTCCTATTCTGAAATGACATTTATATTTATATACTAATAAATATCTCAAAAAATAGTCCTTGTGAGTTTTGTTTGAAGGGTCTTAAAGCAATGGCTTTGTGAGCGTTCACAATTGAAATGGTATCAGTTACGAATGATCATGAGAGCAAGCGTCTTTTCCTATAAATAACAAAATAAAAAATATACAGTACACTCTCTTTTCAGGAAGAAACTCAATAAATACAGTGAGATAAAGAGCTATACAAACCCCTATTACAGCAGAGGATATTGCCTGTAAAATAAAATACCTGTGTTGGCCCTTCAAATAAAATCAGTGCTGTCCCACAGCCATGATGCTAAAGAAAACTTGAGAGAAATGGAATAAAAGTGACTTCCAAGTTCATCATTATATCAATATGAAGCCAAAGGCATCACTTTGCAACATTTTCAAAATGCCTCACCTTAAAGTAGATGGAGTGAAGTTTTCGAATGTGGGCCACTGACATGGTGTAGTTTGCTATATTTCAGAGGGTTTAACTTTAGAATTGCCAGCGCGTTTGTCCCTCAAGATGTAGAAATAGCAGCCACTGTCTTGCCACCACAGGTTTCTCCTCCAAATATTTGCAATATAAAAATTACTTTTAAACTCATTAAGAGTTCTTGTTCAGGTCGTTAGGCTTGCCCATGGGAAATTATTTTCTTATCCAACTTACATACTGAAGATTCGAAACTGGCACATAGTAGCTTAAGATGATGCACTAAGGGAAAAAAAAATATATGTAAGAGTTATGTTTATCTTAAAGTGACACTAGAGGTAAAGATTTTCAGTTGGTTTAGTAACCGTGTAGCCAAACCCATCTGTTTCCAAAATATCACACTTTCTTTTTTTAAAACATGAAAATAAAGGATTATGCTCATGTGTTGCTTTGTTAGGCCGAGTTGCCGTCATAATGCCTTCTTCCCAGACTGCCAGCTTCTCAGCTGTGATGAGATCATCAGGTAACGGGGAGGATAGGAGGCTGTGTGTGCCGTGTTGTTAGCACGTTAAAAAGGGAGAGAGAGAGAGAAATAGCTAGGGTAATTAACAACTACCTATTTGTCCGTGGGATACATTCATTATGGCACGACAAATTGGGGGTCTCCAAAATCTGTGCGATAAAATTTACTCTTTGTTCAGGAAGTTCCCCCTTGGATTTGGGGAGAATTCTGGTTTGCTGTGTCTATTGTAATTGTGACAGGCAGTTGACATGTCTCATAGTCTAAATGTAGTGGCAAGCAGGGGGTGGCACAATGACGAAAAACTGCCATTCATGTGTGTGCAAAGGAAAGGTGTTTCTTAGCATATTCCAACCTATGTTCAGACTAGAGTTGGGTCTTGGGGGTTGAAGGTCAAATCTGTGAGGTCAAAGCTATTTCTTGTCAATCTTCGTTCACTAATGACACATGAATTGGAAATTAGAACAAAGTAAGTAAAACGAATAGCCAGAAGGTGAGTGTCTGTTTTATTACTCAGAAGAGCTGGGAAATCTGGCCAATTGTTGCCCTATGTGGCTTGAATGACAGTTGTTAAGTTGAAAAAGGGACAGTGTGATGGGAATGCCACTTTAAATCTCAATTACCTCCTCCACTCCAATCAGCTTGGTGGAGCTTTAATGAAGTGCAATTCTCTGTCCTTTTCCTCGTACTTCTATCTCTAGAATGAGCCTCACATTCAAGTTTGACAGCAGTACAATCAGTTTTCCATTCATCACTGGCCCTGTTTTAACCCTGCTGAAAAAGGGCCTAATGTACGTGGCAGCGATGGCAATTAGGCAGAAAAGTAATATTAGAAACAGACAAAAGCCTGAGTCTTTTAGCATTACAGGTGTTTTTCCCCCCATTCTAGACATAAAGGAGTAGGCAGTGTTGTTAAGTTCCCTTCTTCAGTCTTCTCTTAAGCTGAAAGTCCAACGATTTCAAGATTCAATTAATTAGAGACATGGAGAGCCAAAGAACAAGGTAAAAGCTAAGTTCTTCTAACTGAAGACACACTTAGTAATTGGCCCCTTATTAAAATGGATATCTTCTGGGTGTATGTTTAATAAGGTTGATAAAAACTCGTCATTTCCTCATTAAGTTAGCACATGAATACACTCTGTATGTAGAAAAGGAATCTTATAGAGAACAAACAGGAAAATATCAATCTGTTAAATATAGGAACCATAAAAATGGAAAAGCCTGAGAACTATAACTTTCAGAATGGGGGCATGTTAAGTGAAGTGCATGCATGTGCGTGTGTGTGTGTGTGTGTGTGTGTGTGTGTGTGTGTGTGTGTGTATGTGTATATGTGAATGAGTGTGTAAGCCGAGAATTTTTTTTAGAAGACAAGTCTTGGCTCTCCATTCACTTAATCTGAGATGCAAAATATTGAAGTCTTTGCATTTTATAACCTGGATCAACAGTGTTTACTATGAATTTTTTAATTAAACTATAAAGATGGGTGACATATTTAATGAATTTTTATATGAAAACAGATACAGGATTTCCAAACCTATGCATTTGTGTCTGTACTAAGTCTCCATTGAATAATCATACAGTATCATTACACAGAAAAGTCACACATGCATGCCTACTTTTATATATGTGTAATGTTTATCTAAATATATTTATAAATGTGTTCATACAGTATATGAAAGTTTAGAAGAGATGAAAGTTCATAGATATTTGTGTATGCATCTAATTGTTATATGTGCTTTCTTAAGGGTTCCCTTTTTGCCAATTTTTTGTTGTTTGTTGTTTAATGTCAGCAAGGTTGGGGTGCATTTTTTCTTTCTTGTTTTGTTTTGTTTTGTTTGAGATTCCACAGGAACATGTGGCAATGGTGTAAGGATCTTGTTTAAGAGTAAGGGAGGTTTGGAGGGGAGGGGAAAAAACAGATGCAGCAATTAGGCGTCTCTTGCTGCTCATTGGGGAGGTGGCCCAAGTGGGTGATAGTGGCTTTCACCTCTCACACTCCCTTCTCTCCTGCCTGATTCCTAGAACAATTCCTGTCAGAAACACTCTTTGAAAAAGGCTGCGTTAGACAATGGCTCTTCACCCTTCTTTTACGCTTTAAGTAGTGGAGCAGAATGCTGTAAGGGGCTGAAAACAAGGAGTAATCTGAGAAAGACGCGCGGGCATTGTTATAGCTGTGAAAACCAGAAGAGCCCTTTCAGAGCCGTGACTGAAAGTGCTCGGAAGACCTTTAGTCCTTTGCACTCTCCCGATCACCAATTAGACAAACATTAACATCAATTAAGCTGTTATACGGCACAGGTTCCATATAATTACCTTAATGGGTTGACGCTTTCTTTAGCAGCAATTTCTTAAACAAACTTCATCTTTTGTGCAACAGGCTAAGAAAATTCTCAGCAGGGAGCATTTCCTTTTGTCAAGTTTTCTAAAGAGACAGCTGAATTGTTCTATTTAACAACAAACACCTTCAGTAAGGACCCTCGTCTTGTCCCCGTTCCCACCACATTTGACTACTAGGCTCAAAGCTTATTAACCATCAGAGACAAAAAAACGGACTGGCCAGGGGAGCCCAGACACATGCAGGGCGGGCAGTACACAAAGGACCAGTGGGTCTGGCACCGGTTTGCAAGCAGACCGTCGGAGAAAGCACCAATTGAATTAGTGCCTAGTTAGTATCCAGAGCGCCAGCTCCGTCCTCACCAAAAGCACAAAGAAAATGAAATAGAAAAACAGGATCTTGCTCATAAAACAAGACAAATCTGTCTAATTTATTTTGTACCAGTAAGTGCTAATTAAATGCAAGCTACTCGGATTCTTCCTGTCCCTGCCTCACCTAATTCGCTTAGAATCCCGACAATGCCAGTCTGATTTTTCCCCCTGTTTAACAAACATTCATTTGAAATGTACTCAAATACAGCTATAAAAATACAACCCTTATATCACTTCTATTTTTGCTTCATATAAAGTCCATGTGTTTTTACTCTGTTGTGAAATTATTTGGTGGTGGTGGGGGGAAGCTCTTGGCAGTAACAAGTCCTTAAACATCCTTGTGCATCATAAGGAATAAACAACTCGAGATGCATATAACGAACTATAATTGTCCCCCAGCCGAGGGTTGGAGTAATGTATGTAATCAAAATTCACAGTGATTCATTAAAAGTCAGAAGCCTGACTCTTTTAACTGTGGTTATAAGAGCAGGATATGGATAATATATATATATATATATATATATATATATATATATGTATTCAATGTGCACTAAATTTGCTAAACTTGCATTTCAAATCTTTCTGTGTCTCTGTCTCTTTCCCTCTCCCCTCCTTCCCTCCCTCCCTCCTCCCCCACCTCTATCTCTCTTTCTCCTTTCCCATTATCTCCTTCCAAACGTATTGGACTATATAATATTTTTAGGAACATTTGGTTCATTCTATATTTTCAAGGTCAGTGCCCAGACTCCAAAGATAAGTATTTATTTCATTTAGCTCTGGCCTTGTCAACACTCACCAGCTCTTTGGGTCAAAAACTCAGGGGCATAAAATTAAAAGATGACAGCAAATTTATGTATAGAATTTAAGGTCACTGTCCTTCATGACTAGAGGCCTTGGAAAATAACTCTACATGTAGAAAATAATTCTCAACAATATTATTAAATATTCACATCTGAATATATATCCATTTATATAATATCTAATTCATAATGCTATATATCCATTTATATAGGATTTATTACAGATTTTATGATTAAAAAATAAAATTAATGTAAGTTTTCTTAAACTTTTTCCCAGTAAACTTGATACATAGAATGATGGCTTTTAAGTATATTCTTTAGAAATTATTTTTTTATTTTATGTTTTCAATGACTTGGTTTTAAACCATATTTTGAGTTTTTCTGGTTTAGTACATTAGTCCCTCATAGCAGCACCTCAAAAATATGACTATAATGTTCATATTCCTCATTGCTTATACCAGTCTGTGTGTTCTAGCACAAATTGGGCCACAACTTGGGAATATCACAAACAAGCAGTAGAAGTGTAAAGTTACTTCAAAGATTTTCAAAATAGATTAGAAATTGCATTTGCAAAGTGTTTCTTTACAACGCATTACCCAAGAAGTATAGAAATAATGCATTTTTCTTAGAACCTTAGCATATGACATGCATAATTAGGTATAATAAAAGGACCAGGTGTCATGTAGTAAAGTCACCTTTGTAACCACAAAGAAAATGTGTGGGAATCCAAGACACTTTTGTCTAATTTTCACATTAGGAATAAATCTATAATGTATGAATGGAATTTTTCCATTCAGCACACCAGGCAAAGATCTGAATAATGCTCACATTTTGACACCCATATCAAACTGAAAACACCTCAATCAACTGTTGGATGGATTTGGCATAATTATTGATACACTTTGCAGGATTCAAAGAGTGAGGATTCAGTACTCACATACCACATTTGAAATGAACACAACTTATCAAGTGGAGTTCTGACATGTGTGACTCTTAGTATCATTTTGGAAGTGAAATAACCTGTCAGAATTTAAAATGTGTTAACAACTGGATGGGTAAATGGCAGGGACTTGAAGAGAGGACATAGGATGGCTTTGAGATCTTGCTCTGTCGTAGAGGCACTGCCTGCCAGCCTAGGACTATCACAAGAGTGCTCCCCTAGGGGTTCTGAACAAAAAGTCTACAGTAAAGGAACCACTACACAGTGGAATCTCCCATCCAGCATCTTCAATCTCCAATAGCCATTTGCTGATGACTTTCCAAATATATTCAGGGTGACAACTGATTTATTCTGTCTTTGAAAAGTAGTTATAACCAGTCATTCTTTCAACAAATGTTTAAGATTCGACTATATGCCTGGCATTCTTTTCTGACTACATTATCAAACTCTGATAGTATAAAATGCCTAACAGCCTCTCGCTAGAGATGTCTTCACTTTACATGGAACAAGGCAATTCATTTGGAAAACACAGACAAAAAATAAATCACAAACACGTTCCAAGACTTTGCACAATTCCTCATCCTAATTAATTTCTGTTTGGTGGCTGGCATGTGGTAGGAGCTTTGAATATTATGCTGTTGTCATTTCTCCCATAGTCCCCATACAGTTAGTTTTCTATACGACTATACTGTTCAAGAAGGGAAACCCCCTGATTCCTGCTATTCAGTGGCATGAGTGTCACTGGCACTTATGTCATTACTTTTAAGGGCAATAGCAACTACTTTTGTTTGGTTGCAAAATAAGATTTGAATCCTATGTCAAATAGAGAGCAAAGGGAAGACTATAGGAAAGTGTACAGTGAATAGTTGGGATTGGAATGGAGCTCAATATTCTATTTTTAAAGTATAGTTTGTGGACTGTGTGTGTGCATGTGTGTGTGTGTGTGTGTGTGTGTGTGTGTGTGTATGAATGTAGAGACATAAATGAGTACATGTTTGTTATACTTTTGAATGTATTGGAGAGTCCAAAGTGATCATTATAAATTTCAACTCCTAATTGGTGAAATGATGGGTTTATAGAAATGAAACGTACATCAGATAGAATTTTCCTTTTAGGAGCAGCAATTCATCTTCTATAGCCATGTGCTTGAGAATCTACAGGACTGAGCCATGACCTTTGGTGCCCGAAGGATATGGTGTGGAAGTAGTAAAATAGTTAAGAAATTTAAGTATGTCCAAAACTTCCCTTAGAAGGATTTAGTGGTGCATGTTTTAAACTCTCAGAGCATACTGATATCACACTTGATCACTTTCTGCTTCTTGTGGAAAACTTGAGATACTTCAGGCCATTTTCTCATGAGAACACATAGCATTTAGGTGCACCAAAGGTGAACGATGTTTGATTTGGTTCGTAAGTACTTCAAAGTACAAACTTGTCATTTGTAATTACTCTACAAAGAAATGCGCCCTTCAGATAGTAATCTAAGAGCACAGATGTTTCCAGGAAGGAAAGGATCACCTTGGCTTATGCACGTAGTAGTGCCAGGGATGGACGTATCTGTGCCTAGGCTGCTAACGGGGTCTCACTGTAGTTTCAATACAATTTTAAGATATACTATACATACCCTTCCATTGGGAACTGCTGATATGTAATATTACTATTGTATATGCTGCCATATTTCTAGCACTTTCAATATTATGACTATGCATAGATATGAAAATAGAAGTCCTTACAACCTCTTAGAGAGAGGTAAATATTTTAAATCAAAATATAGAAGACTGAGATAGTAGAAAATTGAAATATTACAAAGATAAACACTGTCATATTCATTTCCCAGTGCTTCATAATTCAAAACAGTAAGAAGATTCGTATGGCTAATAACAATGTAAAGGCAGCGGAGCTTATGGACACATGTAGATCATTCTATCATCTGACAATCCACACACCTTTATGTAGCCAAGTTTTCTACACAAAGGGTTGACCAGTGTGTTGGTTTGGGACTACACTACACTACTGTTTTTAACCTCAGTTCTTTAAGGTTTATTTCCCAACTTAGTTCCTCTCTCTGAATCTGAATAAGCATCAAAAGAAAACTTACAGAACCATAGTTTTTTTTTAAAAAAAAACAAAAACAAACAAAAGATTGTTTAAAGTGGTGCTTCATGTTTCTAATGCTGTATCTGAGGTTCAAATTCCATTGGAATCAAGTCTTTGGTAATCATACTCTATCACAAACGTAAACAGCTCTGTTCTGCAGTGGAAGGTTGCCAACGGGCCACCTTCTCTCTCATTCTCGTATGTTAACAATCTTCATAATCCAGTTCTTTAAGGCTCTCAGAACCTTGGCCTTTTGGAGGTCTGAGGGCCAGCAGAGTTCATCTCATTTATTGAATTCCTCCGTGTTTGATCTGGTATGGCCTATAGCTACTCTGTCGTGTGTGATCTTTCAAAAGTTCAGCTGGGCGAACAAACAGTATTTCCGCCTGCTGCATCCCAGTCTATAGGAGAGGCCAAAGCTTTTCATTCAAGCCCTGGAAAGTTTCCTCCTCTTTCACAGGTGGTGATGTAAACAGGGAAGATTAGGGAGCATCACAGGCCTTGCGCTTCCCCACCGCCCCTCCTCCACTCCGCAGCACAAAGGAGCCATGGAAGTGCAGGGTTTTAGCGCACTCAGAAGGAGGTGCCATGGTAGCCTGTGAGCGGAATGATGAGACTGGGGGCATGGGAAGTGAAATGAGCAAGCATTTGAAGAAGATAGAAAAAATACTTAAAATCAAAAGGAAGCCCAGAGCCTCTGCAGACACAGCTTGTTTGCTTTGATTTCAGTCAGGTGTTGGGAACAAAAGTGCACTAGGTCAATTAGAAGGATTTCAGGTTTGAAAATGGAGGATTGGGGGAGGGGGAGTGGAAGCCTTTTCCTGAAAACCTCCTTTTACCCTTTTTATTTTGGTACAGTGACTCAAAGAAAAGAGTATAATAAAGTAGCAGGAATTTTTAAATGTGCAATGTGTGTGTGTGTGTGTGTGTGTGTGTGTGTGTGTGTGTGTGTGTGCAATAATATTAACTACATTTGCCTTTTTGGGGTGTCACACAATTACCAAATTAGTCATTCACTAAGAGTAGTATTCATCTAGGTTTGGTAACATTTTCCCCACCTTAATTTCAGAATATTACACGCAAGGAGAAAAATTGCCGTCTTTTTAGTATGCTCATTAAAAGCCCTTCTCTTAATGCTAGGCTCTGGTTTTACAGTGGCAGCTACTTCTGTCATCACAATATCAGGATGTTGAATTGAATTTTGAAAATTACAAGGACTTTGCAGTCATGCAGTGGAATTGATCATTCTTTCTATATACTAAATGTACCCTCATTTGAAGCTTAGATATTGCCTTTAATATAGCCCTCCATTCATTTCAACTTATTGAACTTACTGTAAGTATGAGATGGAAATTAGAAAGTTACTTCAAATAGCTATGCTTTCTCCATATGCAATTTAGTGACTTGAACTAGTATTCTGAGAAGTGAAGCAAAATGTTTATTATTTAAACATGCAAATAAGTAATGGAGTATTCATGTTCACAATTAGTCCAGAGACATAATGGAGGGCCCTTAATTGCCTTGTTTATAGTAGCAAACCTCAATATGATTTACTGACAAAACCCCCATATTCCATTATGTACTTAGAGATGCCAGGGGCTATGCACATCTCTATAGAAAAACTATGTTGAACATTTCCACATGACTCTCCTCTGTGTGTTTTTTTAATGAATGACTCTTGGGCTTATTTGAAACTGTGGTAGAGGTTTTTTATTTATTCAATATATTTCTTTTCAGGTTCATAATTTGCTCATTGGCGAGGAGGCTTGTACATTTGTAGAATGTCAAAAGACAGTTAGGCAGAGAGAGTCACTCTCTGTGACCCACGGGCAGAGGATACTCAGGAGGTAGTCTGGTGAATCATTTGCAAATTTACAAAGGACAACACAGTCTGCAGCATTTTGATCACACATACGTTAGGAGAGTTGTTCAGAGGAACATCATTTTGTGATTTGTGGATGTAGATTTTGAAGTCATTATATATTGATATCAAGATATTAATAAGGCCTTCCTATAGAAGAGCTGGCACTGTAAAAAACAGTCACATAAATTAATGCATTTCCATCTGCTTCTCCAGATATGGGTGTTTCTTTACTCATCAACTCATTAATCCCCTACTTAATACCACACTTAAGCCAAAACCTAATTATGAGAGTCCAAAATCACACCATAATATTATGAAGGCAATATATATATATATATATATATATATATATATATTTCTTAATGTCCTAGTGGTAGCTTTGAAGGTTTAAGCAGATTGGAATCACTGTTTTGAATATTGTTGGTAAATTATGAAAAGCAGTTCTACATTCAAAACATAGTGACATATTATTTTCTCAGAACATTGTGACCCTGCAACTACAGGTATTAACATCTATCTCGGTAGCTCTGGGTCACTTCATAGTCAATTCAATTAGTCTTGAGAAAGCAGAGTTAATTTGTTGAGATTTTGGGTTAGCATAATTTCTGACTTGTTAGAGAGATAGACTTGTTAAAGATATGGAGTAAGACATATTTTATTTAACACATTGTACTAGCTTGGTTTCAGAACGTAGAGTTAGTAATTTACTTATTTTTACCTTGGCAACACACACACACACACACACACACACACACACACACACACACGTATACACCATACCCTGTGGTTAGTTTATTCCTTGCTACTTTAACAATCAGTTACTGCTTTGGTGAAAGCCTAAAGCTTAATCCATTAAGAGCCATTCAGGACAAAACAAACAAACAAAGCTTTAACCACTTCAGTGAAAACAGCGCAGAACCAACAACCAGCCTTCTGAGAAAATCCCAGCAATTTTAGGATCAATAGCCTCACACTGGATGCTACTAAGTGATGGAAGTCAGAAATGTGTGCTGCTAGGCCTTCAGAGAGTATAGCTAAATACAAACACTTCAGGGAAAGATAATTTGATACATTTCACTTTGGAAATACCCATGCAGTCCCGAACGTTGACAAATCCTATCAATAGACATGAAAAAAATAATAATTCAAGCATCACCTTGGCCTGAAATTTTCATCTATGTCCCTGAGAGTTGAGCTGTTAAAATAGCTTTTATTCTTTCCACGTTCCAGCAACACCCCCCCCACACACACATATTCGGAAATATAAATATATTTCTTTGAAAACAAATCTCCTATCTTTAATGTGTTTAGGAGAGCTTTAAAGTCCACTTAATTCAGGGCTACAGTTTGAACAAGAAGAGCAATGAGTACATTTATATTCAAAAGCAGTAAAAACAAACATTTTTCCACATAAGATTAAAAGCCTGTTCGTTTCCTTTTATTCCAATGTATATTATCTTTTGTGAAAAGCTCCATTAGCTTTTTTTCTTTTTTTTACACATACTAGACTCTTAAATAACAAACCAACACTACAGAATATGTCTCAGAGAGAAGCCTCACTATCATTCTGTGGACTAAGAAAAATATCTGCTTTTTTTTAAAAAAAATTATTGCCATGTCCTTTTTAGTTTTTCAAAACAGTTTAAAAATACTGTATCCCTTACAGTTCTTAAAAGCCTTTTACATTTGTACTTAATTAAAATTCGGTAATGAAATAGGAGTATTATTTATTATTTATCTGAAACTGTCAGCTGGTTAGATTTTTGTCCTCAAATTATCTGGAAGCATTAAATTACATGCTTTCGTAGGTAGTCAACAGATATGGCTGGGATTGCCGTTAGTTGGTTTACAGGCCAATATGTTTACTGAATATTATCTACTAATTTACATTTTTATGTTATTTTTTTTAAGTAGTCTTATTAAGGGACACTTACTATAAGAAATTCGCAAGGAAACATCTTTAGTTTTTAAAAGTAAACATCAGATAAAATGCAGAGTAATCCCTTCTTAATGAACTGTTAATAAAAATATTGCCCATTAATATTTTACAGATTAAAGAAATAAATCACCCTGCAACATATCATTAATATGCACCGTTTTCCTGTGTGTCAGATGTGCTGTTCAATTTTGTCTGGATTCATTAAAGCTCTCAGAGCATGAGCGTGTTGCCAACCGGAATGTGGGTGGCTGTAATGGCAGCCTGTAGGTTTGTATGGAAAACAAGCATGGCACTGTGAAAAAAATCCTCCTCTCACCCTACAGATACCTGTGCCGAGAGCTTGGAAGGCATTTCTGTAGGCTCATTGACAAGTGACTGTTAAAGTCCCCATTCACTGAGAAGCAAAGGTAAGTTTGAAAAAAAAAACGCATTGAGGAAACCGGAAAGGGGGTGGGGAGTGGGGTGGAATCACCTAAGATTGAAGCAGCCTAACCAAGTGACAGACACGTAGACAACTCCGATGCTGCCAGAACGACACTCTGCACAGCCCACCAGCAAGCAATTTGTCATAGCGACAAGAATATCCTCAGCAATTTGGCATCAGGGTCCTTGGACAGCCAACTGCAACTATACAGCACGAGTCGTGCTATTCTGCAACGTGAAGATGGAAACCGAGGTTCTCGTTATTATGTCCAAATGTGTTATTTTATGAAAAACATATCTTTTGTCATGATCAACAGAGAGATAAAACGGTAGCAATTGATAATAGCTGGGAGCAAATAAAAAGAAATTGAGAAAAAAAATACATCCTGGTATGTTTTTGCGTTGCCCCTAGTGTTGAGACTTCAGGGTGTTAGCTCGATGCGTTCGGTTTCTATGGCAGGCTCCCACAGAGCTTCCAAGAAATAATGAATCCATAGGTACAAGAACGAACAGGGAATGCTTGGTGAAGTAAATAAGTTGTTTTTAGAAGAATGTAGTCTTGTCTTGTTTTAGACTTTAGATCCTTGTATACGTGGTGGTGACTAATATGTTAGTTTAGTGCAAATCCTTTCTGATTGGTATGGTTTAAAAGAAGGCAAAGAATTCAAGGTAAGTTGAGTTATAAAAGTGCAAAGGAAAGACTCTTTGCTCTTTATGTTCCTACTCTGGTAATCTATTGTAAAAGTGCAGTAAAGGAGAGAAGCCAGGAGCATAGGATAAAGGTATCAGATAAATAAGCACAGAGCGTTCCCTTGCCAATTACTTGGCATCTTGCTTAGTAATTAATGCCACCGTAATGAAATAAAGTGGTAGGCACAAAGATGGGGCCTTTTGTGAACTCTATACAGAACCAAACACTCATAAAAATCTTGCTCAAAGCTAGCTTAGGTTGATTTTCTTCACAATCAAAACTTGCTAGAGAAAAACTATAAACCCAAAATGTGTGTGTGTGTGTGTGTGTGCACGCGTGTGTGCATGCTATTAAAGGGTGACATCACACAATTGTTGTATTGATGCCCCCATCACATGGACAAGAATGTCCTTCATTCCCCAGACATTATGGAATCATGAATCTACTCTGCCAGGAGCAAATAATGTTGTTCATTAGTTGTTCTATGAAACACTTTTCGGCAACCAATGCTTAAGTGGTTATAACTGCCTTACCATGCATTTCTAAGATCTTGTGCTCTTCTTGTGCCCTATGAAACTTTTAGGAAATGCTAAAAGCAGTCAAGGCTTAAGTAATAATGAGGCTAATAGTATTAATGGATATTTTAAAGTAAAAACTATATAATTTAGTCAATTTTATTACTTAACATTGTGTATAAGTATATAAAATATTCAACTAACATTACAATAATTTATAAACAGTGAATTTAATGTATCTAATGAATTTATTACAGTTCCCTAAATCCACAACAGTAAGTTTTCCAATCTAGGTACATTAACTGAATAGTAGTCATGGTTTGGCATTAGAGAATTATAGAATGAGACATTTAATTACAGTACTGTGGAAATAATGTTGAGAGCAGAGTGTGTTGACGGCATGTCTATATAGATGATTAAAGAAAGGCTGAAGATTTATATTCTTGGAGGGGTATCGTCAAAGAAAGGGGAGGGCAGAGAAGTGTGTGAGGAGCGTGCGTTCCAGGCTTAGCAACATAAACTATAGTGGAGACTGTAAAGAAAACTATTTTTTCTAAGCTTTGCTTGGGAGTGGGAGTGTTTTCCTGGTAAGTCCCATTAACATCAATGGGACTCATGCAGCTAAAACCTTGTGTAACTCTTCGACAATTTACTTCCTAGTGTCAAGAAAAGAGTACTACCTACTAAGGGCAATTTACTCATCTTGGTCTGTGCCTCCCATACAAAGATGGATTTGATAGCACATGGCAGGAAAGAAACAAGTGACTGCGTTTAAGATTTTGTTAGTGTAAGAGAAGTCATCGTTGCAAAATGTTGCCTCACCTTGTTTAGCAACAACAATAAACAGAGAAAAGCAATTCAACAAAGGAATATGAAAAGAAGTATGGACTTGATTACAGGAAAAATGGTGATTGCTATGATCAGGGACTTTTTTTTTTATTTTAAAATTTCAAGCTCTGAACACAATCACAGGATAATAGGAGTACGGGAAAATTCTTAAGACAGATTGAAGCCACAGATTGAAGCTCCTGATTGCTTGCTTTCCTGTACCCCTCATGCCGTACCTATGTAAATACAGCAATGGTAGTCTTACAAAATCTTTAATAGCACAAATACAACATGGGGACAGCTACTGTACACTTCCAGTTATAGGTAAAAAGATAAGTAAATTGACAGATATTTGCTCTTACAATCAATTCACTATAGTCTCTATATTTTTTGAGAGTTATAAAGTGGGCAAGTAAAGAACTGTATGCTCCCTGAAAAGTCTTATATCACAAAATGAGCACTGGTTCTCCAGGTCTTCATTTTCATTACACGCTTTTGAATTATTTGTTTCAATGCTGTACAACTTTGCTGATATAATTCTTAAACTTTCAAACCCTGTAAAAATCATAGATGTGAGACCTGTATTTTCTGCCTATATTCTATGATGTGGTTGTGATTTGTCTGTTGGAAGATATAGAAGTGAGATCCCACATGGGTCTGCTTTTTCGTGCATGCTAGAGCAGATAACTCACGAAGAACTGCGCGTTCTAGAGGGCTAGCAACATCTCACAGTTTTAATAAGTAATGAATGCTCCATGCTCTGTACCTAGCTTGTACTTTAATTTAGGCTTGTAAGCTGCTGTGGCAGCCATAGAACTTTTGCTCTCTGATTGCACCAATTAGCAAATCATGAACATTAACACACACACACGCAGGCGCGCGCGCACACACACACACACACACACACACACACACACACACACACACTGTGCCATAGCCTTACATTTATCAACGTATGGCTTTTGGAGATTTGAGATATTATGTCCCCAAACCTCCTGCTGATTTCCATATAGATATCTCAACAATATGAAAAACTGAAAACATTGCTGGAGGCACGCTGATATTTCCGTAATGTAAATGTAATGCATAGTGTTGAAGATGCTGACTTAATACATGAGGACCCTTAGAGGACGAGTTCTTCCTAGAACTTACAATGCAAATCTATACATTTATCTTGACTATAAATTTTATTTTTTGAGCATTTTGAGGATTTATTCTGAGCATGTGAGTAAGAAAGAACTCCTGCAATCTGATGGTCCTGGAGGGCACAATTGGGAATTAACCAAACAACACCAATGTGCCATTACAGAAATATAGCACTAGCTGAAATCATGGGCAAATATAAATGTAAAACATTATAATTCTGCAAGTTTCAGTTTAAAACCTCTTTCCTATACACCAGACCACTCCTTGTTTGTGAATAGGTTACAGATCTTTAAAAATATAGACATTGAAAGATGTCTGGTCACCAATGGAACATGATTTAAATTTAGCACACAAAGCTCTTTAGCTAGCTATTTTTTTTCTTACAACTGAGCATAGATATAGCAACACTTTTTATACCAATAACATAAGTTAGAAACAACAGTTATAGCAAAAAGAATGGGAGATGAGAGCTGAACAAGGAAAGGCCAGTCGGATATTACGCCGGCGACAATTTGCCATCCTATAGCAGACACCATCCTCTCATTCTGAATAAGACCCTAAAGCCCATTCACACATTTCACAGAAGTACATAATCAGATATTGTGGATCTCTTATTATATATTTTCCATGAAAACATTTTAAATAATTCAAATTCAAAGATAAATTTCTTAATTTCACATGTTTTCAGAAGGCAATGTCTTTCTAAACTGAAGTATATGGCATAGTTCAATATTTATTTATTTTTTCCAAAAACTCATTCTATACTATTGAAAAATAATATTTGGACATGACATTATGCAGTCATTTGGGAAAAGGCCTCACGCAAACTCTTTGCAGAGGTTTTCTATATCTCAATACCATATATTTAGCATCAGGATAAGAGCTTTTATATACACACACTCACACATATACTCATACACAGAGTGAGACAGAGACACAGAGACAGAGACCCAAAAAAGAGAAAATTCCTTCTTAACACAGTGAAAAAAATGTATTTATCTATCTCTCTCCATATACATATACATATTTATGTATGTATATACATATGTATGTATATACACGCACGCACACACACACACACACACACACACACTGAAATTTACCTGCCTCAGGAATATTATAATTTAATTGATTATTACAGATGTTTTCAAAAGAAGATGTGAAATAAAGAGTATATAGTTAACTATTTATGGTTGAGAATAATATACATAATAGAGAGAGATATAGACAGACAGACAGACAGACACACATATGTTTTTCACTTTCTATCCACATTTCTCTACAGTTATGACACTTTTTTAGATTCCGAAAACTCATATGTGTTTGGGAAAATAAAGTACTGAGGGAGGTAATTTTTGAGTTGGGGCATGGTATTATGAATATTTGTTGAGTCTCTGTATTCAGAACTTTTGGGATAGCAAACTGATGCTTCACCTCAAATACTTGAAATCTGAATGTCTCCCTCTGCATTCAGGGAGGAGCCATTGTACAACCATGTACTTGCAACTCCAAGTTTGGAGCCAAAACCTGGATGGTGATTCCTCCTATGAATCAAGTAGCCTGTTGTTGCCATCCATTAGGAGACTAAGCATGGATAATGAAAAAGAAAGGGGTTTTATCAGAAGGACTATGATCTGGAAAAATTTTAAAGATACCAGCTTCTCCAAAAATAACTAAACAGCTGGGCATACAGATGGGTCTCTGAGAGTTCCATGCTAACCTGGTCTACATAGTGAATTCTAGGACAGCCAGAGTACAAAGAGAGAGCCTGTCTCAAAAACAAAACCAACCAACTAACCAACCAAAAATAGAATGGTGAGGCTTAAACGTCATAGAGTAGGGTGAAAACTAATTTTTAAGGATTAAAAATATATAAAATAAAATGAAATGCAGCATGATGGTTTTTACTATTGAAGTGCAAGATGTAATTAGTTGGTAGGCTTTTTCGTGATCTCTCAAGAGGCCATGCTAGGAAAGGAGAAGAAAATGTTTCTCTGGCTTTCCAATAACAGAATTTTAAGCATGCCATGTTTTTTTTTTGTTTGGAATTTATAGAAATTGTAGGTCCAATTGATTTTAGTCAAGGTCCTTCCAGATGTGAATATTGCACTCCTCTCTGTTGTAGCTGTAGTTGTCGGAAGGGCCCATTTGGGTAAAGCATAGATGATTCTAGCACTATTGACATTAACATAAGAAGGAAGGCAGAATTCTTTTTGACACCTGAAGTTTCCATCATTGCTGGAGCTCTTATTCTCCAAAACTGTGCACTACTTTTCTCAATGACCATTTCATTCATTTATTAAATGGTTTAGTCAAAAATTTACCAGATATTGACCAAAGAGCAGAGCTATGCCTGTCATAAATTAGTAACTAAGAGAACACTGACATAAAGCTGTAGACCTTTAAAATGTGGAAAATGAATCTGAGGACTGATGCGGGAGACTCATACTAGCAACACAATGGAACTAGGATGATGGTAACTGTATGCCAACTTGTTCAGGGGAAATGGGGACTTTATAATAAAGATTCGAGAAGACTCCATTGTAAAATCAATGTCTGACCTAGATTAATAATAAATATGGGAACAATTTAAATTCCTGCCCCAGACTGAAGAGTGCTATAATGGGTGTGGTTTTGAGGAAAGCCTTTTTAAGACATTTTCTTTTGAATTTTAATACTGTAATTTGTTTTTACATTGGTATGCCTTTGTGTCTTTGTATATTGCATAATGATGGAAGGAGATACTATAGAATAATGAATAAAAATACACAAATATCATCAAGGTTAGTTTCTAGCAATTCAGTAGGTAAGTTTAAGAAGGTGTTAAGTGTGTTTATGAATAAGCACGTATGCATTCATGTGATTGTGAACTTGATGAACTAACAGCTAACAGGAGAGTTCCTAGCACAATAATATTCCCAAGTAGAAAAACATACTTTAATTATCTTAAAATTCCTAAATATTTCTAGAACTTTCTAAAAACAGCTAAGTACATGGGTATCTTTTACTTTTCTTGGCAAAATTAAAGTAACAAAATGGTTCAAAATGCTGAAAATATTTGAAGCACACTATAGTTTAATGATCTAGTCAACATTTCTCAAAGTGAAATGTCCAAAAACCTTCCAATACTTGCAGTATGGGTAGGCCTGAATTCTCATTGTTTTTTTTTTTTTTTTTGAGTTTGAAGGTGATACTGAAGTAACTCAAGATGATGCTTTGAGAATCACTGCTGATATAACCATCCCTCTAAATGTCATATATGAAGTGTGTGAATATTTTTAAACTGAAGGTCACAATCTACTGGGTAGATGAGTGTATTTGTGTTTTGAAATCACTCAGAAGTGAAGGTGATCTGACTGGTCTACAAACCACACAATGAGGTATAAGGATTCAACTGATTTTCTATTGTACAAGTCTAAGTCATTTGGTGGTTCAGAAAGAAAAAGTGTGCTATTTCCTGATCATAGAAGATTGAATCTTTATTAAGAAGAGCTAAAGATTCAGAATTTTCCTTGTATATAGTATGAATAAACATGGCCACTCAGAAGCATTTTCTGGGTGCCTACTCTCCATTGCAGGAAAATTAAATTAACAGTGCTTTTTTTGTTTTGTCTTTTTAACTCCTGACACTTCTGGAATGAAATAGTAGCCAGATTGACAAATTTCTCACCTCATTGTATTTCCCTGGATCTGATAAATTGTGTATAAATACAAAAGGGAAAAAGAGGAGCTCCTATTTAATTTCTCAACAGAAAAAGAATAAAAACTCAAGGAGTCCAAGATATTTACTTAGTTAGACAACTTCTATTTCTATAAAGCAAAAAGTTTTACTAAATCCAGTGAAATGAACTAGAAAATATCCATAATTTTATCAGAGAACAGTCCTTCTGGATTATGTATTTGAGATTTTGCAAGCCTTCCTCTGTGTATTGTTGCTCTCCAACCTGTAGTTCTATAGTGAGCAATAACTCTCCACTTCTTTCTTGTGGTTCAACCTCCTTTAAATGAGTGAATTTGTAGTTATGGTAATGTATTAACAGATTTGAGGTGCAAGTATTTATGAGAATATTAAAATAAAAAATAAAAAAGGGATCTGTATTTTATACAGTGACAAAGTGAAGGCTTTTAAGCACCCGGAGATGTCTGTATTTCTGTTCCGTGGCCTCCTATTAAACTTGTTTTTAAATTCAGCGAGCCAGTGACTTAAAATGGCCTTTGCATAGTTGACACTAACTTTCAACTTTGAGTCAAGAACTGAAAGATAGTGTGACACTTGAGACAGAAGCTGCAGCAGAAGTCACGAGGAAGTGCTGCTGCCTGGATTACTGTTTCCATGAATTGCTTAGCCTGCTTGCTCACAGCACCCAATACCACCACATCAGGGTTGACGCCAGTTTACAACGGGCCGTGCCTTCCTTCCTCAATCAGTTTTTAAAAATGCACTGCAGAACTGCTGAGAGGTAAATCTTACGGAGGCATTTTCTCACTAGAGGTTTCCCCTTCTCAAATGATTCTATCATTTGTCAAGTTGACATAAACTAGCCTTATACAAGACTATTAAACCATAACCTTTCTTGTGTGTTCATCCCAACTTCTCATGTTAACATCAAAATGTAAACATACCATAACTTTAAAATTCCCAATATTTAAATTTTTAATACTTTAATATTTAAGTCTCTTTAAAACACCCAATCTCTCTAAAAGTCCAGAATATTTTCTAAATGATCAACGTTTTATTTTAATATATCCAAAAGTGTCTCTAAATTCCAAACTTTCTATAAAATTCCAAATCATCTTAACTGTGGGCTCCTGTTACATAAAAAAACAAGTCAAATAATTACTTGTGGGAAGAACTGTGAAAGACCACAATCAAAGCAAAACCAAAGTCCAACAGTGTAAAGATTGGTGTTAGACCTCTGGCACTCACTCACAATCTTCTGTGTTCCTTTAACATGCTTGAGACGTCATCTACATTATGCCAGTCTTATCTCTTATGTTTAGGAAAGCTCCATTCTACCCATGGTGCTGTACTTGGTGTTTTTCCAATGATATTGTCATATCTAAAATTCTCAAGTCTCCACTGCAAGTGGACTATACATATTCAACAAGAACATTCAACAAGCTCTCTTTTGGGCACTCTACCTCTGCCACACAGTGCCAAACGGCAACCTCTCTCCCTGCCTTCAGTCCTTCACCAATGCACTGCCCTGGTCTCTCACAGTGCCAAGCCTTCGCTGCTCTCCATGACTACTTCTTACCTTCAAAACAAGCACCATCTGGGAGCTTCTTACACCACAAAATTCAACTGTCAGCATGAGGGGCAACCTCCATTGACTCTGGATGTGTGCTTTCTGTGTGCTATCCATGAGGAAACACTTCTCTGAACATTCCCCTTAGTGACGCTGGTCATTTCATAATCACAACTGCCTCTTCTGCTCCAGATGACTAGTCTATATTGTCCAGGAAAAGAAATGTTTTTACTTTAGTAGTTTTTAATTTAAAATATTGGCTGGCCTCCATAAAGTCTTTAAAGAGATCTCAAAATTTCCCAAACCTCTATCATCTGGACTATTTTTCAACATTATCTTCTAAGTTCCTACAGTAGCTTAATAACCTCTGAACACATAATTTTTTTAGCCCAAAGTTTCAAAGTCCTTTCATAATCCTCTGAAATCCATAGTCAGACATGTACCAATTTCTGTCACCATTAGGCTTTCTATAGCTGTGATTTTAAAGCACCATGACCAAAGGCAACCTAGAAAGAATGAATTTATTTCAATTTATAATACCACAGCAGAGTCCATCATCTATGAAAGTCAGGGTAGGAAATCAAACAAGACAGGAAGTTAGAGACAGGAACTGATTCAGAGGCCCTGGAGGTGCTGCTTAAGTGCTTGCCTTTCTCAGCCTGCTTTCTTACAGCACACAGGACCATCAACCCAGAGCGCCACCCACACTGGATTAGACTTTATTATAGCAATTACTAATAGGAAAATGGATGACAGGCTTGACTAGAAGCAACTCTTATGAAAGCATCTTTTCAATTGAGAATCTCTCTTAGCAAATGGTATAAATTAGCTTGTGACAATGATAATGTCCAATATCAGGTCCAGTTAGAGACAAAACAACTACTTACTCTTTAGCTTAATGTGATCACATTTTAAATGTGACCAAAGTTTAAAATAGACATATTTTACCATCTACTTTCCTCATGTGTGTGGTTTCATACAATGTCATGTCCGCATTTAAATGATTATCATTGAATAGTCATCTAGAATCAAATGCCTTATTCACTTTCTCTTTCTTTTCATTGATAAAGACACTTGTTCCTTATCTCTTCACCCAACTACATTATTTGAAGAGAAAACTGTTATCATAGGCTATTTGACTTCTTTCAAACATAATCACTAGACATGGATCTGAAAGAAGTTACACACAATAAGCTATCATAATACATGTAGATATTTAAACAAAAGAGCATTTTTATAGGTTTTGAAAATTAGACTGTTTTTTAAAGTCTTTACAGATCAACTTTATGAAGGATACACAAAGATATTTTGTAAATGTCATATATTTTGTCCACTTTCAACATGAAAGAAAATTAAGCAAAAGTCGGACACAGAAAGCAGAGCTGGAGTTAACTGAAGCCCCATCTCCCCACACTCCACTCTTTATATAGACGTGGAAACCAGATGGATCAATAGACTGTTTTTCTAAATACATCATTTTGTTTTTGTTGTGCAAACCTTTCCTTATAAATAATGTTTCTCTATTGGTTTGTAACATAGAAGCAAGTGGGCATCTGGCTTCTGTGAAAAATATGATTCATTTATTTGCATTTTTAAATTCCATTCATTCTGTTTTTAAATTGTTCACTTGTCCTTTTTGCTCTTTCTAAAAGTAACTCTTCTCAGCTTTCTTCTTCATAGACTCACGGGTTTTGTGATTCTTATATACTGAAACATTCATTATTCCTTAAAATCTTTATAAGGAAAATCAATGTTCCAGGTCCACAGAATGGTAGAAACTATACCATCTAGATGCATAGAGAATTTAAACCAACAAAAATTTGGACATATTACCCCTACTATATTACATTGAGCTTGGATAACATCAGTATACCAGTCAAGGACCTGTGAATGTGTATGTTATTTCAAGAGCAAGCTTCTAATGAGTAGTTCATTTTTGCTTTAGGTTGATAATGCCAGTTTTCAACCAAAAGTGTTTTGACATGGCTGTCCTCTGAGAGGCTCTGCTACCACCTGATTAAGACAGATATGGATGCTCCCATCAAACAATTGGACTGAGCCTGGGGACCCCAGTGGAAGAGTTAAGAGAAGGGTTGAAGGAGCTGAAGGGGATTTCAACCCAATAGAAAGAACAATGTCAGTTAACCGAACCCCTCAGATCTCCCAGGGACTAAACCACCATCCAAAGAGTATGCATGGCTGGTTCATGGCTCCTGCTACATATAAAGCAGAGCACTGACTCGTCTGGCATCAATGGGAAGGAAGGTGCTTGGTCTTCTGAAGGCTTGATGCCCCCACAGAAGGAGGATGCTAAAGGGGTGAGGTGAGAATAGGTGGGTCCATGGGTTGTACTTTCTAAGAGGAAAAATGGAGGGGAATGGGGTGGGGAGCTTGTGGAGGGGAGACCAGGAAGGGGGATAATATTTTAAATGTAAAAGAATATAATGGTTAATAAATTTTAAAAAGTGTTTTGGACCCATTCAGAGCCTGCCCCACATGTGGCCCATACATATACAGCCACCAAACTAGATAAGATGGATGAAGCAAAGAAGTGCAGGCCGACAGGAACCAGATGTAGATCTCTCCTGAGAGACACAGCCAGAATACAGCAAATACAGAGGCGAATGCCAGCAGCAAACCACTGAACTGAGAACGGGACGCCTGTTGAAGGAATCAGAGAAAGGACTGAAAGAGCTTGAAGAGGCTTGAGACCCCATATGAACAACAATGCCAACCAACCAGAGCTTCCAGGGACTAAGCCACTATCCAAAGACTATACATGGACTGACCCTGGACTCTGACCTCGTACGTAGCAATGAATATCCTAGTAAGAGCACCAGTGGAAGGGGAAGCCCTTGGTCCTGCTAAGACTGAACCCCCAGTGAACATGATTGTTGTGGGGAGGGTGGTAATGGGGGGAGGATGGGGAGGGGGAGGGGTTAGAGGGATGTTGGCCGGGAAACGGGGAAGGGGAATAATAATTGAAATGTAAATAAGAAATACTCAAGTTAATAAAGATTAAAAAAAGTGTTTTGGTTATTCATGATCACTTCTTCCAGTGGTGAAATATTTTAACTCAATTTTGGTATGATGGTTCATAACATTATATATATATATATATATATATATATATATATGTTATTTGTACTAACAGATTTTTCTGAGTAACAATAGGGTAAAGAATTGAAATCTAAAAGGGTTAGTCATCTATGTCCAGACATCATCATTCTTGCTATATTCACAAGTATATAATTTCTGATAATTTCCAGGCCAATGAAATATCATAGACAAGAATACCTCTGAAGCTCTATTAAAATTTTCTGTACACAAAACATTTTACTTTTCACCTTAAAATAATAGACCTGTATGTAAACCTAACATATTCAAATAGTTCACAGTGAAAGTTAATGTTTGTATATTTCTCTATATCCTATTTACTATATCCTAAAATGTTGGATGTATGTGTATGTGTGTGTAAATAAAAATTTTCCTCCAATAAATGGAGAAAAACTAATGCATATATTAATAACCATTATCTTGTAAAGGGGAAAGGATGAGTGAAATTACTTCACCATGCTGTTCATTTGGGAACTTTAGATTCACTCTTAAAATTATATCACAAGAAACTGCTTTTCAAGAACACTATGACATCAATGAGAGTTATTGGGGTAACAGGTAGTATTCACTGTAGGGAAATGTAAACATAGAAAGCTTGTATCCAGACTAGGTGGTCAAACTGTTAAACTCTGAGGTCAAATGAATTTATAATTCCTTGTCCACAATCTACATGTTTTGCTAACACCATACAGTTAAGAAAGTGCTTAGAAGAACATTTTAAAATTGAAATTAGAAGTGAATCAAGATATATTTTCCAGCTTGTATTTCAAAAAGGACATCATTGAACTAAATCAAATTTCCTTTCATGCTTCACTGCTTACATTTGGGGGAAATAAATGATTGTTAGATGCATGAGGCATAGAGCGATGAGAAAATGAGTCCAAATCCCCTTCTTGAGACCAAGAAAGTATAAACCATCAATAAGAAAGCAGAAGAATTTCATAAAAATCAGATAGATACATTCCATTACTGAAAGTAGTTATGTGTGAGGGAATCTGATGTTTAAAGTCATGGGTAGCATGATAAAATGAATGATCATGATTTTCTTGAGGTAGGAAAAACAGGTTTCACTCATCATGGTAGAAACCCCTGACTCTCCTGTTTTGAGGAGGATGTGATTTGTTTGATGATGTCCACTCTACTCTAGGCTATTTTTTAGTAGCTTGAGATGATGCACTGCAGTTTAACATAATACTGTTCTTCAGTTCCGTGAAGAGCAGGATGTAGCTCATCTCTTGCCAGTGTTGTATTCTTAGTAGTCTGCATTACATAAAATGATAGCTGCTCTGTCTTTGAAGGAAAGTTAGCTGTCCCCTGGTCAAAGAGAATGACATGGAAATGTGTCAAGTACTGATTAACTCATTGTTCAGGGGCTCCATTCAATGTAATCAAATGGAAAATGCCTTGTAAAACAGCTCTAGAGAATTGTGAGCATCCCTACAGAACATTTTATGTCTGAAACAAATATTCCTAAAATTCATGACTGTGGAAATGTTAAAAATTGGCCTCTCGGAATTGCTTGAGGGTTCAGTGTTTGAAGGGGTTGAGAGGGGCGTTAAAGCTGATATTCTATGTTGAAGTTACTTAGGTTATAGACTAAGTGATCAATCACTGATCATTTAGTAAAAATCCAAAATGGGCTTTAACGATGGATTTATTTTACTCTTTCTAGTGTATGAAATAGTCTCCCACTATACACTTCATAGGTATGCAGTAGCTTTGCCATGAGACAATTGGTTCTCAATATCATATTTTTGATGTTTTAAGGGAACATGTACAAGCAAGGGGAAATGTCAAGGTGTATGTAATCTAAATGGCAATTTGTTGTGCACTACAGTGCCTTTCAGGTGAAACTCGTACTGCAGTAGAGTAAGCTGCTGTCCCTTACTTTTCTTTACCACAAATAAAGTCAAGGACTACTTTCCATCAAGCCTATATAGAGCCCTCCATGTCAAAGAAACTTCTTTGCCAGTATTGCATATCTTTGAAGAAGACAAAAGATGAAAGTGTACTTTTTCTCTGAACAAATTTTAATTTTCAATGGGACATGCTGGTGTTAAGTAAATTTTTAATTTAATAAAACATGCGGCCAAAGATATATAAATGTAAGATATATATATCTATATATATATATCTATATATCTCCTTGAATATTTTATTTTATTTTATTTTATTTTATTTTTTTTATTAACTTGAGTATTTCTTATGTACATTTCGAGTGTTATTCCCTTTCCCGGTTTCCGGGCAAACATCCCCTTCCCTCCCCCCCCTTCCTTATGGGTGTTCCCCTCCCCACCCTCCCCCCATTGCCGCCCTCCTCCCGACAGTCTAGTTCACTGGGGGTTCAGTCTTAGCAGGACCCAGGGCTTCCCCTTCCACTGGTGCTCTTACTAGGATATTCATTGCTACCTATGAGGTCAGAGTCCAGGGTCAGTCCATGTATAGTCTTTAGGTAGTGGCTTAGTCCCTGGAAGCTCTGGTTGCTTGGCATTGTTGTACATATGGGGTCTCAAGCCCCTTCAAGCTCTTCCAGTTCATTCTCTGATTCCGTCAACGGGGGTCCCGTTCTCAGTTCAGTGGATGGCTGCTGGCATTCGCCTCTGTATTTGCTGTATTCTGGCTGTGTCTCTCAGGATCGATCTACATCCGCTCCTGTCGGTCTGCACTTCTTTGCTTCATCCATCTTGTCTAATTGGGTGGCTCTATATGTATGGGCCACATGTGGGGCAGGCTCTGAATGGGTGTTCCTTCAGTCTCTGTTTTAATCTTTGCCTCTCTGTTCCCTGCCAAGGGTATTCTTGTTCCCCTTTTAAAGAAGGAGTGAAGCCTTCACATTTTGATCATCCGTCTTGAGTTTCATTTGTTCTAGGCAACTAGGGTAATTCAAGCATTTGGGCTAATAGCCACTTATCAGTGAGTGCATACCATGTATGTCTTTCTGTGATTGGGTTAGCTCACTCAGGATGATATTTTCCAGGTCCAACCATTTGCCTACGAATTTCATAAAGTCGTTGTTTTTGATAGCTGAGTAATATTCCATTGTGTAGATGTACCACATTTTCTGTATCCATTCCTCTGTTGAAGGGCATCTGGGTTCTTTCCAGCTTCTGGCTATTATAAATAAGGCTGCGATGAACATAGTGGAGCACGTGTCTTTTTTATATGTTGGGGCATCTTTTGGGTATATGCCCAAGAGAGGTATAGCTGGATCCTCAGGCAGTTCAATGTCCAATTTTCTGAGAAACCTCCAGACTGATTTCCAGAATGGTTGTACCAGTCTGCAACCCCACCAACAATGGAGGAGTTCCTCTTTCTCCGTGATCCTCGCCAGCATTTGCTGTCACCTGAGTTTTTGATCTTAGCCATTCTCACTGGTGTGAGGTGAAATCTCAGGGTTGTTTTGATTTGCATTTCCCTGATGACTAAAGATGTTGAACATTTCTTTAGGTGTTTCTCAGCCATTCGGCATTCCTCAGCTGTGAATTCTTTGTTTAGCTCTGAACCCCATTTTTTTAATAGGGTTGTTTGTCTCCCTCTTGGTCTAACTTTTTGAGTTCTTTGTATATTTTGGATATAAGGCCTCTATCTGTTGTAGGATTGGTAAAGATCTTTTCCCAATCTGTTGGTTGCCGTTTTGTCCTGACCACAGTGTCCTTTGCCTTACAGAAGCTTTGTAGTTTTATGAGATCCCATTTGTCGATTCTTGATCTTAGAGCATAAGCCATTGGTGTTTTGTTCAGAAAATTTTTTCCAGTGCCCATGTGTTCCAGATGCTTCCCTAGTTTTTCTTCTATTAGTTTGAGTGTGTCTGGTTTGATGTGGAGGTCCTTGATCCACTTGGACTTAAGCTTTGTACAGGGTGATAAGCATGGATCGATCTGCATTCTTCTACATGTTGACCTCCAGTTGAACCAGCACCATTTGCTGAAAATGCTATCTTTTTTCCATTGGATGGTTTGGGCTCCTTTGTCAAAAATCAAGTGACCATAGGTGTGTGGGTTCATTTCTGGGTCTTCAATTCTATTCCATTGGTCTATCTGTCTGTCTCTGTTCCAATACCATGCAGTTTTTATCACTATTGCTCTGTAATACTGCTTGAGTTCAGGGATAGCGATTCCCCCCTGAAGTCCTTTTTATTGTTGAGGATAGTTTTAGCTATCCTGGGTTTTTTTGTTATTCCAGATGAATTTGCAAATTGTTCTGTCTAACTCTTTGAAGAATTGGATTGGTATTTTGATGGGGATTGCATTGAATCTGTAGATCGCTTTTGTAAAATGGCCATTTTTACTATATTAATCCTGCCAATCCATGAGCATGGGAGATCTTTCCATCTTCTGAGGTCTTCTTCAATTTCTTTCTTCAGAGTCTTGAAGTTATTGTTGTACAAATCTTTTATTTGCTTGGTTAAAGTCACACCGAGGTACTTTATATTATTTGGGTCTATTATGAAGGGTGTCGTTTCCCTAATTTCTTTCTCGCTTGTTTTTCTTTTGTGTAGAGGAAGGCTACTGATTTATTTGAGTTAATTTTATACCCAGCCACTTTGCTGAAGTTGTTTATCAGCTTTAGTAGTTCTCTGGTGGAACTTTTGGGATCACTTAAATATACTATCATATCATCTGCAAATAGTGATATTTTGACTTCTTCTTTTTTCGATCTGTATCCCCTTGACCTCCTTTTTGTTGTCTGATTGCTCTGGCTAGAACTTCAAGAACTATATTGAATAAGTAGGGAGAGTGGGCAGCCTTGTCTAGTCCCTGATTTTAGTGGGATTGCTTCAAGTTTCTCCATTTAGTTTAATGTTAGCCACTGGTTTGCTGTATATGGCTTTTACTATGTTTAGGTATGGGCCTTGGATTCCTATTCTTTCCAGGACTTTTATCATGAAGGGGTGTTGAATTTTGTCAAATGCTTTCTCAGCATCTAATGAAATGATCATGTGGTTTTGTTCTTTCAGTTTGTTTATATAATGGATCACGTTGATGGTTTTCCAGATATTAAACCATCCTGCATGCCTGGGATGAAGCCTACTTGATCATGGTGGATGATTGTTTTGATGTGCTCTTGGATTCGGTTTGCCAGAATTTTGTTGAGTATTTTTAAGCGTCGATGTTCATAAGGGAAATTGGTCTGAAGTTCTCTTTCTTTGTTGGGTCTTTGTGTGGTTTAGGTATAAGAGTAATTGTGGCTTCATAGAAGGAGTTCGGTAGTGCTCCATCTGTTTCAATTTTGTGGAATAGTTTGAATAATATTGGTACGAGGTCTTCTATGAAGGTCTGATAGAATTCTGCACTAAACCCGTCTGGACCTGGGCTCTTTTTGGTTGGGAGACCTTTAATGACTGCTTCTATTTCCTTAGGAGTTATGGGGTTGTTTAACTGGTTTATCTGTTCCTGATTTAACTTCGGTACCTGGTATCTGTCTAGGAAATTGTCCATTTCCTGCAGATTTTCAAGTTTTGTTGAGTATAGGCTTTTATAGTAAGATCTGATGATTTTTTGAATTTCCTCTGAATCTGTAGTTATGTCTCCCTTTTCATTTCTGATTTTGTTAATTTGGACACGCTCTCTGTGTCCTCTCGTTAGTCTGGCTAAGGGTTTATCTATCTTGTTGATTTTCTCAAAGAGCCAACTTTTTGGTTCTGTTGATTCTTTCTATGGTCCTTTTTTGTTTCTACTTGGTTGATTTCAGCTCTGAGTTTGATTATTTCCTGCCTTCTACTCCTCCTGGGTGTATTTGCTTTTTTTGTTCTAGAGCTTTTAGGTGTGCTGTCAAGCTGCTGACATATGCTCTTTCCTGTTTCTTTCTGCAGGCACTCAGCGCTATGAGTTTTCCTCTTAGCACAGCTTTCATCGTGTCCCATAAGTTTGGGTATGTTGTACCTTCATTTTCATTAAATTCTAAAAAGTTTTTAATTTCTTTCTTTATTTCTTCCTTGACCAGGTTATCATTGAGTAGAGCATTGTTCAATTTCCACGTATATGTGGGCATTCTTCCCTTATTGTTATTGAAGACCAGCTTTAGGCCGTGGTGGTCCGATAGCACGCATGGGATTATTTCTATCTTTCTGTACCTGTTGAGGTCCGTTTTTTGACCAATTATATGGTCAATTTTGGAGAAAGTACCATGAGGAGCTGAGAAGAAGGTATATCCTTTTGCATTAGGGTAGAACGTTCTATAAATATCCGTTAAGTCCATTTGGCTCATGACTTCTCTTAGTCTGTCTACGTCTCTGTTTAATTTCTGTTTCCATGATCTGTCCATTGATGAGAGTGGGGTGTTGAAGTCTCCTACTATTATTGTGTGAGGTGCAATGTGTGTTTTGAGCTTTAGTAAGGTTTCTTTTACGTATGTAGGTGCCCTTGTATTTGGGGCATAGATATTTAGGATTGAGAGTTCATCTTGGTGGATTTTTCCTTTGATAAATATAAAGTGTCCTTCCTTATCTTTTTTGATGACTTTTAGTTGAAAATTGACTTTATTTGATATTAGAATGGCTACTCCAGCTTGCTTCTTCCGACCATTTGCCTGGAAAGTTGTTTTCCAGCCTTTCACTCTGAGGTAGTGTCTGTCTTTGTCTCTGAGGTGTGTTTCCTGTAGGCAGCAGAATGCAGGGTCCTCGTTGCGTATCCAGTTTGTTAATCTATGTCTTTTTATTGGGGAATTGAGGCCATTGATGTTGAGAGATATTAAGGAATAGTGATTATTGCTTCCTGTTATATTCATACTTGGATGTGTTATGTTTGTGTGCTTTTCTTCTCTTTGTTTTGTTGCCAAGACGATTAGTTTCTTGCCTCTTCTTGGGTATAGCTTGCCTCCTTATGTTGGGCTTTACCATTTATTATCCTTTGTAGCGCTGGATTTGTAGAAAGATATTGTGTAAATTTGGTTTTGTCATGGAATATCTTGGTTTCTCCATCTATGTTAATTGAGAGTTTTGCAGGATACAGTAGCCTGGGCTGGCATTTGTGTTCTCTTAGGGTCTGAATGACATCAGTCCAGGATCTTCTGGCCTTCATAGTTTCTGGCGAAAAGTCTGGTGTGATTCTGATAGGTCTGCCTTTATATGTTACTTGACCTTTTTCCCTTACTGCTTTTAATATTCTTTCTTTATTTTGTGCGTTTGGTGTTTTGACTATTATGTGACGGGAGGTGTTTCTTTTCTGGTCCAATCTATTTGGAGTTCTGTAGGCTTCTTGTATGCATATGGGTATCTCTTTTTTTAGGTTAGGGAAGTTTTCTTCTATGATTTTGTTGAAGATATGTACTGGTCCTTTGAGCTGGGAGTCTTCACTCTCTTCTATACCTATTATCCTTAGGTTTGATCTTCTCATTGAGTCCTGGATTTCCTGTTTGTTTTGGACCAGTAGCTTTTTCCGCTTTACATTATCTTTGACAGTTGAGTCAATGATTTCTATGGAATCTTCTGCTCCTGAGATTCTCTCTTCCATCTCTTGTATTCTGTTGGTAAAGCTTGTATCTACAGCTCCTTGTCTCTTCTTTTGGTTTTCTATATCCAGGGTTGTTTCCCTGTGTTCTTTCTTGATTGCTTCTATTTCCATTTTTAATTCCTTCCACTGTTTGATTGTGTTTTCCTGGAATTCTTTCAGGGATTTTTGTGTCTCCTCTCTATGGGCTTCTACTTGTTTATTTATGTTTTCCTGGAATTCTTTCAGGCATTTTTGCGATTCCTCTCTGTAGGCTTCTACTTGTTCTCTAAGGTAGTTCATCATGTCTTTCTTGAAGTTCTCCAGCATCATGGTCAAATATGATTTTGAATCTAGATCTTGCTTTTCTGGTGTGTTTGGATATTCCATGTTTGTTTTGATGGGAGAATTGTGCTCCGATGGTGCCATGTAGTCTTGGTTTCTGTTGCTTGGGTTCCTGCGCTTGCCTCTCGCCATCAAATTATCTCTAGTGTTACTTTGTTCTGCTATTTCTGACAGTGGCTAAACTGTCCTATAGGCCTGTGTGTCAGGAGTGCTGTAGACCTGTTTTCCTCTTTTCAGTCAGTTATGGGGACAGAGTGTTCTGCTTTTGGCGCAGTAGTTTTTCCTTTCTACTTGTCTTTAGCTGTTCCTGTGGACCTGTGCCTTGAGTTCACCAGGCAGGTCACTTGCAGCAGAAAAGTTGGTCTTACCTGTGGTCCCGAGGCTCAAGTTCGCTCGGGGGGTGCTGCCCACGGGCTCTCCGCGGTGGCAGCAACCAGGAAGATCTGCGCCGCCTCTTCCGGGAGCCTCAGTGCACCAGGGTTTCAGATGGATTCTGGTGCTTTCCTCTGAATCAGTAATGTGTGCAGAGAGCAGTCTCTTCTGGTTTCAAGAGGTGTGTCTGCCTCTCTGAAGGTTTAGCTCTCCCTCCCACGGGATTTGGGGTGCAGAGAACTGTTTATCCGGGTCTGTTTCCTTCAGGTTCCGGGCGGTGTCTCAGGCAGGGCTCCTGTTGCTCCTGGGCCCTCCCCACAGGAACCCAGAGGCCTTGTACAGTTTCCTCTTGGGTCAGGGATGTGGGCAGGGGTGGGCAGTGTTGGTGGTCTCTTCTGCTCTGCAGCCTCAGGAGTGCCTATCTGACCAGGCGGTAAGGTATCTCTCCCACGGGTTCTGGGAGCAGAGCTGCTGGGGCCGGGATCCGCGGGTGGGACTTCCGTAAACACAGGACGTGCCTGGTCCTAGAGGGATTCTGCCTCTGGTGTCCCGATTCCACCAGGCAAGTCACTTGCAGCAGATAAGTTAGTCTTACCTGTGGTCCCAAGGCTCAAGTTTGCTCGTGGGGTTCTGCCCACGGGCTCTCCGCGTGGCAGCAACCGGGAAGATCTGGCGCCGCCTCTTCCGGGGCCTCCGTGCACCAGGGTTCCAGATGGCCTCCGTGTTTTCCTCTGAATCAGTAATGTGTGCAGAGAGCAGTCTCTTCTGGTTTCGCAGGCGTGTCTGCCTCTTTGAAGGTTTAGCTCTCCCTCCCACGGGATTTGGGTGCAGAGAACTGTTTATCCGGTCTGTTTCCTTCAGGTTCCGGCGGTGTCTCAGGCAGGGCTCCTGCTGCTCCTGTCCTTGAATATTTTAATACAGTGTTGATATCTGGATGTTGCAAAGAAAATTCTAGAGTTGAATATTCTTAGTTTATAATAAATTCCCACTTATTCTATCTCACTGATAATATTACTCATTCCTGAATCATTTCTCCTATGAATTCAACAAAAAACATAGGCCTGTATTTAAAATATAAGAGTTTTTGTCCTCTATTAAACTTTTTACAATAGTATTTGGTTCATAAGTGCATATTGGAACACTTTATAATAAAGGGTTTGTATTTCCCTTGTGGTAGATTTGCCCAATGCTCTTAAGCATTTTTAAGGTTTCAGTTTTGCATGTGTAATGCTTCCTATTCTTGCCAATTTTTTTTGTTTGTTTGTTTTATTTTGTTTCTGATATCACTCTTTGGTGGTTGGGATGTGATGATGCTGCATTTCAACTTTGTGTTTTTTCAACATGTCATAATTAGAGATTATTATAAAGTATAGTAATGCAAAACTAAGACCTCTTGAATCAATAGCCTGTACTTGGTGGTAAATAAAATTGTTTGTGCTGGAGCTTCCAGGGACTAAGCCACTACCCAAAGACTATACATGGACTGACCCTGGACTCCAACCTCATAGGTAGCAATGAATAGCCTAGTAAGAGCACCAGTGGAAGGGGAAGCCCTGGGTCCTGCCAAGACTCAACCCCCAGTGAACGTGATTGTTGGGGGGAGGGCGGTAATGGGGGGAGGATGGGGAGGGGAACACCCATATAGAAGGGGAGGGGGAGGGGTTAGGGTGATGTTGGCCCGGAAACCGGGAAAGGGAATAACAATCGAAATGTAAATAAGAAATTCTCAAGTTAATAAAGAAAAAAAAAGACAAAAAAATTGTTTGTGCTGGAATCTTGAAAGATGGCAGTTTTACAGCATTAAGACTTAATTCACTGTGCTTCAGTCACGTAGTTTTTGGTCTATAGACAACAGATGAGCTATATGCCTTTCCAGGGGCATACGCCTTTATTCCTATCCACAGTCCTGCCACCTTTCCAAATATCCCTCTTCTGTTTTCATGCTATCAATATGGGTACATATGTGTCCTGGGTTCAACATGAGAGAGAGAGAAAATATGACATTTGTCTTTCTGGCTCTTGCTTATTTCTCATAGTATGTAAGTTCTACTAATCTTCCTTAACAGAGGTGTTCTGTTTTTCATTATTAGACACTGGAGATGACCTTACGCAGCATGCATCTTTAGGAATAAATATAATAAGAGAGTGAGGGTGTATCATATTTTAACTTCTGAAACTTATCATACATTGCCAAAATTGAGTAAAGGATGCATTTTGGTAGATTTTCCATGTGTAGTTAAAAGAATGAATGGTGATCATCATTGATGGTAGTGTTTGATAAGTTAATAATAACCAACGTTCTTGTTTCTATTTTAGTTTAACTTTTGAAAGACATCTGGTCTGAGTATAGGATTCTAATTTATAAGTACTTTTTTCTTTTTAAAAATAAGTTTTAAAGTTTGAAATAATGGATTTCATCACAGTATTTTCATACATACAATATACTGTGTTTTAGCTTGTTTTACTGTTCAAGTGCCCATCTTTCCAAAAAGGGGCAATATTGAAAGACAAAACCCTGCTAAATTAGAATGTAAATTCAGTATAAATTAGAATTCCAGAGTAGATCAGTTGTCCTTTAAAAAAAATTAAGGTAAAATAAATTAGTCACTCGTACTGAGTGGCATCCACTGTAGCCATCGCCGAAAGTCATGACGCACTGCTCACCATCGCTGGTCTTAGTATTCTTCTCTATGTCTGTACTGTCAGCTGGGTTTAAGTAGAAGAATCATTTCTTATATTAGTAATATAGTTTGCTTTTTTTATACTGACTTAGGGTCTTGGAACATACCTGATTTTCCTTGTACTTTTCTCAGCATTTTTACTTCTTGGTACCATCTCTGCAGTCTGGCAGTTAGTACCCTTTTCCTATCAGTGTCCAGTCTGCACACACCTCATACTCTTTGTCACATCATCGCTGTCTCCTTGTTGCCCTGATACATATGTTTCACTCATTGTTTTCCAAACTCTCCATGCACTTCATTCTTTTACAGGCTATTTCTACTCACTGTCTTTCACTTTTGAATTCTTCTTTCAGCGGTTTCTCAACTATTATTAAGCTTCTGCTGAAATCATAGTTCATGGCACTATATTTCAGGTCGATGTTTTTTTTTATTTCATTTTTATAGGTTTCAGTTATATGGTATAAATTCTCAAATTTTGTTTATCTTATTACATGTTGCCCAAATTATCTCAAATATGTATTTGAAAGTAATTTAATACTTCTACCATTTAAGAGCTTTCTGTGTCACTGCTTCTCAACCTTTCTAATACCGCAACCCTCTGGTACAGATTCTTATGTTGTGGTGACTTCCAACCATAAAATCATTTTCATTGATACTTAGTAACTGCAATTTTGTTACTGATATGAATCATAATATAAACATTTGTGTTTTCTGACAGTCTCAGTTTACTCCCGAGAAAGGGTCATTTAACCCCAAAGGAA
This sequence comes from Rattus rattus, assembly GCF_011064425.1. NCBI lineage: Eukaryota > Metazoa > Chordata > Mammalia > Rodentia > Muridae > Rattus > Rattus rattus. The sequence goes on from NC_046160.1 coordinate 63,555,693, forward strand.
TTGCAACCCATAGGTTAAGAACCACTGGTCTGTATTGTTGCCCTAATATAATCTTCAGTTGACAACAATCTTTTAACACTAGTCCAGCTTTCATGTTTCACTCTAGGAATATAGCTGCTGCTTCATTTCAAGGAGAATGTGTGCCATTCCTTGTCAGGCAGCAGAAGAAAGAACATGGTAGTAAAATGATTCATTGAGCTGTCAAGAGGTCAGCATCCCACCTTAAAAGCTTGCTCTTACTCATGCCTACCTCTCCCAACATTTTAAAAGATGATCCTTACCAGGACCAAGGGTAAAGAAAGTCTATCCTGGTATTTATCTTTTTCTGGACTCATTTCTTAAGTTCCTATTTAATGCACCTGTGAGCTTAGAAACTTTCTTGTAAAAGCAGTGTTAATCAAGAATCTCCATTTTAGTTTGTATTTATGGTCCTTTACATTTCCTTCTCTGGAAGAGCAGCACTTGATTTTTGCCTCCTCAATTTCCTGAGATGTTCTCGACGTTGAAGCCTATTACTAATCAGTGTCCCAATTGGTATTCTTGTCTACACCAAGAACTGATATTTGCTACCACAGAAGGGGCCCTTGAAAATGAGTAGGTTTCACAAGCTTGCTCTCAAGTCATCCCTGCTCAGTCACTCTGGAAAACTTCAACTTGACCTTGACTGATACACAGCTTTTTCTAAGTGCTCTAAAGCTCGGATTTGATTTACTGTGTTTTACATTATTTAGCAGTGGAAATAACTTGCTGTGAATATTTTATTTGAGAAATTATGAGATTGGCCATTGTTTGTTGATATTTTACATGCCAAAAGTTCTTTTTTTAAAAATATATTACGCAAATCTTTATTACCCCAGGTATTGCAGTGGATCCAATGTGACAATACTTTCTTGACTATACATACTGTGCATACATATATTGAAGTGGCTTGACATGATCATTTAAAGTGATATATATATATATATATATATATATACACAGTTGCAATTTGAGGTATAGATAAGTTAGAATTTAGGTATAGACATTTGAATAAAAAAATGAAAGTAAGACAAGACTTAAAAAAAAACTCCCATAGAATGTCATAATACTCTGTTTCTCTTGGTGTACAAGCTTACATGAGTGTGTTAAAGTAGAATCTCAATGGTTAGATTCTTAGATGAATGGAAAAATAGCTATTCAGTTTTGAATAATGAATGGTACATCAAAATGAGGTTTTAGCCCCCAGCATTCAACTTTGATATAAAATTGTACATACCTAAGTTATAGTTTCTCAAAAGTGTAGTGAACCATAGATGTTTAGTAAACTTTATTTTATATGACATGTGTTTGGTGTGTCTAACTTTAGTACCTATTTTACTTGACATTCTAAATTACTGTTAGTACAAAATCTCTATCTTAATTACTTAATACAAACTATAATTAGCCTGTCCCTCATATTTTAGTATATATAATCTCAACAATGTTTTCTCTTATTCTTTCATTTAATTTTCTGACATAAACTCACATGACCTGTAAGTCAGCTCTTTAAGATGTGTATTACAAAAAAGTTGCTCTGATAAACCAATTTATAACAAGACTCATATTTCAAGTGAAATACCGCTATCAAAATATTTAATTAAATACAATTATAATAAAATAATATTAATTGCATTATGATGTACATACATTTTAAAACAAACATGTTTTTATTAAACATTTCCTTGAGTATACAAATTTCACATTTCTCATAAATATATTGATTGTAGTAGATTCTGAAGATTGTACTTTATCCAATTTTTACATGGAGTATATGGTATAACAACTGTCATATTAACTAATATATCCTTGTTTTATGAAAGTTTTCTTTCAAAAAAGGTAGCATCTGGTTTTTCTTATTTTGAAAATTTCAGTTGTCCATTTTCAGGACATTTTACATTTACTTCAAATTAAGGTTGCATGAGTATCTGCCAGTTTTCAAAGCTTGCAAGGAAAATACCATTGAATCTTTTTATTGGAAATTATACTTTTTATACTATAATTTTAAGGACAAATTACTTTTAGCTCCATAGAAGAAGAAATCAATTTTTATTCAGATCTATAACTTATATTATCACATTAATTCCAGAAAGATATATTTATCTCAAAAACATTTAAGGATCCATTAGAATATAGATGTATATGCCATTTTGTATTTAAAAATTGAAGATGTATTACATGATCTACTAAACAAACCACAGAAAGCAAAAATTCATTATCCTGTTTTGATAATATCAAAATTGTCTGTAAGGGTTAATCTTTTTTCATTACCAGTAACAGACTGGTGACACTGGGCTTGTCATTATTTTGTCATTGATTTCATTAAAACTTGTATTAATTTTTGCGGCTTTTAAATCGAATTAGGGTTACAACTTCAAGTTATTGGAAATCTCTGTTCTAGTCCTGTAACACCATGCTCACAAGATATAGCTCTATGCCTCTTTTATACTGTACTTATGTTTAAATTTAATGCCAACATTTTATTGCTAAGAAACATGTTAAGTGAGGATAGAGACACCATCTTTATTGAAGGGCACATCTACATTGGCAGGTGTTTCCTGACTTAAACATTTGTTTCAGATAATATTTTATTCAGGAGCATCTTATCAGCCAAAATGTTCTTATGTTCTCTCTCTCTCTCTCTCTCTCTCTCTCTCTCTCTCTCTCTCTCTCTCTCTCTCTCCTCCCCTCCCCTCTCCTCTCCTCTCCCTCCCCTCTCTCTCCCACTCTTCTTTCTCCCTCTCCCCCTCTCCCCTCCCCTCATTACATCTCTCCCTCTTTTTAAAATTCCACTTTTCTCACTAAATATTTAAATATGGAAACATTTGGAAGGAATATTTTTTATATTGTCTCCATCCTTTGAAAGCTCTGAGGTCCTTACTATCCAGGACCAGTGAACCTTCAGCCAAGTTCAGCTCTTCAACATTATATAGGCTGGAATTTCATACCTGGAAACAATTGCAAGCATTTGCAGCTATTCATGCCAAGAGGGAGGCATGATGACACTGATGTAAGATGTGTATTACTGCTCTCATGAAGTTGAATTGATTTTCAGAGACAATGACTTACGGACAATGTCGGGAATTAACACACTTGAGTTTACATCTGTGCAATTTCACCTTAATTTTGTGAACAAAACTTTTCATTTTACACTAATTTGCATTGCTGCTACTTTCATTCTAAATAGGATTTTTTTAAACCACCATCCATCTGTAAGATACCTCCTGTTACTAATTTCTGATGTGGATCCCCTCATTAATATGAGATTCACAATTGCATAGATTACAAACTCTCTGATCATATTTGGCTCATCCCATGTTTTAAAATTCTGTTCTTATATTTGATAGATACTGACTTAATTGTGACAGTGTTAGTACATAAAGACAATGAGTCAGACAGTAACTATTGGAAATACAAAGTTTTAATATAGCTGATGAGTTCTCTTCCTCAAGGTTCAGTATTACTAGATGGAGTGCTCTTTTTTAGCCATTTTAATAGAGTAGAAAACAAACACCTGTAGTAGTCATAAATCATAAGGATTAATATGTTAATAGTGCTAAAAGAGAATTTCCATGGTTTTTCTAATTAAGGATTAAGGCTGGCTGAGTAAAATGACTTATTTCTCTTCTCTGACTAGTCAGTTTGAATTACTTCTTTTTTATTTATAAGAAAAAGAATTTTGTTACTGACAATAATCTTAGAAAGCATAGAAAACTACAGAATACTCATTGCTTTTAAGCAAATTTTAAAACCAATAGGTTGAGTTAATAATCGGATAAATGACCTTTGATATGCATTCTATACAAAGTCTCCCATAGAAAACATTAGTACTTTAATCTTAATTAGCTATTCAGACCAAGGGGAGAAAACTCTACAAAACACAGGAGAGCTTAGAGTTGAGGAGCCCTTTAAAAGCTGATTTGAAACCACATTAGGGATTGTTAATAACTTCAGACCTATCATCAAAACATGAATCTACAAGACTGATACCTGAGGGAACTTGACAATGTTCAATGTCTAAAGATGTGGTTCCTTACAAGGCACAAGTTCACAGAGGAATGAAGCATGCATCTGTGGGGACCCTGGTGAGCGCAGACAGATGTAGGCTGAAAACTCTTGATGGAGTCACCAAGAACCTTTTGCTGAACCCCATGTTTAACTGGAAAATGCGGGTAGAGTTTCTTTGTCCATAAATTATTCTATTTAACTATTATGCCAGAACAGACACATGTTCTCCTAGAAAGTAACATATGCACATAGGAAACCTGACCCAAGAGCACTTCTGTGTACTGCCTTGTCCACACGACACAGCATGGGGACTCATGTACCGGTGGGAGCAGTCTTTAATGATTTCTTAAAAGGGAAATTTGGCTTCAGCATAACAATTATATTGTACCCTGAATTCCTCCTTCCAATAATTTGTTTTAGAAAACACTGTGTCAATTTCTATTTTTAGAGAATGCTAACAAGAACATGGTGTTTCTTCAACACCGCTTGCCATTTTACTTAAAATAAGTGGACTCTATCATCAGATCTTCAAACCTAGAATCTACTTCCCTAAGCATGGTGTCATTTTTCTAGTCATTTTGACATTTTAGAATCACCAAATGTCACTAAGTACTGTTCATTGTTGAAACAGTGAAGTGAGAGTAACCTTTTTCTTTTGACCTAATTATTAAATATTAGGTGTAAAATTATGAAAGGATTATTGAAATTTGTCCACCATAATGTCTTTACCTTTTTGTGTCTTATATCTAAAAAATTGCCAGATGGTATTAATTGAATTAATATTAATTTCCAATGAATTCCTGCTCTATATCTTCCATAAGGACTGACTGTACAGGGACAGCTAACTCGTCCCCTCCTAATTCCCCAATTTCTATGGATAAATAGAGTTAAGTTGGGACAACAGAAAGGAGTGGAAAGTATCCATGTTGTATCCTTGAGTCATAGAATGCAGAAAGGTGATGTGGGGATACCATGGGTAGTACACCAGGCGATGGCAACCAAAGGGATTTCTGTGCCTATGTCTGCCATACACAGCAAAGGCCTCTTGCTTTCTATGTCTCATTTCCTAATATGACAAATGAGGTACAAATAAATGCCATGATTTCTCAGGTCTTTTTTATATTCTAATCATTCAAAGAACTCTTCAAGTAGTTCGTAATTCCTTTTCAATATAATATATCCTCCGAGCATAATTTTGATCATAGTTAGTTGTAGCTATGATCAGCATTAACTAATAGGGTAGGCATTTTGTTTTGTACACTGTGTCTCTACAGATGAAGACATACTCAGGTATAGGTGTCAGAGATGAGAGAGAGAGAGAGAGAGAGAGAGAGAGAGAGAGAGAGAGAGAGACTAGATTTAGAAAAGGCAACCAAGAACAAAGACTGAATAATCTTGTGAAAATTATGAATGAAATGAGAATAGGTACCTGTTACCTGACAGTGTAAAGTTTCCTTAGTGAGGGGACTTCCGTTCACATTTGTGATTGAAAGAGGTTATGTAGCATCTGGTAGAAAAGAAGTTATTGTTGAGGTATGTTTTCATACTGTGACAGGAAGGCAGGTATGTGTCAGATTGCCATTATGAATCAAAAACTAACAGTAGACATTTGCCAACTATTGGAAAAGCAGATTTACTTCAATATTGAAATCCAGTGAGGTTATCAAAATAAACACTACATTATTTCACCAGGAAGTCTCAGTAAACACAGTGCTTTGTTCCCTTTTTTAAAAAATCAAAGGCTTGATTGTTAAATACTAAGTTTGACATTTTGATTAGCATCACTGTCACAATGTTCTCTCTTAGAAGTAATTAAACATCATGTGTGAGTATCTCCCATTTTTAAGGATAACTGATTGATCAATAATACAGAAATATCATATATAGGAAGCATGTACCATTTATTGACATAGAATTCAAAAAACACATTAATTTGCATTCAATGCTAGCTTCTATATTACAAGCAACAGATTTGTGCTTACTATATAATTGCACAAGCAATTAGGCATTTGCACTTGAAAAAATAAAAGAAAATGTCTAATTGTGCATTCTCGGTGTCTAATTGTGGGCAACATCAATGCCCACAACTCAAAGCAGATAAAACAACCATGGTACCAAAGGACAAGCTATGATAATGTGCTGGCCTGACATGTTGCCTTTGGAAAGCTTAAGGATGCTTTGCTCATGCTTTCAGTAGCTTTGGTAGTCCAGTTTTTGAAAGACATAAGTATTACCTAGTAGTGCCATTTAGAATCTGAAGTACAAGTTATCACCATTTAAATATGCGGAAATAGTAACAAATTCAGAATAGTCTGGAGATATATGATATTTGAAAATTTTCTCTGTAGTATTTTAGACCAATAATGTTTGAGAGTTGTGCTAGATCAATGCCCGACTTTCAAAGCTACATTTCTTGTTCTGAAAGCCACCCTCCCCAATTTTTCTATAGTCATTTTACACCTCTTCAAAGGACATCTATATAATTACAACCCTCAAGTACCACAGGAATACACTGACTATATTACATCCACAAAGATTGCTGTAGAATGAACAAAGGCTGCATCTTTCCACTTAAAATATCTGTTTCATTTGTAATCCACAGAGCATACATTACCTGCCCTCCCTGTGGTATGTAAATATGTTTTCTGGGCTTAACAATGAACTTTCAAAGGAAGAGCTAGAAGTAACCAGGTTCCATTGCTAATGAGTTTGTCTATCCTATGCCCTTGACAACTGGTAAAGGTTTAAGACCCTGTCCCATGCTCAGGGGCCTTCAGGAAATAATCAAATGCAATGATTAGTTTGAAGAAAAAAAAAAGCTTTAATGATACCTGCCAGTCACAAACTCCATGAGATTTACTCTTGCTCTAAACACATAATGGTAGATGCTTTTTCTTTTTGCTAGAGCTGTTTAAAAACCCTTAGCTGAGCACCGCCAACTAACTCTTAATTCTACTTTATGCTATCAGTCTGATATTCTAGCCATTATTTTTGTTGTTTTTCAAAAAATCTAACTACCCTTGCACTTATGTCATAAAAATTCTGCCTTTTTCCCTTTTTTAATATTTGTATTCAAGACAAACAACAGGAGGTTGAAACCAGGCCACTTAGAAGAAACATCTGCTGACATTTACTCATATGCTACACGCTCCACTTTCATCATCGAATGTAATGATAAACACACATTCCAGTCAATAATGGCAATTCTCAGCCAAGCTTTACAAATGGTCTCTTTAACACCTAAACTGACAGCTCGGGAGATTTTGAGCTCGAAGCTAAATATGGTACATTTGGACAGTGTTTGCCTAAGTCTAGAGTGTCTTGAAGACTTTAATAAGCAGACATACACTATCAAAGAAAAGGGAGTCTTCACTGTGCAGGTATTGGAGCAGGGAAGTTTGACACTTTTTGAGCAGATTAAAGGCAGAAAGAAGAAAACCTCTCAGAACCAAATGGCCTCTTTGAAGAGTAGCTATAATAATACTACACACAGTATCTGTAAAGCAGTCTCTTTAAAGAGAAAACTAATTGCCTGTCATTTAGATTATAGCTTTTAATTGTGGTGTGCTACAAAGTTAAGTGTTTATTTTGCTTCCCGTGTTCATTTAAATAATTCTGCATTGAGTTTAAATTATTGTAAGGACATTTTAATAAAATAGTAAATGTTTTTTCATTTACCATTTGCAAGGAATGATTATGCCAGCTTTTAATGTGCAAAGGATTTCTATCAAGATGATGCCATAGTTTTGAGTCATGCCTCTAACTGTTCCTCAGGAAGCAGTGTGTTCCAGAAAAGTGACCTATCAGCCTTGAGTTAGCCACTAGAGCGCTCATACAGGAGTGAAACCAGTTTGGCTCTCCGCTGTGAGGATGAACAAACACACGTTCCTCAGAACATTGAGGACCCATTTTATGTGTATGTTATCTGCATACCCTTTGCAATGAGTACAGATCGAGTAACCTTATAACTAAATCAGGGACTGAGTCATGCAGACCATCCCTGCTTTGCCCAGACTTGTCATATGTGAAGATTTTCTTTTCAAAACTCTGCTGTTGCTGTGGTTTAAAACGGGTCACTAGCTAGTTGACTGAAACGAGTTTAGACTTTTCACCAACTCTTTCTCTGAAGCGTAATGAGAGGGTTGCAAAGTTATCTCCCACAATGGTATTCAAAGAACCAGCCACAAAGATCCATACTGGTCTGATTAATGCTATTTTTCTCTGAAAATGGCTTCATTTAGGAGACAGCTTGAGGATTTTTTAGTTGATGTTGTTGTTGTTTTTAATCCTGTTTCTCTATGCGGGACAAATGGGGCTAAATTTGGAACGCTGTATTACAATGTTTTCATCTGCTCCCAACGCATGTTGAGCAGAGTAGCCAGACAAGCCCTACCTAACACCTTATCAATGTTTTTGTGGGGAAACGAACATCTCAGAATATGAGTTCATGGTGCTGGTGGATGTGCGTGGAGCCCAAAGAGTGTTTTGACTCTGGTAGAAGCCAGTAGGACAGCAGGACTTTTCAGACAGAAGTGTAGTATTCTGTGTTAGAGCCACAGTTTTTAGCATCAACATTTAGATTAATAGTGTACCGTGATAAAACAAAACAAAAACAAACAAAACCCTCTACCTCGATCCTCCTTTTCGGGAATCACCTTATGAAGTCACTGCAGTTCTTCAGTGTTATTTCCCTCCCCCAACCCATGCCATACAGTAAAGTCCCTACTGGAAAGTGCGATGGCTAAGCAAATGTGTTAATTTTGATGGGGGCGAAGTTTATAGGAATCAATTGATTTTTTACTGATACCGAATTTTAGAAGCTGTCTAAATATGGCACCGAGCAAGAGTGTAACATAGGGCTCTAGCAATCACACTGAGCAAAGTGTTCTTAATGGTACAGGGAAAGACAGTTCTATGCTCTCTCTCCCAGGCCCCAAAGCCAGAGCAGAGGGAAGACGGGACGCCAAATAAATCTGCCAGTGATTACACTAAAGGAAATTATGATCTTGTTATAGAAACCATTAAAGGAAAACCAGAGTTGGTATGTAAATATTGTTGCATCGTTATACCCCTAGAAAAAAACAACCCCGCGCCGCATTAGTATGTTATGCAATTAACAAAATGAAAAACGAGCTGCTTGAATTTAAAGCTTTTAATGTTTTTTAAACAGATAATAAGCATTTTCAACACCAGCGTAAAACGTAGCAGAAAAGGTCTCCCTCGGAGAGTGACATATTTCATCGATACTCACTCTGCATTAGGAGCTAATATGCGTTCACATAGCTCTTCTGTTTGCAATTTCCTAGCACATCAAATAGCAACCACACACAAACTCATGTATACTGAAGATAAAAGACTTGCTAGAAGATCATAAAATTTGATATTTCAAATGTTTGGAGAGATTACCAGCCTGTATATGTTTCTCTGATTTTTGAAAAAAAAAAGGGGGGGCTCAGATGCTAACTTCGCTTAGGCAAAAAGCCCATTATTGGCTGCTGTATAAAGTATTTTCAAGCTAGAAGCACTTTACGTATATTAGTGTAATTGTTCAGAGCCATATAATTATGAAAAATTATTAATGTTAAATGTATCGCTCAATATGCTTATTTGCTCCTGAAAAGACAGCAATTGATTTATAGATAAAATAATTCTGGCTGAATCCAAAAATAGTTTATCAGAGTTCCTTCGAAAAAAAAAAAAAAGCCAAAAGTGTTTTTCAAATTATGCCATAATGTAGTCACATTTACTATATAATGTGCAAATAGTGCAATGTATATAGATTTTAACTGTATTATATGAACACCTCCCAACAATTATTAAAATTTGAACACTGATGAATTACCCAATCAAAATCAATTTTACAAAAATTAACTTACATTATTAACAGTGAAGCTGTACTGGGTAGACAGTGCTGAATTGTCAGTATAGAATTCAAAACAGTAAGGAAAATTTCATATGGGGACAATACCAGGTCCATAAATTCTAAATAGATATAATTTAGTGTAGGCACTAGAAAGTTAATATGTTCTCCAAAGATTTCTTTAATTTAGTTGTTGCTAATTTATTCACACTAATACAGAAAAAAATTCTGCAAAATTTTTCATAACAAAAAAACTGTGCATATCCCTGTGTTTTAGCTGGCATGTGGTTCCACACAGATGGTTTGGGGCTTTCTTTGCTGCAAAACAGATGGGCCTGCACTGTCCCTTACCAATCAAAAGAGAACTTGAAAATATAGGAATATCTTTACCTACATTGCATCCTTTAATTCAAGAAATTAAAATGTTTCAGGGTATAAATAACTGCCTATGGAAAATAATTTTTGAAATGAGATGTCATATGTCGAAATTATACAGTAACCTAGTTCATGTTTAATGCAAAAATACTAAAGTTGGGCTCGTGCTTGATACTGTTTTAACATACAGCTATTAACTTAAGAAATTTACAACTACGGAATTACTGTTGTCATGTGTTCACCTTGCCTGAAAAACACTGCTGTTTTAGAACTTTAACGGCAGTTAAACATATTTCAATTCAAAGTGATCATTCGAGGCAGCAGCATCCATTGAACCAAGTTAGCAAACACATATGAGTGTGGTGCGCTCGTAACTGACATGCCTTTACAACCAAGCGAGAAGGTAGCACCACGCTCAGAGGCAGCATGAATGCTGTATTTATTACTTCAGTTATTCACAACAGAAAACAAACCGCTCTGCACAGTGAATCAAAATCTCGGTCTGCCTCAAAGCTCTCTGTTAAAACGTAAATGTTGATACCCGGGACTATTATCTGCGCTGTCTTTGTTCTGTCTATTTTACAAAGTAATAGGGACAATGTTCTCATCGCACCATTCCATTACAGAAAGATATGGCCTATGAGAGTAGAATCTGTGGCTGTTCACATAGTACAAAGACCTGTTTCTTCTGTTTCCCTGATACCCAAAGAAGGTTGCCAGACTGTGATATTTTTATATTTTGTAAATATGCATCCTAGTACATTTTCTATGGTGTCACAATGATGGTGTGTTTCTATAGGGTGATAGTTTTTCTATGCCATTGTTCACAAAAGAGAGTTGAATGGTCTGTCCCAGGATAATTGGTTTTCAGACTACTATATACCCTGTATTTTACTTACATCCAAATAACGCATTTTTATAGTGCACAATTTTTCCAGGAAAGCAAAGTGACGGGTATCTAATGTTAAGCCATAAAAATATATAGCTCTATATATGCACATCTACATGCATATTTATGCATACATCAATTTACATATATTCACAGCCATATATAAATTTGTATAACTCTTACTATAATTTGATATCTATAGGATATATCTGATTTTAGATTATAAGAAGGTATTTTTCCTATATACAAGCAATGTATTTTTAATTGGTGTCTTTTTAATGATCAGGTTTTAAAAAGCAATCGAGTATTTTTCTTTTGTCTGTAATGAAAAATAACAGCTTTGCTTGTGTTCTTTTTTTTTTTTCCGATTACATCAAAAACAGTTTCTCACAGATCTATGATGAAAGGACTGCCATGCTAGGAGATGTAAATAAAACTGTAAAATAAATATATTTAAGAAAAAAAAAAAGCTATTCCCAAACTCTTTTAAATATTCTGACAGAATCTACATAAGCAAACAATTGATGTGGTAATTTAAATAATTTTATTCACTTCTACTTTAATTCAATTTGGGGGGATGTTCTGTAGGTTTCTTTTCCTCCTTCTTTATTTTAGAAGTGTTTTCTGATGCCTTAGTCCCCATTTAGTTAAAGCTGACCGTAGATTCCTGGTTTTCATGCCTCCACTTTCTGAGTGACTAGATTTAAAAAGTATGTCAATATGCTTGGATCTTTATAAAATTTTATAAGTCAATTTTTAAATTTGTCCTTTAGCCTGAACCCAAATTGAATTTTTACAGTTAAAGATAATCTAACATAGTGTTTTAGATGTTCAACAATTTTTGTTTTATTTTAATTCAGATTTGTCTATTTTTTCATATATTAGTGAAAATTGTTAGAATAGTTTCCACATTCACACTGAAATAGGAATTGTGAAGATCTTTGGCTTAATATTCAATGAATAAGTAATAGTTACACTGTGCAATCAGGGAGCCACATTCCTATGGAAAGTACCTGAATTGTTGGGACAATTCTCACAGTTCAGGGGAATCAACATAGCTCAACATAAAACATCGTAAGGGTATCTGGGATGAAGCCACTTTTTCATGGTGGATGATGTTTTTAATGAGTTCTTGGATCCCATCTGCAAGTACTTTATTGAGAATTTTATATCAGTGTTCATAAGGAGAGTTCATTTTTAATTCTCTTTCTCTGTTGTATCTTCATGTGTTTTCATGATCAGGGTAACTATTGAACAATGTTACTTCCATTTCTGTTTTATAGAATAATTAAAGGAATGTTTGACCTTAACTCTTCTTCAAAAGTCTGGTAGAATTCTGTGCCTTTTGTTTCCTTTTTTTCTGTTTCATCAAGGGTTAAGAATCTATTTAAATTGCTTATCTGATCTTTATTCAACTTCAGTGTAGTAACTATTGAGTATGTAGAAAATTTTTTCAGTAGCTATCTAAGTGGTAGATATAGAGAAGATTGTCCATCTTTTAGATTTTCCATTTCAATGGAGTATAAGTTTTTAAATATGTCTTTGTGATTCCCTGGATCTTTTGTGACAGCCGCTTTTACATCTTTAATTGTATTATTTTGGATAATAGTTTCTCAATCTGACTGATTTTCACAAAGAACCGATTCTTTGTTTCACTGATGTTTTGGATTGGTTTTGACAGGTCTTTTGTTTTATTGGTTTCAGTCCTGAGTTTGACCATTTCTTGCCATCTTCTCCTTCCCTATGTGATATATTATTTTTGTTCTAGAGCTTTCAAGTGTTCTAACTTACTAGTATGAAATGTCTTCATTGTTGTTTGTTTGTTTTCTGAGACAGGGATTCTCTTTGTAGTCTTTGCTGTCCTGGACCTCACTCTGTAGACCAGGCTGGCCTGAGATCCACCTGGCTCTGGCTCCCAATGGCTGGGATTAAGGACATGTGCCACAATTTGCCCATTCTCTGCATGGTTTTTTTTTAAATGCAGACTCTTAATGCTATGAATTTGCTTTTTGTATTACCTTTATTGTGTCCCATAAGCTCAGCTATGCTGTGTATTCATTTTCTATTTAATATTTGAAAGTATTTAATTTCTTAATTTTTATATCGACCCTTTTTTATCATTAGTGAGTTGTTTCTATGAGTTTGCAAACTTTCTGTTCCTGATGTTGTTGATACCTAGCTTTAATCCATGGTGGTCAGACAGAATGCACAATGTTATTTCAATTGTCTTGTACTCTTGATGCTTGCTTTGTGGCTGGGTGTGTGTTTAGTTCTGGAGACAGTTTCATGGCGTGCTGAAAAGGTGTATTCGTTTGTGTTTGGGTGAAATGTTCTGCAAACACCCTTTAGGTCCAGATGGTCTGTAAAGCCAGTAAGCTCCAGCATTTCCTGGATGACCACATGGTTAGTGCATTGCTCAGCTCTCATGGAACTTCCTCCTGCAGCAATTGAGAAAAGACACCAATAGGAAGACAGTATAGAGAGGGGAGAGACCTTGGAACACAGAGCCCTAAATGAAATTTATCCATCAAATCCCTCTCCCTCATGGCTAGGGGAACCCTGCAGAAAAGGAGACAGAATTAGTTATGAGACAGAGAAATGGAAGATAATCAAGAAAAAACAAACAAACAAAAACAAACAAACAAACAAACAAAAAAAAAAACCCCAAAAAAACTGAGATCCTCTAATTAACATGATCAAAGCACGTACAAATGAAATCCTAGAGATGTGACGGTATGCACAGGGCCTGCACTGGTCTGTACTCGGGTCCTTGCATATGTTCCAGCTTCCACTTTAGTATTTTTATCGCATTCCTGAATAGGTTAAAGTGGGTCTGTTTCCTGTCCTTTCTCTCTGACTGTTTGTTTCCTTCTGTGTGCTTGGTTCGTCCTAGTCTGATTGAGAGGACATAGTTAGCCAGAGCCAGGATGACTCCATGACAGGCTGTAAACTGGCAGTTTGGGAGACTAGGCCAAGTTTTTGTTTCCAAAAAGTGAGAACCCAGATCCCCAGGAACCTATGGTCAGTCAACCACAGTTTTGAGGACATCTTGTCATCTGGCCTGAAGTAAGAATAGGGGGTACACTGAGTAAGTGACCCCACACCCCAGAGAGGTCTTCAGAGCCTAACCAATTGTAGAATTAGTCAGGCCCTTGGGGATAGAGCTAACTGATCAAGATTAAGGCACACACCCCTCCCTGGCATTCCCCTGCCTGACAATAATAGTTAGGCCTGCCAGCCCAGTAGGTGTCTTCATTACAGAATGGGGAGACTCCTGCATTCAGAAAATTCAGCTGAATAACTGCTCTTTGGTTTTGCATACTATTTGAGTCCGGGGTATCATTCTCTGACGGTTCTTGGACCCTAACATGATGTTACAGCAACACAGATTTCAATGTTTTGATCATTTTTAAAGTATACACCTTGGTATAAAAATATATTTTACAAAATATCAGTTAATCACACTTATTTTATGATTTAAATATTCTCTACAACATGCAGCATGTTTTTACAACATGTAAAATATCATGTGTAGAGTGCTTAATTAACTTATTTAATATTTTCTATTGTTGAACAATTGACTTTCATCTACTCTGTTCTACATAACGTTACAGATAGGTAATGTTTTTATATTTTGTTTTGATTTTTTGTTTCCTTTCTTCCTTCTGTCTTTCCTTCATTCATTTTTTCATTCCTTTTCTTTTTTTAACCTTGCCTTGAACTCACTATGTATCTGAGGCAGGCATTGAATTTCTAATCTTCCTATGCTATATTCTTCCTATTCCTTTATCTTCTGAATGCTGGCCCTTAAAAGTATGACTTAATATTCCTGGTTTCATAAATTAAACTCAAGACCACATGGGGCTAGGCAAGCACTCTATTCACTGAACTCCACCCTTATAAAGCGTGCGTGCGTGTGCACACACACACACACACACACTCGCAATTACACACACCCCATAATTCATAATATATGTTTTGAAAGTTTATGTTTTGAATTTGCCACTCAGCAGTAGGATATGTTAATATCTATTTTTCCTGTTATAATATATTGTCATAAATAATTAACCCATCAAATATTTTTGGTGTTCAGTTCTTTTAAAATCTTGCCTTGAATATCTTTTTCTACTAGCCAGGAACTAATCTTGATAAATGCATACAAACTTAAGAATTCATGATTGTGTTCTGTGGCCCTATGTATGAATGTAGCTGGGTCAGCAATCAGAACATCACTTTCCTATACGTCCTGTGGCTTCCCTTTCACAAAAACAGTTGTTCATCCCCACAGCTGGACTTGGTAGATGTCAGAGATAATCCTGAATTGAGGACACTGAACTCTTTTGGATTCATTCACCATGCATATTACGTGCCTTTTCCAACTAATATAGACAGAGAAGAGTTATATATTTGTGGTAAAAGAAGATCAGTAGAGAAAGAACAGGGTAGCAGATTAAGCCAGTCTCTTCAGGTCAACACCTGCTTTGAGATCTTCCTAAGTGATTTTGGGGTCAATACACTACTTTTCTTAGATATTGTTATTCTCATAGGAAAATACACATAGCATTGTCTGCATTTATGTACTTCCTATGAAGATCAGATGAGCTATCAAGTGTGTTTAGTGTCTGATAAAGTATAGAGCAACTATATTTTTTGGCTCTATTTTAAAGATAGTAATATTTGAATGAATGATACTAAGCAGATATCATAGAATAAAGAATTAAAAATGTTTTATTTAAAAATGATGTGGTTTCATATCCCAAGTCTAATTTATTACTGTCTGTATGCATTACCTGGACCTCTACTCCTTCACTTACAGAGGGAGACTAGGGATACCTACCTACCTTTTGCCCCATTGTGGTGAGAAGTTGTAAATATAAAAATCACAGTGCATGACAAATAATAAATAGTAGCTGTTATAAAAGAATAGAAGTTAGTATTCACTATTTGAAATCATATGAAAGATTAAAAGAATTCAGTATCCATGTTTCATGCCCCTCCCCCATATCAGCTTTTTCTACTAGTTGCTTTTATGTATTTTTCTGTTCTTTCTTTTTTTAAAAGCTTCTTCACTACTTAATCACTTTGGTATATCAGATCTTACTTTATGTATAAACTTAATGTAACATGGCTTTATGAGTCACTGGCTTAACTAAGACATTTTCTGATGAGCAAAGAGGTGTTAAAATGCATCAAAGTATGACTGATGCAAAACTGTCAGACTTGGTTAGAGAGGAGTCTAAGTCTACACTGAGAGCAAAAGTTCAGAAAATCATCCACATTCCTCTTCAGAACTTCTCATCCTCCCAGATGCAAATTTTGTCATCAGCAAATAGAAACCTTCTGTTTCTCTGTTCCCTGAACACCTCATTTCCCCCAGTGTATTCTTTATGAATCTGTTAGATTTTTCTTTCTTGCTTCAGCCCCATACCTGACCAGAAGCAATTGAAAAGAAACAGGTTTTGTGTTAGCTCAGAGATTGTGGGAATCATCGCATTGTGGTGGAGAAGGTTTGATGTCAGTATGAAAGAAATGGTAGGTAGTGGATGACTGACCACATGCCATCCGCACTTGGAAAAGAGAGAACAGGAAGTGGGAAAGAGCCATTAACATCTAGGCTTTCCCCAATGCTTCCTATAATAAGGTCCAACTTCCTAAAAGTTCTACAACTTTCCCAAACAGCACCACCATTTAGGGATCTAGTGTTCAAACACATGGTGGACATTTTCATTGAGAGCACAGCACTCCCTAAGTGGGGTCCTACACTATCCGTCTTTTTGTGATGTACGTACTTCATGTGACATAGTGTCTTCCAGGTTCATCCATGTTCTGTTATAGTTCATGATTTCCTTTCTTGAAAGGCAGAATAAAGTTCCATTGTTCAGATAAAAAAGTTCAGAAAAGAAATGAATCTTGGCTGATTGTGTTATTATTTGACCAAAAAAGAGCATTTATGAACACAAGATACATAGGTGCAATAGCTAATGAGTCCTTCCTTATCTCTAAAAGCTACTTTTCAAGAAAACCCAGAGTAATGTAAACCAGTCCACATCTGAGCTCTCCCCATCAGGAACTGCTGTGAGCTTGAAAGTGGGAAAACCGTTCGACAAGTATTTTTAATTTCAAAACTTACTTTCTTATTTCTTGGTAATACCTAATATTTAGCCATTCCTCCAACCATTTGTATCTTTTTTTTAAAAAAAAAATATTCTTAAATTACTTACAGAAAAGTCATTTCACAGAGAGAATGCTGAATTTAAATATATTATTTAAGGAAAATTACAACTTAAAGATTTTTGTAAAGTGACACAAATCCACCAAAACATAATGTTAATTAATATAAGGTTATTTAAGTTCTGCCTTTTAATATCGTTGACCTCAGCACTGAACTTTCATGACCTCAAATGGCAGGATGTAATTAGACGAATGTCATGAGTTTTACAGATTTCTTGATACTTTCATGAAACTAAGGTACGCTTTTTTTAAAATGTCAATTTGAAAAAAAAAAAAAAACCCTTCCATTTTGTTTTGACCTAGAAGAATATTGGGAAGCAGAAGAAATGATATTAAAATATTGAGAATATATTCTCAGCCATCCGGCAAAGTTTGAAATTAAAACACATTTAAAAGGATTTAAAATTTCCATGAAAAGAAGGAGTTTTCCATGAGAATGCCTGCCCACTGTGAGTCAGCATAGTGGCGGCCATCCAGAGGCAGGGGGTGGGGAGAAATTCCTATCTTAAAGAACAGCAGGTAAAAGGTAAAGTGGACTTGAGAAGCCAAGAATGAACCCAAACCAAAAAAGTATGCATGACGCAGTGAAGCTCTCAAAGCATCGTGATGCATATGGGGATTTGCTAAGAATACAACCCAGAGGGAGTCTCTGCCGGGGGTGTGAAGGAGCCTGAACACAATTAACTCAGAAAAGTGGTGGTGGGAGGCTTAGAGAAGTTTGTCAAAGGCTTTGAGCATCCAGTCAGAGTATGGATCCTCTTCTGGAGATAGATGGTTTGTGAGTTGGCTGAAGCCTTGCAGAGACCTCGGTGGCTTGGTAACTTGGCAGGGGTGTGAGGGGTGGAGGGGGTACTCAGAAACTCTTGATTTGCAGGTGTCACTAAAACACGGAGGGACTTTTTTTGGTACAGCTTAAAATCTGTACACATGGCAAAAACATGCTGCTCAATGTTAGGAATTTTAGACTCTATAACACTCCCTTTAAGTAATATTTTCCTTACAGTGAGGATATTTCCACAAATCTATAAGTAAGATGAGAAGGAAGAGGACACAACAACATTCTAAACTTTCTAAAAAGACTTACCTAATTTCTTCCTGATTATGGAAAACATACAAAACCCAACACATACATTGTCGTACACTTCATCTAAACGGGACTAGAAATTCGGAGACGTTGAAGGCGTCGGAGCTGCACAGATAGAGAACCAGAGTGTTGCACAGGCTACTCCTTCTCTTCCAGAGAACTCCTGTCGCTCTGCTGTGCTGGAGCGCTCCCGTCTTCTGCCCAACCCCACTAAGCACAAACATGCAGGTGAGATGCACAAATACCTCTGCTGGCTCCCAGCAATGCCCTCCTCATAACTGTGTGACTCCGTCAGTGTTTGAAAGAGATTGCTGATTAATAGACATTTAATTTGCACCCCCGCTCAAATGGCATCAAGGATTGTGAGCCCGTAAGCAGATAAACTGCAATTGCTATAATCGGTTCATACCAGCTTTTAAGACACATTTAAATGATAAATACAGTGTAAGGATCTTGAAGCTACAAAATTTCAAAGACAATGAAGTCAATTGTCAAATTTTCTACTTGTTACTTGCCTACCTAATACAAAGCCCCATGAAAAGCAAATTTTGTCAACTAATAATTTAATAGATTTGACTTGTGATCCGAAGTGTTAAAGTTTTTCTTTTTTTTTTCAGAACAAGTAAGACAAGAAGGTTTTCTGCAGCACTGTTTCAAAACTCTTTCTCCACAAAGAAACCTTATCCAATCCTGTTTCACCCTTTAAAACTGCCTACACGCTAAGCTCAATAGACAAATTTAATACTTTGCAACAAAGAGCATCTCTCCCTTTCAGGGTGAATGGAGGAATTGTTCAGATACCAGTGAGGTATGAATAACATTATAATGCCACCATTTACTTGGCCAAAGAAAAAGGATGTCTCCTGTTGCAGCCCCCCCTCAATGGCCTGCTTCTTTAGGTTAAATTTTTTGACCTCTGATATATCCCCAGACACCTATGTTCCTGCACTATTTGGGTCTTTTACCTCTTGTGAAGTAAACACTGAGAAAATCTAAGTAAACAGTTTGTTTTAGTTGAAGATAGAGAGACTCCATTTAATTGAGTTTTGATGATAGATGTGCTCCAAATGGTGAAAACAACTTTGACATGGTAAAATAATATTGTCTTATGGCATGTGTAACACTACATAAAGCATCTTAGCTTAGCACTTTCTGAGTTTACAACATTTAAGTGAGAAAATGACAAAAGAAAGCCAAACTGTCAGAAACAGAGAAACCTTTAACAATCCTAAAAGACAGAGCAGAATTCTCTTCTTTATTCATTTGATTTAAAGATGGATCAGTGCAACAGACGCAAGGAATGAGAAAGCAGCCGAACTTTGTCCTCATGAAACTTCACTTTCTTCCAGTTCACAGGGGAGCCAAAGGGGTCACAACTAACACATGGCCAGTGGCCCATGGATGGGGCGGTAGATAAGCAACTGAGTGAAACCAGCCTTCCCAGAAAAGTCAGCTCCAACAGAGACAAGCCTTTCCCTTGTCCTCTGCATACATCTCCTAGCTGTGGATTGTATTACATAAAATTACACTGCCGTTAAAACCCTGTAGGGAATATAAAAACGAAGTGTTCTTAGACAACATCATTACCCATAAATATTTACGTGTTTACTTGAAAACAGTTACTTTAAAGTGCAAAATATATATACTATTAAAATCCAAGGTTACCATTTGGGGTGTTTTGTCTTTCCACAAGGGTTATTCACCTACCAAATATTGGCGACTCTCATATTTCATATAGTCTTAATCATCATATGTTTTCATGTATTCATACTTTTATACACATGTGGTACATGGCATATATATATACATATATATATATATATGTATGGTGTGTATGTGTGTGTGTGAATACATGCACACACACTACATGCATGAGAATACGGAGGCCAAAAGTTGATATTTTTTTCTTCTTTAATTGCTTTCTTCCTTATCTTTTAAGACATGGGGTATATGGAGCTTACCAGCTTGGTTGGACGGACTGGTTAGCAGGTCTCAACGACCCTATGTCTCTTCATTTGTATTGCTGAGGTTATAGAGCAAACACTATGCCTGTACTGAAATGTGAGTGCTGGGGATTCAAGCCTAGGTCCTCATGTTTGTACTGCGAGGATTTTACCACTGGGTCCAGACCCCTTATTCTATGCCTTTATAAGAAAGCTGTTTTAACACAGAAAATTGACTTAGTTTTACTTTAGTTAATTAATATAGTCTCACTTCTATTGCTTTTTATACATTCATTAGTTTGGATCCATCTGAACACCATGGTACCTGTTAAAAATAGGACAACACTAACCTCTAGAACAAATACAAAATCATTTGTGTCTCCAAATCAGGAAAGGATGATGAATATAGTTAAAGAAAATACCACATGTTCTCAAAGGTATATTATCAGCAGTAAAATAAGGCTGTGTCTGCAGCCCCAACAGGATGTAAAAAAATAAGCTAATGATCCCACAGTCCCAAGAGACACTTATAAGCCTTGGCACATTAATTTTTTCTCATTTATATTTAAACTTCTCAAATGAATCTTGGCTTTTCATATTTGAATACCCTCAACCTTACTGTTAACATTCTTGAACAGTCTCTTCACATTCATAGAGAAAACTAATAAAGCCATGAGGTAAAGATTAAATAATTAGCTACAAAACTATTGCATATGATTCAAGCCTTAACAGTCTAGAATTACTAACGTGAAAATGCATTGATTTTGGGGAAGGACCTAGTACAACTTGACCTCTGATGATGGAAAAGCAAAGTTATAACAAACATGGGAAAAAATCAGATTAGAATTTTCTTGTAACATCAAACATGCACCAATCATATGCCTAGTAGTTCTAGAATAAGTACAAATTGTGTCCATAAAAACTTGTTTAAGAAAGGAAAAACATAGATGTTATCAACAGCCAAGTAAATAATGAGTGACATAGCATATAAGTTAAACTCTGAAAAACCAAACAACTGAATCAGGGGTATAGAGCTAAACAGAGAATTCACAGCAGAAGAATCTGGAATTGCTGAGAAGCACTTAAAGAAATATTCAAAGTCTTTAGTCACCAGTGAAATGCAAATCAAAACAAACCTGAGATTCTACCTCACACCAATCAGAATGGCTAAGATCAAAAACTCAAGTGACAACACAGGCTGGAAAGATGTGGAGAGAGAGGATCACTCCTCCATTTCTGCTGGGATTGCAAGATGGTACTACTCTGGAAATCAATGTAGCAGTTTCTTAGAATATTGGAAATAGTTCTACCTGAAGACCCAGTTATATCACATATACCCAAGAGATGCCCCATCATACTAAAAGGACACATGTGCCACCATGTTCATAGCAGCCTTATTTGTTAATAGTCAGAAGATGGAAACAACCCAGATGTCCCTCAAGGAAGAATGGATACAGAAAATGTGGTTCATTCACACAATGGAATACTATTCAGCTATTAAAAACAAGGGCATCATGAATTTTCCAGGCAAGTGGATGGAACTAGAAAATATCATCCTGAATGAGGTAACTCGGACCCAAAAGGGCATGCATGGCAAGTACTCACTGATTAGTGGATGTTATCCAAAATATATAGAATACCTAGGACCCAATCCACAGACTGTAAGAAGTGTAAATGGTAGAAAGGCCCAAGTGAGGATGTTTCAATTCTACTTAGAAGGAGAAAGGAGATAACTGTGGGAGGCAGAGGGAGGAACATGGGTGGGGGAGGAGAGGGGAAGGAGAGAGGAGGTACAGGATCAGGTATGGGGGACAGGAAAGAAACCAGAGGGCCAAGAGAAAACATGGAGACAAGCACCATGGATGTGGGGGTGGGGGAACCTCTAGAAAGTACTGGAGACCCAGGAGGTGAGAGACTCTAAGGACTCAATGGGGGTGACCTTAGATAAAATGCCCAACATTGGGGAGAGAGAACTTAAAGAGCCCACCTCCAGTAGACAGACAGTGCTTCAAGTGGAGAGACAGGGTTATTAACCCACAATCAAAATTTCTGACCCAGAATTG
This sequence comes from Rattus rattus, assembly GCF_011064425.1. Taxonomy (NCBI): domain Eukaryota; kingdom Metazoa; phylum Chordata; class Mammalia; order Rodentia; family Muridae; genus Rattus; species Rattus rattus. Next base: position 63,578,161 of record NC_046160.1, read on the forward strand.
TTCCTGTCTAAAAAAACTACAGGGACACTGAAGGAAAGGTGATCCAATGATCATCCCACCATGGAATCCATCTCAAGGAAGGGCACCAAGGCCTGGCAGTACTACTGATGCTATGGTGTGATTACAGACAAGAGCCTGGTGTGGTTGTCCCCTGGGAGACCCTACCAGCAGCTGACTGAGACAGAAGCAGATACTTACACCCAACTGTTGAACTGAAGTTTGGGACCCCTGAGGTTGAATTAGGGCAAGGATTAAGAAGCTGAAGGAGGTGACCCTATAGGAAACCAGCAGCTTCATCTAATCCAGATCACAGGGAGCTCAGAGACTGAGCCACCAACCAGTACCATACACAGGACATTCTGAAGTCCGTAGCACAAATATAGCAAATGTCTGCTGGGTCGGACCTCAGTGGGAGAAGTTGTGCTTAATCCTTGCGATACTTGAGGGTTCCAGGAAGGAGAATGCCTGGTGGTGGTGGGGAGCACCCTCTTGGAGGCATGGGAGAGGAAGAATGGAATGAGGAACTGTGGGAGGCGGGGACTGAGGTGGGCACAACAACTGGAATGTAAGTAAATAAAATAATAAAAATTGAAAAAAATGCAGGTGACCCTCAACTTTAATCTTGATAATTAAACTACTTTTACCTTACAAGACTTGGACATTTGAGTTCTTATTTTCCTCAAGACTAGCAATGTGCTAGCATACTACATAATAATAATGTGGTACTCAGCCTCCAGTTGCCTCAGAATTGTAAAGACAGAAAAGCTACACAGTATAGATTTCACTTGGGCAAGGGGCTTGAGAGTTTATTTTTCTAAAAATGTCAGGCTGACCACAAACTCTACATCCTCCTGCCTCAGACTTTCAGGGATTATTGTAGAATGGCTGGCATTCTACAATATATGCATTGCTCATCAAAGGTGTTCAGTAGGCTAAGTGTCCTAAATGTATGTTAATTGTGACATTGCACATTATATTATAATCTGTAGGTGGCCCCTTTGTAAGACAAGGTGTTTCTGTGTTAGTCAGAAAACCAAAACACAGCAAACTACAGGTAGACACCACAAATAAACAAATCTCAAGAAAAAAAGAAGTTAGACAAAAAGAATAAAAATAGTACCTCTTTCCATTAATATAAAATTCTCGAACACAGATAACAAAGTTACAGTGATAAAAATCAGAAGGGTGATTTCATTAAGAGCTTAACTTGAATGAGACACGAGGGAACTGTCTGGGGCAGTGGAGATTTTTTATACCCCTGATGAAGGGATGGCTATAAAGAGAGAGAAATTTTTCATATTATTATAATCGTATACTCAACGTCAGTGGTTTTCTTGTATGTAAATTATAGCTCAATGAAAGAAAGAAAAATGAAAATCTGCTTTGATTCCATATTGATCTGAAGAAACCATCTGTTTAAACAGCCAAACTTCTTGAATAACATACTTCCATTGCATTCTTGATTTCCTTACTTTCCCAGCTTTCAATTCTGTCATTCACTACAGTAAAAACCCCCACCAAACACAGCTCTCCTGGTGCAGAATTTCCTTTCTGTGCATGATTCAGACTGGAGCTTGTCCATTTATTCTTTGGGGTTTCAGCATAAACTTCTAAGCTGTGACTACTTTAAGGGCTGGAGATATATATCCTGACACTGAGATATATATCCCGACACTGAGATATATATCCTGACACTGAGATATATATCCCGACAGACACTGTTCTCTGCAGCTTTGAAGTTGCACATAGTAGTCTACGTTTAGTATTAAAATTTAAATATTAATTATTGTTACACTAAACTCTGTGTTCTGGAAATGGGGATGTTCACTTTTGAATTCTTTGTTCCAAGCCAAGAACCTGGTAAATAATACTTGAAAACGTTTGTCACGTAAGTGAATATGCAAGTCAATAACAGACATTCCTTGCCATTCATAGTCAGTTCTGTTTCTGACTCTATTGTCTTAACTTCCTGGTGCACAATTCTGGTGTGGCTCATTGATCTAGCTTGTCTTTGTAATAAATTCCTAGCACAACTTTGTCTTTTGCTTCTCTTTCACTTTCTACCTCAATTAATTTTCTACCACAAGAAATATCTTCCTAAAATGTTTATTGGTAAAATCAGGTTACTTTAGCTCTCTTATTTTAATTACTTGTTAAAAAATTTAAAAAGAAATGGGATCACTCAGGGGGTAAATTCTTCCCTTTCATGTTAACTCTCTTACATATTAAAAGAAATTTATTTGTCATTATTGTTGTTGTTGCATTCGTTTTCGTAAATGTGGGTGATAAGGCCATGACACACGTATGGAGGTCAGAGGGTCAATTTGTAGAGTCAGTTCTTTCTTTCTCCCTCTTTCTATACATCCCTGACATCTAACTCAGGTTATCAGATCTACAGACCGAGCTCATACCCACTGAATCATTTGGCTAGTCTGTAATACATTTTCCTATCCATTGCTACATACTTGATTAGTGAATTTCTCATGAGGTTTCTACTTCAAATATGGTTACATTCCATTCCACGAAAGCACCTGCATTTGATCTGTCTTAAATAGATTCCCTCATAGACCCTTTTTAGTCAAAAGGCATTTATAAGCTTGCTGCTGTATAGAAAATGGCATTTGTAGTTTCTGTTTTAGATTGGAGGAAAGTACTCTACAGCACTGAGACTTTCATGTTGAAGAAGGCACCTTTCCCTTTTCACCTTAGAGTTATTGAGAACTGCCACTCTATTAGTGCCCCAAGGAAGCCCTCTGCTTAACAGTTTTTACTTGTTCTCTGTGTTTCTCAGCTTTGGGAGCATAGTTCTGCAACACAACTCCCATATTGAGTAATGATTTTATGATGCTCTTTCTTGTTAAGAGTACATTTCTAGGCAGAGTGGGACATTTCTGCAACCCTAGCACTTGGGAGATGGGAGGCAGAGGAATCAGTTCTTGGTTTTGTTGCCAGTTCAAGGTCAACCTGGGCCAAATCAAACCTTGTCTCCAAAAACATATGTCTATGCATATGCAAAATATTTCTTTAAGCAAACAGCCATACAGCAACAAGCAACTAAATGAGAGATATTTACTTATTCAATCTTAAAGGTATTTATTATAATTAATACTTTTTATAGAGAAAGAATCAAAACTAGCAGAATGCACTAGTATACAACAGACAAATCATCCATTGCCAAATACTCCTGGAGTTTTCACAAAGTCTGAAAATTTCCCTTTTCAACATCTATTGCAATTGAAAGCTTTTATGTGACACACTCTCCGGCCTTTGTGAAATAATTAATGTCTTCTTATATATTTTCATGGAATCTATTACTTATTTGATCATTATTTCTTTAAAAAAATATGGCTAAGACCTGGATGTGTTTTTATGTTATAGAACTTATTGGAGAATACAGAGTGGTGCTCCCATTGAGAATTAATTGTCTTCTTATATATTTTCATGGAATCTATTACTTATTTGATCATTATTTCTTTAAAAAACATATGGCTAAGACCTGGATGTGTTTTTATGTTATAGAATTTATTGGAGAATACAGAGTGGTGCTCCCATTGAGAAGTTCACAGTGCAATAGAGAAAAAGTATTTTGAAAATATAGATACAATTCAATATGCTAAATGCTATAATCAAGGTGAGAATAAAATGCTATGGAGCAGAGCGTTTGGAAGGATTAATTTGACATGATTCATAGGCAGTGATTCATAGGATGGTTGAGATTTCAGCAGGCACTTGAAAAAAGGCATAGAGCATTGACAGGCAAATAGGTGGTTGTAAAGATATTCCAGGCAGAAGAAGCAGCCTTTGTAAATGCACAGGGTCATAAGAAAGGATTCTGGCAACTGATTCAACCTCCTTTTCTCTATGATCATCTCCTGAACTCTTTGTCCATGCACACAGCACTTTTGAACTCTAGCTAACGACTTATTAACTCTGAGTGCTATAGACGCTAGTCATCTCTCTGATGACTGCACTTTGGAGCTAAAGCTACTTAGAATAGTAAAACCTCCGCAGTTCTTATTCCCACCGTGCTCCCCCTCTACTGCTTGTGTTTTCTTTTCTCTTTATTTAACCACGCCTATCTATCTATCTCCTGTGCTTGTTGATGAGGGTGTGACCCTTCAACTCACTCTACCCTGCTTGGTGGTGCTCCTTCCTTCCTTTGTCAGTTGTCCTCACCAGTAAAGATATGGTAAATGGATGACATTCTGAGTTTGAAAATCAGTGACCATAGCTCGCTGATAGTAGACATCATTAATAGTAAATGTTGTTGCAAACACTTACCCCTGTAAATGTTTGGACGGGATCTTGCTCATTGCCACAGTTAGATACGTGCAGGGTAGCTCCTGATGGAGAGTGTTAATGCTATGTAGTTGTTGCAATTCTTTTTATTATAAAAAGATGTTGCTGATGCATAGACTATTAGCTGAAGGCTGGGTGAAAGTAGGTTTAAGAATACATTCCAAACTTTGTTAGGATCTTTCCTTGAAGGACACGCCCTCGATCAAGAAAATCTGGATTTCAATGGAGCACACTGTATGCCTTCAAATTGTGCCTTCACTTTGTTAATTACTGAACTTTATTAGCTGATACATTATGCGACATGGTGTTACATATTAAGATATATGATATTTCTTTAATTAGCTTTACATTTTGTAAATACACCTGAAATTTGAGTGACCATTAAGAGAGCAGATCTGAGATACCTTTCCAATATTATAAATAGTCCATTTTCTTAAATTAGATTGTGTTATAATTTACTATTAGCATCATTTGATAGATTTAATAAGGTGATGTGGGAAGACATTCAAATTGGTTTTAAATTCCCAGAGTTGCCACCAAGAGCTAATATGTAAAACCTCACTCTTATCATCCAAGCTCTTGCATTTCTCTAAATGTCCATGAACCAAAGATTCTATTATGTGGAATGGAGTTAGTATAAAAATACACCTCAGGATATTTTTAGACCTTAAGTCAGATTGTGCAGGTGATATTTATAATTTAATGCTTAATATTTTTCTTGGCAATAACAATTGATCACTGTATGACTCATCACTCTTATGGTTTTGTTACCTGCTATTATTTCATATGTAATAGCTGGGTAGTGGATATTTTAAAATATGACACAAATTAAACTAAAATAGACTATTCTATTTCTTATAATATTTGTTTGGAAAGTCTTTTTCATAAATATGACTGAAATTATCTGTTGGAAATGTTTTCTTTTAAAAGTAAAAATCTCAAAACTTCATTTCAGTACATTAAAAGTACATGTGTTAAACGAGATTTTAGACAGTAAATGACAAATTATAGATAAAAAACTAGGACTCATTGGTATGGTACCTGAGCTTCTTTGAAAATAGCATAGCTTTATGAAAATGGAAAACTTAAATATGTTTTTTGAGAAACTGTCACTTTATATCCTCTTTATTTTATCCATTTTTTTATTTTTGACTCAATTTATAGCACTGATTTATATTCTACTATTTAATACAACATACCAGGGTCATGATCATAAAGAGATACATCTTACATAGTGAACAATTAAAAGGTACATAAAATGTAAAATGTTTCATTTTTATATGTCATATGATTTAGATATTGACAGAAACAAATAATTGTTTAGTTAAATGAATCAAGAAAGTTCTTACTTTAAAAATCACATAAAAGCCTCACAGTATCTAGATAGATTGAATTTAATTAAACATACATATTCATAAGAGATAGCACTCTATCCCAGGAGGAAAAAAAGAGTAGAAGGAGCAAAGTGTGAGGGGATAGAAAGCCCTTGCTTATAAAACAGTACCATTTTACTGTACGTCAACAAGAGCATGCTGAAACAACCTATCTGAGCCCTGTAACATTAGAGCAAAACGTGAATATCCATTATTTCATGAAAACTTTTGAGTCGAACTTATGGAAATTTTTAAGGACTTGCCTTATGAGAATATATTCTTTTAATGGCAGATGTGATGCTGTGTATAAGAGAAGAAGTGAATGCAAAAGGAGACAAAGAGCTATTGTGTTAACACTTCTAAGACAGACCTATGAAACAATGGAAGATGATGTCAATGAGAAAGGAGAGCAAACATGGAAAAAAAAGTAGAATAATAAAATGACATTTGCTGGAAAATGGGTAGAACTGGAGATCAATACATAAAGCTACATATACTTATATTCATCCATACATACATACGTACATGCATGGATCCATATATTATGTATACATATGCGTATGTGACTTGAATTCAGAAGAGATAGTATGGGAGCAAAGAAGACTCTCTGGAGTTGGGAATATCTAAAGAGGGGTAAGGCAATGTTCTGGGGGAAATATGATAATTTGAAGAACAAAGTCCTTATGAAGCCCAATATTATATATAATGAATATATATAAGTAAAAGTATATAGAAAACTATGATCTGAAGCGAATGAGTACATTTTTATTATAAGAAGAAACATAACAAGGAAAAATAGCATCAGATGGTGATTTCTTTCAAAAGATGAACTGAATTTAAGATGTCAGTAACCACCATGGAGAGTGTTGAGCTGGCAGAGTTACTGGAGATAACTCATTTCAGCTCTTCTAGGCATCATCTGGTACATGACCAAGACATGGAGATGGGAATTTTCTGATGGCTGATGGATTAAGATGTCTAGATACTGGATGTTGTCTTCCATTACATATTATAGTTGTGGTTGTTGGACAGAACATCTCCATGTAGCTTCCGCATGTGGACTGTTTTTTGTTGTTGTTGTTGTTGTTGTTTTGTTTGTTTGTTTATTTTTATAAGCAATGGCTTGACTCCCAGGGCCAACTGAAACTCCATCTCTTGTGCAAGCTAGCTCTCAGGGTCCCATAAACTCTCCTCTGCCATATTTTGTTCTGTTGGGAGAAGGAGCCCTGTCCTTCTACTCCTGTAGAGCAGCATTCTGCTGGAGAAGCATGAAGAACTGGAAATATTGCTGTGGCCATTTTTGGAAAATACAATCTGCCACACTCATCAAAACTGCCAAGAAATTTCAGCTGCAAAGAACACATCCCATCTTGGTTTAGCTAGGAGTGCAATATAAAGAAAATGCCACATTTTTTTCTTATAGACTTAATGTTTCTATAATTTAAGAATTTGTATATTTAGCCTTAAACTTCTAGGCCACTTTATGTCTTATTTCTAAATGAAATAGAACAATTTATAATGTATAATTTAACAAAAGGTTGCCTACATAGTCAAGAAAACTTTATCATTCAATTTTATTTCATCTGTATTCCACATAACTACTTGAACCCTACTTTAACCACCTTCTTCAGGGTAGCTCTTATCCTGCCATGGATTCTACTCAAATAATCTTCACACTTTTTAAAAAAAATTAATAAAGCAATTCTTTGACAATTTCATGTATACATAATGCATTCTGGTTACTTCCTTCCATGCCCTTTCTTCTCTCCTTTTTATACCTATTAACCTCCTCCTCTATAAATTTCTTTCACAGATTTTTATGTTTTAAAATGTATTTTGTGACTGAGATAAACCAGAGTTACCTATTTGACCATTGGTCTGAGTTATTCACTAGAATCTCATAGATTCATCAATCAATATCTGCACAGAAATTTGACCTTATCACATATATTTTAATAGAAATTTGTCCTCACTGTTTTCTTGGTGGTTGGGTATTTGACATACCTTGGAAACAGGAATTTCAATTACAGGATTTCTTCCATCAGACTTGTTTATGGGCGTGCCTATAGTGGCATTTTCTTGATTAATTACTGATGGGGGAGGGTCCAGACTACTCTGGATAGTTTTACCACTGGACAGGGAGTACTGGGCTCCATAAGAAAGCAAGCTCAGCAAGTCATGGGGAGGAAGCCACAAAGTAATATTCTTGTGTGTTCCCTATTTCAGTTCCTGCCTCCATGTTCCTGCCAAAACTCCTGCCCTGGTTTCTGTCCATGATGGACTATAACTTGTTTTTAGTTCTCAAACCTGGCCAAATGGCTGAGGTTATTAAACATAGCAAAGTAGACCTGGCCACTAGGCTCTTCCAGCATCCCCCAGTCTCTAATGGTTACAGGATATTGCTGGCATACTCCCTACTCCAGAGATCTTCCCTCGAAGTCTCTTCCCTTGTGGAGTTCAACAATTTGGTTACCTGGTCTTTGGTCTACCCTTTAGCCTCCTAGTCTCTTGGTCAGTCTCTTGACCCAGGTTGTCCCTCTTTGTCAGTGGATTCTTTCTTGCTATCCTTCCTCCTCTCTCCTTTCATAACAGCTCAGTTTGGCCATGTGAACTCTGGAATCTCTCAGATATCTTTGCTTCTGGCTATTCTCTGCCTTTTACCTTCAACAAACTTTCTTCTTTACCATACCTAGCAGCAGCCATGTCCTTTCCTTCTTTATTTCCTGTTTAAATCCTCTTGTAACCTGAAATAAGCCTTTTCCCTCATCAAAAAGGTTTTGGTCATGTTATTTATCTCAACAATAAATAGCAAACTATGAATTATTTATTTTATTTTCATCCACATTTCAACTCTACATAAAGATATAACAAAGTCTATCAGATCTATCCCTATAAATCTTTCAGATTATAACATACATACGTATTCTCTGCAGTGGAGAAGAAAGACACATGTAATGCTCAAACAACATCTGTCTTTCCACTTCTAATGCATGTTTTCATATCCCATTTCATTTCATTAATCTAAAAGCTTTACTTGCCAGTACAACTTCCACATTATATTCCTTACTGTAGACATTTAATTTTAATTTTGAGGCATCCTTCATATAATGCTGACTCCCTAACCTTGTTTATTATAAGCTTTCCTCATATTTTATCATATTTTGAATTAAAATATAATTATTTTGCTTCCTCTTTCCCTTTGCTTCCTCTACCTTCTTCATATCACCTTTATCTAATCAATACAATACCCTCTACTCTCAAATTAATAGACACTTTTAAAATTAGTATTGTTCCACAGATACACATAAATGCACAAATACATAAATACAACTTCCTGACCACTTTTTTATTTGTGCACAGATGGTCTCAGACATAATCACTTTGTATTGAATAACTAATCAAGAATTCATCCTCGGGAGAGGTAAATTCTCAGACATTAGTGACTTTAGTTCTTTTTTAAATTTCCTTGGAGCCCTGCGAGATTCTTTTTATCTTGATTTAGCATGTCTGTTGACATTGTGATTGTTTGAGTCTTATATAGTCCTTTCTAGGAGAGGTGGTCACATAAAAAATATCTGCTATTCTGAATTATAATCTCCCCAGTCACTCTTTCATGGTTTTCCTTGAGCAGTAGATATAAGAACTGTGGTACAGATACATACATGAGGCTGGGATTCCCAGCTAATCTCTGCACTGTGTCCATGTGTAGACTTGACCTAAGCCCAAAATATAGAAACCTTCTCAAGTTACACTTCCTTAAAAACCTAATTGCAATAAGATCTCACCATTTACTAAATACAATACAAATTCTATCACTTCTAAAACGGATTCTAATGTTGTATGTTGCTTTTAGCTAGCTTAATAGTCTCGACCTTCTTCATGGAGATTCATATTTACCTTTATCTTGTAACAAAACTTATATTTCCATCTGAAATATATGGAAGAAAAAATAACGAATGATAAATTTTAGTTATGTGTTTCACATGGCTTCTGAAGACATGTGAAATGGTCAAAATATGAATCATATTCTAATCATATTGAAAAGTCACTGACTTATTTAAATATAGAAACTATGTCATTGTTTTTTCTCTAGTGTTATCTCTCTCTCTCTCTGTGTGTGTGTACGTGTATGTGTGGTGTGTGTGTGTGTGTGTGTGTGTGTGTGTGTGTGTGTGTAGGGGGGAAGGAAACAGACAGACAGAGACAGAGCCTATTAAGTTTAATAAGGATTGCTTACATGAACATGATTTGGAGATGATTTACTGGACCATGGGCAACTAAACAATGTTCACTTCTGCAGAAGTGTCTCATCCTCCCCTAGCAGCCACTCACTGTCAATGGGTCCTCAGGAAGCTTTGAAGCTTTTCAAGCTCCTCTCCCATCACTGATGGAATCTTGTCTAGAACTTACTCAGGTAGCACAGGTGCTGTGAGTTTGTGAGTACAAAGACCAAACCATATCCAGGATACTTTCATAGCATTTCTCCTTGTCTTTCATTTAGCACTGAACACTCAACAATACATATTTCAGTATAATGACTAGGAAAGTGTCACTATGATAACTGTTGTCCATTGCAAAAGAAGCCAAGAGATAGTACTTACCTCTAAGTTGTGTGGCAAGGAAAATAGAGAAAGGAAAATAATTTAAAAATTTGAACCAGTACTGCATGTAATCTAGGTTGAACTATTTAGTCAATTAATTCACAAAAATCTATTTTGACCCCTGAAAATATACAATATTTTCAAAATGTAATACATATAATTAGAGAAAACACACAAATCTTCCTTTTTGTTAGGAGTTTCCCATCCTCTTTACAACTTAAACATAGGAATATGTATATAGGCAAGAATTAGATAAAGAGAAAGAAATAATTTGTTACTGAAAAGGGGGACTCTTAGTAGCAATAAAACTTATTAAAGGAAATCGTGAGGAAGAAAATGTATAATTGGATTTTGAAATAATGCTGGGATTTAGAGGTAATATGAAGAAAGATTTTAGGTAGAGCAATTCTCACCTCTATGGTGTTATTAATTTATCACATAAATTGCTTAGTATTTTATCTAGAAATTTGCAGACATCATTCCTAAATTGGTCTTGATCTGGTGATTGGTGCATTACAAGTAAGTAACAACAGTAAATAATTCATAATCAAATCTCCCTTGCAGACATATGTAAACACGTAAATATCTATAATAAATTAGAAGGGAACATGATGACTTTGATTTGATTGACAAAACTACCTGATGCTTTGTCTCCAGGGAGATATCATCAAGCATGCTGCAGATAATCCACTGCAAATTAGAGTGGCTTGCATGACTTTGTTCAGAAGCTCAATTAACTTTGAGATTTAGAAGCTTTAGGGAACAAGGTTTAGGATGATAATAAGGGTTTGTTAGTCTATCTGCATATACTAAGATAGGCAACAATGAAAATAATCACTTAGAAAATACTAATATATATGTGAAAATCATAAAACCTCAATATGGTTATCAATTATATTTTAAAAGTATGCTCTTTTGTGTTGTTTTCTTTGACATTTTGCAGCATCTAACTTTTAATATCTTTATTAACATAACAATTTCAAAGTCCAGGGATTTACTTCTTATACATAGATGTTATTTATTAATGTTTTCATAAAACCACATTTATATTTTATTTAAAAGGCACAATGAACCACTTAAAACTGAAAATTCTGTTTTGTTTCTTCTTTATAATTATTTTTAAGAATTATATTTTTCTTCCATAAATATGCTACAATCTTGTCAAAAAATTGGAACTCATAATTAATTAATGTACCATTAGCACAAGCTAAAACCCATTTTTCTATCCAATAATACCAGTAAAATTTTGAGCTATAACCTGCTATCCTTTCCTTTTGTCTTTTCTCTAGGAAATTAACCTTTTTATAATGGTGGTTCAAATGATAGAGAGCTAAGTGTTTACTTTTTCTTTTTCTTTTGTACCTAAGAATAATGTCAAAAGTATTAAATTAATAAAATTGTGCATGACTTTTAGAAATAATCACTTGTGTTTATTACAAGACAGGTAAATGGCAAACTAATAAGGTTCATTTGATTTTTGATAAATGTTTCTCCTTGAGGTAAAAGCTGTGAAAAAACAAGGCCAAATAAAACAAACAAAATCCCTGTAAGGAGTGATTGCTTTTCAGAACTTGTGTACAAAGTTACCGTATTCCTCCATTTGGACGGCTGAGAATTCACTGACTTCCACTGATTTCATCTCATTGATGAAGAATGATTGGTGTCCATTTATAAGCCGCATAAGCAATGAACAGCATCTTCTGAAGAACACAGAGAGATAGAAAGACAATAGGTAAAGTAGACTCTGGATCGTGTTTTAACTCCTCTCACACATTTGTTAGATTCCCTGGTCTTTTGATGTTTAAAGTAACCTGGAATGCCAAGTCCTAAATGGGATGTTTCCATCACTCCGTCCCCTCATGGCACAGGGAATTACAGTGAAAGAGAAGGCAGAAAGACTTTACGAGCAAGCAGGGATGGAAGACACCAAGGAAGCAAAGCCTTCTAGATACTCCAGGACTGATTAACATACATATGAACCCATGGATGAGTTCTGTGGCGATATGCACAGGTCTTGCACAAGTTTAAACCAAATGAAAAAAAATGGAATGTTCATCTGGGTGGGTGAGGAAGAGGGATGTATCTGGAAGGAGTTTGGGGAGGGGAAACTATAATCAGAATATACTGTACAAAATTTTCTTTCAATAAACAAATGTTAGTAAAGAGTGCTAACAGTGTTGTTGTGAAAAGGAGATAGGGAAAATAGTATCTTAGTAAGGGTTTTAATGTTGTGAACATATACCATGACAAAGGCAACTCTTATAAGAACAACATTTAATTGGGGCTGGCTTACAAGATCAGAGGTTCAGTCCATTATCGTCAAGGCTGGAATACGGCAACATCCAAACAGGCATGGTTCAGAAAGAGCTGAGAGGTCTACATCTTCATCTGAAGGTTGCTAGCAGAAGACTGACTTCCAGGCAGCCAGGATGAGGGTCTTAAAGCCCACACCCACGGTGACACAGCTACTCCAACAGGGCTACAACCTCTGCTAGTGTCAGTTTCTGGGCTGAGTATGTGCAAACCATCATATTTCACTCCCTGGCCCTCATAGGCTTGTGCAAACATGAGTCTATAGGAGTCATAGCTAAGCACAGCATGATGCAAAATATATTTAGTCCAACCTCAAAAGTCCCCATAGTCTATAACAGGCCCAACAAAGTTAAAAGTCCAAAGTTCAAAGTCTCTTCTGAGATTCATCCAATCACTTAACTGTAACCCCCAAAGCAAGATAGGATACCAACTGGGCAAACCCCAGTCTTTGCATCTGCATGGCTGATGTCAAAGCAGTCTTCAAATTTCCAACTCCTTTTTCATTTTTGTTGACTGCAACAGTTTTTTTCTTCTTGTTCCACTCCTGTTAGCAGCTTTCCTCAGCAGATATTTCCTGGCTCTGGAATTTTCAATGTCTGGGATCCACACATGGTCTTCTGCATTCTTCTAGCTCTTCCCTCAGTAGTACTCAAAGTTCAGGTTGATTCAGTTTACTGCCGCTGCTGTTCCTGGTGATCACCCCCTGGTACTGGAATCTCTAATACACTGGGGTCTTCCGATGCAACTAGGGTTCACCAATAGCCTGTCCTAGGCTCTCTTCATGATACCAAGCCTTCATGATACCTTTGCACAGCCCCTTCAGTCCTGGGCCATCAACTGCAACCGAGACTGAACCTTCACCAATGATTTTCTATGATCTCTAACAGTGCCGAGCCTCAGCTGCTCTTCATGACCCCCTCATGCCTTCAAAACCAGTACCACCTGGATGACCCCCGAATTACCAAGTATAGCTGAAGCAAGACGTGCAACCTTGGATATTTTTGGAATACAGCTTTTTTGTGTTTTCAGAAAACACTTCTCAGAAGATTTCACCACAGTGGTGCTGCTCTCTTCTTCAGAGCTAATTTCTTAGCTCCAGCTCACCAGCATCGATTGTCCCAGTAGTCCCTTCTATTCTGGGCTCCAATGCCAGAGCCACATGGCTGAATCTTCTGAGCTCCACTGCTTGCCGGAGCTAGAACATGCCCCTCTTGTTCTATTACATCATCAGCTTTCTGTTTTCCAGCTCCCTCACTGCCCAAGCCTGGCTGTCCTGTAACTTGCTCTGTAGATTGACCTTGAACTCAGAGATTTGCATGGCTCTATCTCTTGGGATTCAAGGTATGTGCCATCATGCCTGGACTTAAGCTTTTCTTTACCTAGAAATTGCTTTGTCCCAGGCTGGCCTTGAACTCTTGAGATCTGCCTGACTTTGTCTCCTGGGACTAAAGGTGTGTAACACCATATTTAAACCTAACCTTAGCTGGGTGAGATCTTGCCCCACAGTCCCACTCCCTTAATCTGTTAAGTCCCAAAACATAGGATTCAGCTCCATTCTACTTCCTGGTGTGTGTTTAATACTTGAACCATATATGTTATATTTTCACTTTCTCAGCATGCTACGCTTGTTCAAAATGCTCTTCAGGAGACTTAACTGGAGAATGAAGTCTCTGCTGGGTGTTCAGTGCAATTAATCTATGTCTCTTCACCTTAGACTTATTCAAACTCTTCAGACAAGGGCAAAAATTAGTCACATTCTTCACCAAAATACCAGAAAAAAAAAAAAACAGTCTCTAGACCTCATACTGAAATTCTTCTACACTGAAACTTCTTGGGCCAGGTCTGCAAAATTCAAATCATTCAAAGCAACTAAGTTTTACATGTTCCTACCAGGATAGCCAATTAAGCCCCACATAAAGCACCCCACTGCCTTCCAAAAATCCAAATATCTACATTCTTTTAATAAAAGCATTGCCAGACCTATCACAGAAATTCTCCACTTCAGGTACCAACTTCTGTCTTAGAGTTTTACTGCTGTGAATAGACACCATGACCAAAGCAATTCTTTGCCTAAGAATTTCATGTAGTCATTGTTTTTAATAACTGAGTAGTATTCCATTGTGTCAATGTACCACATTTTCTGTATCCATTCCTCTGTTGAAGGACATCTGGGTTTTTTCCAGCTTCTGGCTATTATAAATAAGGCTGCTATGAACATAGTTGAGCATGTGCCCTTGTTATATGTTAGAGAATGTTTTGAGTGTATTCCCAGGAGTTTTATAGCTGGGTTGTCAGGTAGTACTCTGTTTTCAGGAACTGATTTCCAGAGTGGTTGTACCAGTCTGCAATTCCACCAACAATGGAGGAATGTTCCTCTTTCTCCACATCCTCGCCAGCATCTGTTTTCACCTGAATTTTTGTTCTTAGTCATTCTGACTGGTGTGAGGTATCTCAGGGTTGCTTTAATTTGCATTTCCCTGATGACTAAGGGTGTTGAAAATTCCTTTCTTTTTCTTTTTTTATTGGATATTTTTTATTTTCATTTCACATGTTGTCCCCGTTCCCGGTTTCCTATTCATAAACCCCATACCCCTGCTTCTGTGAGGGTGTTCCCCAACCCACCGTCCACCTCCTGCCTCCCTGCCCTGGCATTCCCCTACATTGGGACAGCAAGCTTTGGCAGGACCATGGGCTTCACCCCCTTTTACTATGAGGGTATTTCCCTCCAAAACCCCTTCAATTCTGACCTCCCTCTTGACATTACCCTGCACTGGGGGTCAGGGTCCAGCCTTGCCAGGACCAAAAGCTTCTCCTCTCATTGGTACCCAACAAGCCCATCCTCTGCTATATATGCAACAGGAGCCATGCATCTGTCCATGTGTACTCTTTGGATGGTAGTTTAGTCCCTGGTGGCTCTGGTTGGTTGGTGTTGTTGTTCTTATGGGATTGCAAGCCCATTCAGCTCCTTCAATCCTTTCTCTAACTCCTCCAATGGGGGATACCATTTTCACTTCAATAGTTTGCTGCTAGCATTTGTCTCTGGATTTGTTATGTTCTGGCAGAGCCTCTCAGGAGACAGCTGTATCAGGCTCCTGTCAGCATGCACTTCTTAGAATCAGCAATATTGTCTGGGTTTGGTGACTATATATATATATATGCAGGATCGCCAGTAGGGCAAGATCTGAATGGCCATTTCTTCAGTCTCTGCTCCAAACTTTGTCTTCATATATCCTCGTATGAATTTTTTTGGTTATCCCTTCTAAAGACTAAAGCATTTGCACTTTGGTCTTCCCTCTTTAGCTTCATGTGGTCTATGGATTGTATCTTGGATAATCTAAGCTTTTGTGCTAATATCCACTTATCAGTGAGTGAAGACCATGTGTGTTTTTCTGTGATTGAGTTACCTTACTCAGGATGATATTTTCTAGTCAATCCACTTGGCTATGAATTTCATGAAGTCATTGTTTTTGATATCTGAGTAGTACTTCATTTTGTACATGGATGACAATTTTTGTATCCATTCCTCTGTTGAAGGATGTCAGGGTTCCTTCCAGCTTCTGGCTATTATACATAAGGCTGCTATGAACATAGTAGAGCTTGTGTCCTTGTTATATGTTAGAGAATATTTTGGGTGTATTCCCAGGAATGTATAGCTGGGTCCTCAGGTAGTACTATGTCCAATTTTCTGAAGAACCTCCAGACTGATTTCCAGAGTGGTTGTACCAGCTTACAATCCCACCAACAATGAAGGAGTGTTCCAATTTCTCCATATCCTCACCAGCATCTGCTGTCACCTGAGTTTTTGTTCTTAGTCATTCTGACTGGTGTGAGGTGGAATCTCAGGGTTGTTGTGATTTGCATTTCCCTGATGACAAGGATGTTGAACATTTCTTTAGGTGTTTCTTAGCCATTTGGTATTCCTCAGCTGAGAATTCTTTCTTTATCTCTGTACACCATTTTTAACAGGGTTATTTGAGTCTCTGGAGTCTCACTCCTTGAGTTCTTTGTATATTTTGGATATTAGCTCTCTATCAGATATAGGATTAATAAAGACCTTTTCCTAATCTGTTGGTTGCTATTTTATCCTAATGACAGTGTCCTTTACCTTATAAAAGCTTTGCAATTTTGTAAGGTCCCATCTTTTGATTATTGACCTTAGAGCATAAGCCATTGGTGTTCTGTTCCCCAGTGCCGATGTGTTTGAGGCTCTTCCCCACTTTCTCTTCTATCAATTTCAGTGTATCTGGTTTTATGTGGTAGTCCTCGATCAACTTGAAGATAAGCTTTGTACAGGGTGATAAGAATGGTTCAACTTGCATTCTTCTACTTGCTGAACTCCAGTTGAACCAGCACCAATTGTTGAAAATGGTATCTTTTTTTCCCACTGGATGGTTTTAGTGCCTTTGTCAAAGATCAAATGACCATAGGTGTGTGGGTTCATTTCTGGGTCTTCAATTCTATTTCACTGATCTACCTGCCTGTCTCTGTACAAATACCATACAGGTTTTTTTTTTTTTTTTTTTTGTATCACTATTGCTCTGTAATAATGTTTTAGGTCAGGTATGTTTGAGGTCAAGTTCTTTTATAGTTGAGGATAGTTTTTGCTATCCTGGGTTTTTGTTATTCCAAATGAATTTGCCAGTTGCACTTTCTAACTCTTTGAAAAAGTTAGAATTGGGATTTTGATGGGGATTGCAATGAATCTGTAGATTGGTTTTTGACAAAACAGCCAATTTTATAGTATTAATCCTGCCAATCCAGGAACATGGGAGATCTCAAGTCTTCTTCAATTTCCATCTTCAGAGACTCGGAGTTCTTGTCATACAGATCTTTCACTTGCTGGGTTCAAGTCATACTGAGGTATTTTTATATTATTTGTGACTATTGTGAAGGGTGTTGTTTCCCTAATTTCTTTCTCCTCCTGTTTATTCTTTGAGAAGAGGAAGGCTACTGATTTATTTGTTTTAATTTTATACCCTGCTACTTTGCTGAAGTTGTTTTTCAGGGTTAGGAGTTCTCTGGTAGAACTTTTGGGGTCACTTAAGTATACTATCATATCATCTACTAATAGTGATATTTTGACTTCTTCCTTTCTTATTTATGTCCCTTTGACCTCCTTTTGTTGTCTGATTGCTCTATCTAGGATTTCAAGTACTATATTGAATAAGTAGGCAGAGAGAGGGCAGCCTTGTCTAGTCCCTGATTTTAGTGGGTTTGCTCCAAATTTCTCTTCATTTAGTTTGATGTTAACTACTGGTTTGCTGTATATTGTTTTTACTATGTTTAGGTATGGGCCTTGAATTCCTGATTTTTCAACACTTTTAACATGAAGAGGTATCGAATTTTGTCAAATGCTTTCTCAGCATCTAATGAGATGATCATGTATTTTTTTCCTTTGAATTTGTTTAATGGTGAATTACATAGATGGATTTCTGTATATTGAACCATCCCTGCATCCCTGGGATGTAGCCTACTTGATTGTGATGGATGATCATTTTGATGTGCTCTCAGATTTAGTTTGTGAGAATTTTATTGAGTATTTTTCAATTGATATTTATAAGGGAAATTGGTCTGAAGTTCTCTTTGTCTGTTGGGTCTTTTTTGGTTTTGGTATAAGCATAATTGTGGCTTCATAGAAGGAATTGGGTAGAATTCCTTCTGTTTCTATTTTGTGGAATACTGTGTACAGTATTGGTATTAGGTGTATGAAGATTTGAGAGAATTCTGCACTAAACCCTTCTGGTCTTGAGCTTTTTTGGTTGGGAGACTTTTAATGACTGCTTTTATTTCTTTAGGAGTTATGGGACTGTTTGGATAGTTTATCTGATCCTGATTTAACTTGCTATCTGTCTAGATACCCATTTCATTTCCTCCAGATTTTCCAGTTGTGTTAAGTAGTTGGCTTTTGTAGTAGGATCTGATAATTTTTTAATTTCCTCAGATTCTGTTGTTATGTCTCCCTTTTTATTCACGATTTTGTTAATTTGGATACTCTCTCTGTGCCCTCTGGTTAAGTCTGGCTAAGGGTTTATCTATCTTGTTGATTTTTTTCAAAGAACCAGCTCCTGGTTTTGCTGATTCTTTGTATAGTCCTTTTTGTTTCTACTTGGTTGATTTGAGCCCTGAGTTTCATTATTTCTTGCTGCCTACTTCTCTTGGGTATATTTGGTTCTTTTTGTTCTAGGGCATTTAGGTGTGCTGTCAAGCTGCTCGTGTATGCTCTCTCCACTTTCTCTTTGGAGGCACTCAGAGCTATGAGTTTCCCTCTTAGCACTGCATTCATTGTGTCCCATTAGTTTGGGTATGCGTGCCTTCATTTTTATTAAATTCTAGAAAGCCTTTAATTGTTTTCTTTATTTCTTCATTGACCAAGTACCATTGAGTAGAGCATTGTTCAGCTTCCATTTGTATCTGGTCTTTCTCTCGTTTTGTTCTTATTGAAGACCAGTTTTAGCTCATGTTGTTCTGATAGCATGCATATTATTATTTCCATCTTCTTGTATCTATTGAGACCTGTGTTGTGACCAATTATATCTTCAGTTTATGAGGTGCTGAGAAGAAGGCATATACTTTTGTTTTAAGATGAAATGTTCTATAGATATCTCTTAAATCCATTTGCTTCATAACTCCTGTTAGTTTCTCTGTGAGTCTGTTTAGTTTTTTTTTTTTTTTTTTTTTTTTTTTTTTTTCTACGTGGAGAGGTTTAATGAGAGAAGAGTAGAAGAGCGGAAAGGTGGCCGGCCATGGGTGCGTGGGATTGGGGGGAGATGGGGAAGGGGCAAGAGCAGCAAAGAACAAGAGTAAAGAGTAAGAATGGGTAAGAGCGAGTCTGTTTAGTTTTTGTTTCCATGGTTTGTCCACTGATGAGAGTGGGGAATAGAAGTCTCCCACTATTATTATATGAGATGCAATGTATGCGCTGAGCTTTAGTAAGGTTTCTTTTATGAATATGGGTGCACTTTGCATTGGCATTCATAATGGAGAGTTCTTCTTGGTAGATTTTTCCTTCGATGAATATGAAGCATCTTTCCTTATCTTTTTTTTATAACTTTTGGTTGAAAGTAGATTTTATTTGATATTAGAATGGCTACTCCAATTAGTTCCATAGGTCCATTTGCTTGTAAAGTTGTTTTCCAACCTTTTACTCTAAGGTAGTGTTTGTCTTTGTCACTGAGGTGTGTTTTCTTTATGCCCCAAAATGCTAGGTCTTCTTTACATATCCAGTCTGTTAGTATATGTCTTTTTATTGGGGAAATTGAGTCAATTGATGTTGAAAGATATTAGGGACCTATGATCGTTTTTCCTGTTATTTTTGTTGTTAGAAGTAAAATAATGTTTGTATGGCTATCTTCTTTTGGGTTCGTTGGAGGAGTAGTCTGGGACAGGATCCTTCTTGTTTCTGTCTGAGCCTGGAGCTGAACCAGTACCATAGCTCTCTGTACCCAGATCCTTCTGGGAGACAGCTGGATTCTCAGAAGTGCTGACACTCCTGAGGGTACAAGTGATACCACCACTTCTGCTCACATTCCTGGTCCAGGAGGAACCCACCTGGAGCCCTCAGGACATAGAAACTGAGGAGCTGTCTGGAACAGGATGCTTTGGGTTTCTGCCTTCCCCCGGAGCTGACCCTGTGCAACAGCTCTCTGTACCCAGATCTACTGTCTTGCAGGAGTCCTGATACACAGGCTTACAGGAGGGTCAAGCCACTGTCAGAGACAGCAAGCCCAACTAAGACCAGAGATAATCGGATGGTGAGAGTCAAGGGCAAGAACCTCAGCAACAGAAACCAAGGCCACAGTTCCCCACCACAGCAAGACCTGGATACCCCAACCAAATAAGCACGATTTTGATTTCAAATCACAACTCATGATGATGTTAGAGTACTTTAAGAAGAACATAAATAATTCCTTAAAGAAATACAGGGCAACACAGATACGGTTGAAGCCCTTAAAGAGGAAACACAAAAATCAACCAAACAGGTGAAGGAGTTGAACAAAACCATCCAGGATCTAAAAATGGAAACAGAAACAATAAAGAAATCACAAAGGGAGATGACCGCGGAGATAGAAAACCTAGGAAAGAGATCAGGAGTCATAGACACAAGCATTATCAACAGAATACAAGAGACAGAAGAGAGAATCTCAGGGACAGAAGATACCATAGAAAACATGGACACAACAGTCAGAGAAAATGCAAAACGCAAAAGCTACTAACCCAAAACATCCAAGAAAACCAGGCCACAATGGGAAGATCAAATCTAAGGATAATAGGTATAGAAGAGAGTGAAGACTCCCAACTTAAAGGGCCAGTAAATATCTTCAACAAAATTATAGAAGAAAGAAAGAGATGCCCATGAACATACAAGAAGCCTACCGAACTCCAAATAGATTGGACCAGAAAAGAAATTCCTCCCTTCACATAATAGTCAAAACACCAAATGCACAAAACTAAGAAAGACTATTAAAAGCAATGAGGGAAAAAGACCTGTCAGAATTATAACAGACTTCTCACCAGAGACTATGAAATCCAGAAGATCCTGGGCAGATGTCATACAGACTCTAACAGAACACAAATGTCAGCCCAGGCTACTATAACTAGTGAAACTCTCAATCAACATAAATGGAGAAACCAAGATATTCCATGACAAAACCAAATTTACACAACATCTTTCCACAAATCCAGCCCTATAAAGGATAATAGAGGGGAAAGGCCAACACAAGGAAGAAAACTACATCTTAGAAAAAGCAAGACCAAGCCAATTCTTATAAGAACAACATTTAATAGGGGCTGGCTCACAGGTTCAGAGGTTTAGTCCATTATCATCATGGTGGGAACATGGCGGCATCCAAGCAGACAAGGTGCAGGAGGAGCTGAGAGTTCCATGTCTTCATCTGAAGGCTGCTAGCTGAATACTGACTTCCAGGCAGCTAGATGCATGACTCTAGCCACATATGTGCCAGAGGATGGCATTGTCCAGCATCAATGGGAGGAAAGGCCCTTGGTCCTATGAATGCTTGGTTTCCCAATGTAGGGGAATGTCAGGGCATTGAGGTTGGAGTGGGTGTGTGAGATTGTGAGCATCCTCATAAAAGCAGGGGGATGGTGAAGGGAGTATGGGAGAAGGGGGAAAGGGTATAACATTAAAATGTAAATACATAATATAGCCAAGAAAAATAAAATTATTAAAAAATAGAAAATAAAAATAAAAATTTTTTAAAAAAGCCCACACCCATAATAACGCATCTACTCCAACAGGGGCACCTTCTAAGAGTGTCAGTCCCTGGGCTGAACATACATAAACCATTACAGAGAGCACATAACGAATGATATAATTTTTATTCATTTTATAGTAGCACAAAATTTCAGATAAGTGACAGTGATATTAAATTAAAGAAAAATATTAAAACTTGTATGCATGCATTTTAAACTTGAATGGGTGATATTGCAATCTGTAGCATTTGTGTTCACATTCACTTCTCAATTGCTTTTGACCAAAAATTTACCATTTGGCTTTTTCTCATAAGTATTTTTCTCCAAAAGATCTCACCAAAGCACTGTGCGACAGTCTCAAGTAGAAATAATCTAAAAAATGAGCTTATTTAGCAAAGTAATTTCCTACATAAAATAACACATTAGATAATCATTCATCAAAATACGGTAGATATTCTATGGTTGTATTATAGTGATGTCAATTTGAAACAAAATTTAAAAATTTTGAAGATGCAGTATTATTTTACCTTTGTCTGAATTTTCAAGGATTTGCTGTTCATATTGAGATCTTTGTTCCACTTGGAATGGTTTTTTGGTGTATAGTTGGGTCACTTCTTAAATTAGACAATTCTGTGCAAACAAGATTTCCATATCTGAAAGAATGAAACAAGGCACCTGCTTCTTGCTAGTTACAAAATCAATTAACAAGTTAAAACCTAAGTGTAAGAGTTAAAACTCAAATTAATAGAAAAATGCATAGAGAAAATACTTCAGAACATTGGGACAGACAGTATATTTTTCTCTGTAACAAAACTTTTGGTTTCATATTTATTTGTAATTAACAACAACAACAAGCGTGCATGTTTCCTTCCTTCCTTCTTCTAAGTGCACTTTACAGCACATAAAGTTGGCTACTTAGGTTCTACATTTTGAACACATTTCAGAAAGCATCTTTCCAAGGCTCTGGAATCCTTTTGGACCTATATTCTTATCTTCAAGCAACTTTATCTAATAATTTTCTATTAAAAACTACTTATTAGTTCATTGAGATTTTAATACAATGTATTTTTATCACATTACCCCTGAATTCCTACCCTTATCTCCTCCCAAATCCCTCTTACCCTAATTTCATTTATCTGAAAAATTTTAAGTCAATAAACCATAGACTCCAACTTGTGATGCTCATACTCTTTTAGGTGTGAAGCCTTCTACTAAAGGTTGGTAAACCTACCAGGAGCCAAAACCTTGACTACCCATTCTCCAGAACCCAAGAACTGTTTATGGCCCTCGATTAGGAATAGCAGGTGGTGTATGCCTGCACTGTAGGCTATAGACTAGCTTGATGTTGAACAGGTCATGGGAAGTTCATGAATACAGTGCTCTTGCAATGTCAGAATGCATTATTTTGTTCTATTCTCCCCAGATTTTTGATCTTGCCATCTTTCTGCCTCTTCTTCCAGCCTGAGTTCCTGAGTTTTGGGGAGAGGTTACGATATTGATGTCCTATTTGTGGCCGAGCAATCCACAGTTGCTTAATTTTTATATTTTGATCACTTGTGAGTTTCTGAATTAACCACAACCAATTCACCAAGAAATTTCTCTGATGAGGTCTGAATTAGGACAAATTAAGAGGGAAGTTAAAAGGTTATTTCCTAAAAATTACCTCAGCTTGTCCTGGGGCAGGTTGCAGATAATCCTTGTAAATACTAACCACTTTTATATTATATAAATGAATATCTTTCCTCTCAAATGGAAGAAATGTTTTTGGCAAAAGAAAATGCATGTCATGTTTTTCTCCAGTATGTGTCTTCAGTGCATTTAAAGGCAAAGGCACTATAGTTCTGATGGATGGTTTCATTCTTCAACTGTTTAATGGGTTTTATGTATATCCAAATCTTCTTTTGGAGGTTCCTGGTAGCTGATTTGAGACACTCTCTTCCTATTTTTTCTTCCTTTTAAAAGAATATTTTTAAAAATATACTCTTGTATTATATCCCAATTGTAATTTTCCATCTCTCCCCTCTTCCACTCCTGCCACCCAACCGCTGTACTTTCCTGATCCACCCTCATTTCCTTACCCCCTCATAAAAGAGCAGGAACAGCAATCAAATATGGCATAATAAATGACAATAAGTTTGATGGCTTGTATATGCTTGCTCCAGGGAGTGGCACTATTAGAAGTTGTGACCCTGTTGGAGTAGGTGTGTCACAGTGATTATGGGCTTTAAGACTCTCATCCTAGCTGCCTGCAAGTCAGTATTGTGCTAACAGCCTTCAGATGAAGATGTAGATCTCTTAGCTCCTTCTGCACCGTGACTGCCTGGATGCTGCCATGTTCCCTCCTTGATGATAATAGACTGAACCTCTGAACTTATAAGCCAGTCTCAATTCACTGTTGTTAGTAAGAGTTGCATTGGACATGATGTTTGTTCAGAGCTGTATAAACTCTATGACAATGAGGCCAGTCATATACCATTACATCAAGGCTGGACAGGACAAACAAAAGGAGAAAAAGCATCTCACAAATAGGCAATAGAGTTAGGGACAGTCCCTGCCCCCACGGTAAAGTTTCCCACAACACCATCAAGCGACTCAGCCATAACTTATACACAGAGGACCTTTGTCTACTCTGATCATGACCCTGTTCTCTGCAAGCCTCCATGTGTCCTGGTCATTTGGTTCTGTGGGCTGTGTTCTCATGGTGTCCCTGGCCCCTCTGGTTTTTCTTTAATCCTCTTTTCCTCTTCTCCACAGGCATTCCCAAGTTTGCCTAATGCTTGGCTGGACTCTGTATCTGCCCTCATCAGTTGCTAGATGAAGTCTGTTTGGTCTCTTTGATGATGATTGTGCCAGGCTTCAGTCCCAGCACATTCTACAGGCAGGAGAACCTGAAGGTTGAAGATTTCGTGACTGGCTTGTGGCCCAGTCCCTTCATTTGATGCCTTCATTCATTACAGAAGACGGCTGGTTCAGGCTCCTTGTTCCCTATTATTAGAAGTCTTTACCAGGGTTACCCTCTTGAAGACAGGGAGAAGAGGTATGTGATGTGGAATAATTGGAGAGTAGACCTGGAGGGGGTAAAATCTGGATTGTAAAAAAAGATTAAAGAATAAATAAATAAATGAATAATAAAACCTAAAGAATAAAACAACATGATCATATCAGTAGTTAGTTTAAAAGGCATTGACAAAATCCAGTACTCCTTCACTATAAAAGTCCTGGGATATTCAGGGATACAAGAGTCATAACTAGGGTTGGGGATTTAGCTCAGTGGTAGAGCGCCTGCCTAGCAAGCACAAGGCCCTGGGTTTGATCCCCAGCCCGGGGGAAAAAACAAAGAGTCATAACTAAACATAACAAAGGCAACTTACAACAAGCCTATAGCTGACATTAAATTAAATGGAGAGACTTGAAGCAATTCCACTGAAATCATGAATAAGACAAGGCTGGCAACTTTCTCCATATCAATATAGTACTTCAAGTTCTAACTAAAAAAATGTGACAACAAGAGGAGATCAAGGAGATACAAATGGGCAAAGAAGTTATCACTATTTGCAGATGATATGATAGTATACATAAATGACCCCAAAATTCTACCAGGGAACTTCTATAGCTAGTAATGTCTCAAATCTTTAATTTTATAAATTGGATCTTATCTCTGTGTTGGTTAATTTGCCAAAAAGATTATCAGTCATTTTAAGTTTTTAAAAGAACCAACTCAGTTTTTCTTGATTTCTTACACACTTTTATTTCCATTTTAATTTTAGCCATTATTTTAATTTTCTCTTTCCATCAATTGTTTTTGGGTGTTGTTTATTTTTGTTTTGCCAAGATCTTTGAAACATATTTAAGTTATCACCATCTTTGTGTAGACACTTGATGTTTTCAACTTTCTTCTTAGGATTTGTTGTGTCCTAAATATATGCTGTCTTGGATTCTGTTGTTTCTAATTCTGTGCTAGGACTTGGGTGTCAAGGAATAATTGGTTGAGCTCTCTCTCTCTCTCTCTCTCTCTCTCTCTCTCTCTCTCTCTCTCTCTCTGTGTGTGTGTGTGTGTGTGTGTGTGTGTGTTTTAATTTCTAGTCATTTCTTTTCAGTAGAGAAATTTTAAATTGAGACTAGAGGACTAAATACAAGTACAGTTGAGGTGCCTTTTCCTCTGCAGATCCGGCATTCATGGTCTGAAACTCCCTGGTCTTCCTCTCACCATCAGATATTGCCTTGTGTAGTTGGGGCTTCTTTTGTTGAGACTATAGCTTTGCCTGTGAGTTGAGGAAATCTTAACATGCTCTTGGTCTTGCCTAGAGTCAGATCTGGTCTACATCCTGATTCTTTGTCTATAGCCTATAGCTGTTAGGAGATATAAAAATTCCAACAAACCTCTGTACCTTGCTACTAGTTAAATTCCGTTTCTATCGTGGGTTCCTAGCTTTCCATACAACTAATGCAAGATGTACTTCTCCATAAGTACCAATAGGCCTTACCGAGGCTTAGAGATGTTGTGACTCCTGTTTCTTCAGCAAATGCAGGAGCTGTTGTGTGATAAGTAACTTCTCCCATACCTGGGACCTATGGGTCTAACACAGGCTCAAATCTGATGACTATTCTGGGGCCTCAGTTTCTGCTGAGGCTTCTGGGACCTATGATCTCCTGCAACACTAATAGGCTTTATCCTGATTCAGAGCTGCTGTGCCCTCTGGGTCTCCAACATTGCTTGAAGCTACTGGGTAATCTGGAACTTCTTGCTTACTTCTGGGCTCAACTAGTAGTTAAATCTGTTTCATGAACTGGTTCTGCAGCTTCAATTGAAGTTTGTATAAGACATTTTTGGTTTTGTTTATAATATAATCTAAAAACACAGAAAAGCTAAAATACAAATTGTGTTATATCAAACTATCATTTTCTGTAAGGAAAGGAAATGATCAATTTACTTAAAAAATAATGAAAGAAAATAACTATGAATTGTACTTTTGACAAGGTACTAATATATAGTACATATAAGGAATTGATAGCTGTAATACCTAAATTAGTAAAAATGCTTGTATGTAAATATGAGGACCTTTAGTTTAGATACCCATTAAAAATCTAGCCATAGAAACATACTTCTGCAGCCCCAAAGCTGGGGAGGACAGATAAGAGGATATTTGGGACTTAGTTGAGGAAGATGTCTGAATTAAACCTTTGGCCTCCACAGGAACATGCACATGTTTGCGTGCACTCCATCCCACACATATATACATTCAGTCACACATGTTCATGCAAAGGGACACAAGTACATATATACATTAAACACAAATACAAAAATGAAACATTGTAATATCAAAAGCCAAATGGTGGGATAGAAATCAGCAATGGAAACAGTCATATCTCAAAAGAAGATATTCACAAAGCCAGTAAGTGTGTAAGAAAATGTTCAGCACCAATAATAATAAGGGAGAGGCAAACAAGACCCATAGAAGTTATCTTGAAATTTCAGAAAAAGATTTTACCAAATGGGGATAATGAGTGCTTGTTAGGAAGTACAGGAAAGGGCATCTGTATACTATTTATGGGAGTGCAAATTTGAAAAAAACAGTATGAAAGTCAAAATATTAAAAATTGAGATATCATGTGATCCAACAATCCACTCCTGTACACATAATAAAAGAAATGAAATGAATCAGAGGTATTACCATTCGCAGGTTCATTGCATCACTATACACGACATTCAATAAGTGTCCATAACCATAAGCAGCCCAAGTGTCCATCACCTGTTCAATGCAAAGGAGTAAGTTGTAGATATTAGATATTATTTACTTATAAAAGGATTGAAATTCTATCAGCAGAGTAAACCAGTGAGTAAACCTGGAGATTATCCACACACAGAAAAGCTACTGCACTTTGTTAGTGAATTTACAAACTGTTGATTCATAGAAATTCAGAATTGAATGGTGGACATTAGATGTTATGAAGGGGAAGATAGAACTAAATTATTAGAACACAGTAAGACGTTCTATAATGCCACTTACTGTGCAACAGGAATGAAAAGCTAGTGATGGTGAACTGTGTATTTCAAAAGCTAGAAGAAAAGGTTTCCAATGTGTTCATTAATAACATGTTTCAGGAAATATGTACTTGCTATGATCTAATACATACATATATATCAAATGGAACATCATATAGTACTCTGCAGTTATATGTTCAAATATGTGTGTTTTAATGTCTCAGTTGAGATTATAAATTTAATTACCAATTCTGAAAGCTTTTATATTATACAACAATTAGATTATAGCATGTAAACATAACATGCAATTGCTTATTTAGATAGGTGGGGCACTGCGGTATATTTAATAGTGCCCTGTTTTATTGTGTGGGGACTCTGGTGTCATTTGATTCATCTTTTCTTCAAGAATTTAGTTATAAAATTTTCACATTGGCTTTCTGCTCTTCCTTGTTCCAGCGACAGCTACATCTTCTCATGCAGTGCCAGCCTTCACCCGTAGACAAGATGGTGAAGGTTGGTGTGAACAAATTTGGCTGTATTAGATACCTGGTTACGAGGGATGCCTTCTCTGCATTGCAAAGTGGAGATTATTGCCATCAATGACCCCTTCATTGACCTCAACTACATGGTCTACACGTTCCAGTATGACACTACCCATGGCAAATTCACAGCACAATTAAGATTGAGAATGGAAAGCTTGTCATTAATGGGAAGCCCATCACCATCCTCCAGGAGTGAGATCCTGCTAACATCAAATGGGGTGATGCTGGTGCTGAGTATGTTGTGGAGTCTACTGGTGTCTTCACCCCATGGAGAAGGCTGGGGCTCACTTGAAGGGTGGGGCCGAAAGGGTCATCACCTCCGCCCCTTCTGCTGATGCCCCATGTTTGTGGTGGGTGTGAAGCATGAGAAATATGACAATTCACTCAAGATTGTCAGCGATGCATCTTGTGCCACCAACTGCTTAGCCACTCTGGCCAATCCATGACAACTTTGGCATCATTGTGGAAGGGCTCATGACCACAGTTCATGCCATCACTGCCACTCAGAAGACTGTGGATGGCCCCTCTGGAAAGGTGTTGTGGGGCAACCTAGAACATCATCCCTGCATCCACTGGTGCTGCCAATGTTGTGGACAAGGTCATCCCAGAGCTGACCGGGAAGCTCACTAGCATGGCCTTCTGTGTTCTTACCACAAATGTATCCATTGTGGATCTGACATGTTGCCTAGAGAAACCTGCCAAGTATGATGACATCAAGAATGTGATGAAGCAGGCTTCTGAGAGCCCACTAAAGGCTATCCTGGCCTACACTGAGGACCAAATTGTCTCCTGTGACTTCAACAGCAACTCCCATTCTTCCACCTTTGGTGCTGGGGCTGGCATTGCTCTCAATGACAATTTTGTAAGCTCATTTCCTGGTATGACAATGAATATGGCTACAGCAACAGGGTGGTGGACCTCATGGCCTACATGGCCTCCAAGGAGTAAGAAACCCTGGACCACCCACCCCAGCCCAGCAAGTATACTGAGAACAAGAGAGAGGCCCTCAGTTGCTGAAGAGTCCCCATCCCAACTCAGCCCCCGACACTGAGCATCTCCCTCACAATTCCATCCCAGACCCCCATAATAACAGGGGGGAACTAGGAAGCCCTCCTTATTCTTGAATACTATCAATAAAGTTCCCTGCAAAATTTATTTTTCAGACCATACTTAATTGTAATATACATTGTATGTTATGATTCTGGGCACATGAATAGTTCAAGATCATGCTATGCTTGATTTCTTCTAACTCTATCATTTATTAGTAATGACTACTTATATTTAATTCCAAAAGAAAAAAAATGTGGAAAATTTTCTTGCAATTTAGGTAAAAATTGTGTGGAACAGTTACACTGGAGGTGTCATTATAAAACGTTTCCTTAATTATACTAAACAAATTGATATATTTACATTGTTTTATTCAAGGTTTATCATCTATAATTATGAAAGAAGAAATGTGATTAATAAATTGTCAGTTCATTTTGTAATACCTTAAAGTGCTTTAGCATATTTTAGCATATCATTTTTAGAGCAGCAAATATCTCTAATGTATAGCATTAATAAATGGTGATAGGCGTCACTGTAAACACCGCATCTGTTGTAAACAAAAGTTACACCAAAGACAGCCATGTAGCAGTTCAGAAATTCCATGGTAGTGAAAACAGAGGCCTTCAGAATCATCGGGAGCATATTTTTCTAGTTGAACTTTTGCACTTGGAGAATATTTTTCTTATAGATAAACTATTTACTGAGTTTAAGAGATTAACACCATGTATGTGACATTGTGAAACACTAGAAAGAAAATATTTATTTATATTTTATCTGAGGGAGAAGATTTGGGGGACAAAGGCTATGATAAAATTTTATGTATCTAATCCTAGTCAAGTATTACCACAAAACATAATTAAACACAAATTGAAATTAATTATCAAATGATTTGTCTTAAATGATAATTTTATATCTTGAGTAAAATTTGTACTCTGAAAAATATGTTTAAATATTAAATATATGTGATAAGCCAAATATATTGGCTTTTGTTATTGTCTCTAATGGACAATTATAGGTTTAGAAGCTAACATTATAAAATTCCCTTGCTTGTAAAATCATTGTGTATGTATTCTGTGTTATCATACAAGGCAGACACAACATAGACTAACTGCAAGTAGGACTTCCCTCTTACTATGTGAGAAATACGACAAAATATTTTAATTTCCTTTTCTACATAAGAGAGAGCATAACTATACAACATTTTTAATTGAATAAAAATAAACATAACCCCACTATATGTTCCAGTTGGGTTTCTGTTGCTGTGATAAATAGTGGCCAAAAGCAACTTGAGTAGGAAAGTGTTTATCAGGACAGGAACTCAAGACTGAGACCTGAAGGCAGGAACTGAGATAGAGACCGAATGGAAACCCTTACCCTGGCTTGCTCAGATTGCTTTCTTATACATCCCAGGAGAACCTGTCTAGTGATGACTTTGCCGATGTTGGACTGGGCATGCTTACATCAATTAGCTATAAAGAAAACACCTCAGAAATTGTTCACAGGCATATCCGATGGAGGCAATTTCTTAATTGTGATTGCCTTTTTAAGTATGTCTAGCTTTGTGACAAGTTGACCAAGCTAACCAGGACAGTATCTCAACACATTTTTTTTTTAATTTAGAAGATATTTAATTTCACTTCTAATATTCCATATACTTCAACTTGTGACTACCAAATTCCCAATTTTGTTAGGAACCAACAATTTGATGGTCTTAGAATCAGATTTTTAAGTTAAGAAGGAAAGAGATGACTGGGAAGAGATGAGTTTGTTTCATCTTCTAATCTTGTTAAACACATGGGGCCACACACCCTGTGCTGGGAACAACTTTGGCATTCCATGACTTCCAATAAGCATGCAAGTGAAAGCAACTTTTACTCCTCTGATGATGATCTAATCACGATTAGGCTGAACTCAGAGTGTTGTTAACTATTCCAAAGCTGGGCTTGGAAGCTTATAGCCTCCATACAATCTAGTCTTCCAAGCATATTAATTCAATCTGGTTTGTCTTGGCTTCTGACTGAATTGCTCTATTTGGTCTCACATTAACTCTGTCAATCTGTTCTAATCTGGTTCCTTTATATTCTCTGGCTTTAACTGTTTCTGCAGGCTTGCACTGAACTGCATGAAGTCATGAAGGAACTAAACTGCACTGCATTGCACTCACTGTTCTGACTCCATAGTGACTCACTCTGGGTTCTTTCCTGTGCTGTTCTCAGGAGAGTGGAAGTATCCTATCTCTGACTCATTCTGTCAAATCTTTCTCTGATTCATCACTTTGTCTCACTTTTAATTAGAAGTTACCTTCAAGCAAAAGTGCTTCCTTCTACAAACCAACCCTCTCTACATTGTTTGGTATTAAAGGTATGTACTCAGAGCATTTATGTCCAGCTACAGGGATTAAAGGTGAGTCCTCTACACATATAGTTTCTACAGGCTTGCCTTCAGAAAGGGATAGAATTCTCACCAGGAAATCATTACTTTAGTTTGAGAGGGTTTTTGAAGAACCATTTTATAGTACTATAGAACTATAATTTAAAGCAATATGGTGATTTAATAGTAGCGAAAGTCTTCTTATATTTTCAAATGGGAATAAATCAGTAAACTTTGAGCTTAGGCATGAGACATTTCACTGGTTAGATGATGGCCATTAAGACCCTGTGGTCATCTCTAAAAGAATTAATATTACTGAGCTTGTCAGAACAGACACTTAATGTGGAGACATTAGAAATGAACAAAATCTACAGATTCACCCACATACTGCCAGCCTCTGTGAGGCGTCTTTTGTCCTTGGTTTCATTTTCTGAACCTTTAAATATAATTTTTTTTTTACTGTATTTTTTTTTATTAACTTGAGTATTTCTTATGTACATTTGAGTGTTATTCCCTTTCCTGTTTCCAGGCAAACATCCCTTCCTCCCCCTTCCTTATGGGTGTTCCCCTCCCCACCCTCCCCCATTGCCGCCTCCCCGACAGTCTAGTTCACTGGGGTTCAGTCTTTTAACAGGACCCAGGGCTTCCCTTCCACTGGTGCTCTTACTAGGATATTCATTGCTACCTATGAGGTCAGAGTCCAGGGTCAGTCCATGTATAGTCTTTTAGGTAGTGGCTTAGTCCCTGGAAGCTCTGGTTGCTTGGCATTGTTGTACATATGGGGTCTCAAGCCCCTTCAAGCTCTTCAGTTCATTCTCTGATTCCTTCAACGGGGTCCCTTCTCAGTTCAGTGGTTTGCTGCTGGCATTCGCCTCTGTATTTGCTGTATTCTGGCTGTGTCTCTCAGGAGAGATCTACATCCGGCTCCTGTTGGTCTGCACTTTTTGCTTCATCCATCTTGTCTAATTGGGTGGCTCTATATGTATGGGCCACATGTGGGGCAGGCTCTGAATGGGTGTTCCTTCAGTCTCTGTTTTAATCTTTGCCTCTCTCTTCCCTGCCAAGGGTATTCTTGTTCCCCTCTTACAGAAGGAGTGAAGCATTCACATTTTGATCATCCGTCTTGAGTTTCATTTGTTCTAGGCAACTAGGGTAATTCAAGCATTTGGGCTAATAGCCACTTATCAGTGAGTGCATACCATGTATGTTTTTCTGTGATTGGGTTAGCTCACTCAGGATGATATTTTCCAGTTCCAACCATTTGCCTACGAATTTCATAAACTCGTTGTTTTTGATAGCTGAGTAATATTCCGTTGTGTAGATGTACCACATTTTCTGTATCCATTCCTCTGTTGAAGGGCATCTGGGTTCTTTCCAGCTTCTGGCTATTATAAATAAGGCTGTGATGAAATATAGTGGAGCACGTGTCTTTTTTATATGTTGGGGCATCTTTTGGGTATATGCCCAAGAGAGGTAGCTGGATCCTCAGGCAGTTCAATGTCCAATTTTCTGAGGAACCTCCAGACTGATTTCCAGAATGGTTGTACCAGTCTGCAACCCCACCAACAATGGAGGAGTGTTCCTCTTTCTCCACATCCTCGCCAGCATTTGCTGTCACCTGAGTTTTTGATCTTAGCCATTCTCACTGGTGTGAGGTGAAATCTCAGGGTTGTTTTGATTTGCATTTCCCTGATGACTAAAGATGTTGAACATTTCTTTAGGTGTTTCTCAGCCATTCGGCATTCCTCAGCTGTGAATTCTTTGTTTAGCTCTGAACCCCATTTTTTAATAGGGTTATTTGTCTCCCTGCAGTCTAACTTCTTGAGTTCTTTGTATATTTTGGATATAAGCCCTCTATCTGTTGTAGGATTGGTAAAGATCTTTTCCCAATCTGTTGGTTGCCGTTTTGTCCTTGACCACAGTGTCCTTTGCCTTTGCACAGAAGCTTTGTAGTTTTATGAGATCCCATTTGTCCATTCTTGATCTTAGAGAGCATAAGCCATTGGTGTTTTGTTCAGGAAATTTTTCCAGTGCCCATGTGTTCCAGATGCTTCCCTAGTTTTTCTTCTATTAGTTTGAGTGTGTCTGGTTTGATGTGGAGGTCCTTGATCCATTTGGACTTAAGCTTTGTACAGGGTGATAAGCATGGATCGATCTGCATTCTTCTACATGTTGACCTCCAGTTGAACCAGCACCATTTGCTGAAAATGCTATCTTTTTTCCATTGGATGATTTGGGCTCCTTTGTCAAAAATCAAGTGCCCATAGGTGTGTGGGTTCATTTCTGGGTCTTCAATTCTGTTCCATTAGTCTATCTGTCTGTCTCTGTACCAATACCATGCAGTTTTTATCACTATTGCTCTGTAATACTGCTTGAGTTCAGGGATAGCGATTCCCCCTGAAGTCCTTGTATTGTTGAGGATAGTTTTAGCTATCCTGGGTTTTTTGTTATTCCAGATGAATTTGCAAATTGTTCTGTCTAACTCTTTGAAGAATTGGATTGGTATTTTGATGGGATTGCATTGAATCTGTAGATCGCTTTTTGGTAAAATGGCCATTTTTACTATATTAATCCTGCCAATCCATGAGCATGGGAGATCTTTCCATCTTCTGAGGTCTTCTTCAATTTCTTTCTTCAGAGTCTTGAAGTTCTTGTTGTACAAATCTTTTACTTGCTTGGTTAAAGTCACACGAGGTACTTTTATATTATTTGGGTCTATTATGAAGGGGTGTCGTTTCCCTAATTTCTTTCTCGGCTTGTTTCTCTTTTGTGTAGAGGAAGGCTACTGATTTATTTGAGTTAATTTTATACCCAGCCACTTTGCTGAAGTTGTTTATCAGCTTTAGTAGTTCTCTGGTGGAACTTTTGGGATCACTTAAATATACTATCATATCATCTGCAAATAGTGATATTTTGACTTCTTCTTTTCCGATCTGTATCCCCTTGACCTCCTTTTTGTTGTCTGATTGCTCTGGCTAGAACTTCAAGAACCATATTGAATAAGTAGAGAGAGAGTGGGCAGCCTTGTCTAGTCCCTGATTTTAGTGGGATTGCTTCAAGTTCTCTCCATTTAGTTTAATGTTAGCCACTGGTTTGCTGTATATGGCTTTTTACTATGTTTAGGTATGGGCCTTGATTCCTATTCTTTCCAGGACTTTTATCATGAAGGGTGTTGAATTTTTGTCAAATGCTTTCTCAGCATCTAATGAAATGATCATGTGGTTTTGTTCTTTCAGTTTGTTTATATAATGGATCACGTTGATGGTTTTCCAGATATTAAACCATCCCTGCATGCCTGGATGAAGCCTACTTGATCATGGTGGATGATTGTTTTGATGTGCTCTTGGATCGGTTTGCCAGAATTTTGTTGAGTATTTTTAAGGCCGATGTTCATAAGGGAAATTGGTCTGAAGTTCTCTTTCTTTGTTGGGTCTTTTTGTGGTTTTAGGTATAAGAGTAATTATGGCTTCATAGAAGGAGTTCGGTAATGCTCCATCTGTTTCAATTTTGTGGAATAGTTTGAATAATATTGGTATGAGGTCTTCTATGAAGGTCTGATAGAATTCTGCACTAAACCCGTCTGGACCTGGGCTCTTTTTGGTTGGGAGACCTTTAATGACTGCTTCTATTTCCTTAGGAGTTATGGGGTTGTTTAACTGGTTTATCTGTTCCTGATTTAACTTCGGTACCTGGTATCTGTCTAGGAAATTGTCCATTTCCTGCAGATTTTCAAGTTTTGTTGAGTATAGGCTTTTATAGTAAGATCTGATGATTTTTTGAATTTCCTCTGAATCTGTAGTTATGTCTCCTTTTTCATTTCTGATTTTGTTAATTTGGACACGCTCTCTGTGTCCTCTCGTTAGTCTGGCTAAGGGTTTATCTATCTTGTTGATTTTCTCAAAGAACCAACTTTTGGTTCTGTTGATTCTTTCTATGGTCCTTTTTTTTTCTACTTGGTTGATTTCAGCTCTGATTTTGATTATTTCCTGCCTTCTACTCCTTCTGGGTGTTTTTGCTTTTTTTTGTTCTAGAGCTTTTAGGTGTGCTGTCAAGCTGCTGACATATGCTCTTTCCTGTTTCTTTCTGCAGGCACTCAGCGCTATGAGTTTTCCTCTTAGCACAGCTTTCATTGTGTCCCATAAGTTTGGGTATGTTGTACCTTCATTTTCATTAAATTCTAAAAAGTTTTTAATTTCTTTTCTTTTATTTCTTCCTTGACCAGGTTATCATTGAGTAGAGCATTGTTCAATTTCCACGTATATGTGGGCATTCTTCCCTTATTGTTATTGAAGACCAGCTTTAGGCCGTGGTGGTCCGATAGCACGCATGGGATTATTTCTATCTTTCTGTACCTGTTGAGGCCTGTTTTTTGACCAATTATATGGTCAATTTTGGAGAAAGTACCATGAGGAGCTGAGAAGAAGGTATATCCTTTTGCTTTAGGGTAGAACGTTCTATAAATATCCGTTAAGTCCATTTGGCTCATGACTTCTCCTAGTCTGTCTACGTCTCTGTTTAATTTCTGTTTCCATGATCTGTCCATTGATGAGAGTGGGGTGTTGAAGTCTCCTACTATTATTGTGTGAGGTGCAATGTGTGTTTTGAGCTTTAGTAAGGTTTCTTTTACGTATGTAGGTGCCCTTGTATTTGGGGCATAGATATTTAGGATTGAGAGTTCATCTTGGTGGATTTTTCCTTTGATAAATATAAAGTGTCCTTCCTTATCTTTTTTGATGACTTTTAGTTGAAAATTGACTTTATTTGATATTAGAATGGCTACTCCAGCTTGCTTCTTCCGACCATTTGCCTGGAAAGTTGTTTTCCAGCCTTTCACTCTGAGGTAGTGTCTGTCTTTGT
The DNA here is from genome assembly GCF_011064425.1 of Rattus rattus. Lineage (NCBI taxonomy): Eukaryota > Metazoa > Chordata > Mammalia > Rodentia > Muridae > Rattus > Rattus rattus. The sequence goes on from NC_046160.1 coordinate 63,614,756, forward strand.
CTCTGAGGTGTGTTTCCTGTAGGCAGCAGAATGCAGGGTCCTCGTTGCGTATCCAGGTTGTTAATCTATGTCTTTTTATTGGGGAGTTGAGGCCATTGATGTTGAGAGATATTAAGGAATAGTGATTATTGCTTCCTGTTATATTCATACTTGGATGTGTTATGTTTGTGTGCTTTTCTTCTCTTTGTTTTGTTGCCAAGACGATTAGTTTCTTGCCTCTTCTTGGGTATAGCTTGCCTCCTTATGTTGGGCTTTACCATTTATTATCCTTTGTAGCGCTGGATTTGTAGAAAGATATTGTGTAAATTTTGTTTTGTCATGGAATATCTTGGTTTCTCCATCTATGTTAATTGAGAGTTTTGCAGGATACAGTAGCCTGGGCTGGCATTTGTGTTCTCTTAGGGTCTGTATGACATCAGTCCAGGATCTTCTGGCCTTCATAGTTTCTGGTGAAAAGTCTGGTGTGATTCTGATAGGTCTGCCTTTATATGTTACTTGACCTTTTTCCCTTACTGCTTTTTAATATTCTTTTCTTTATTTTGTGCTTTGGTGTTTTGACTATTATGTGACGGAGGTGTTTTTTTCTGGTCCAATCTATTTGGAGTTCTGTAGGCTTCTTGTATGTTTATAAGCATCTCTTTCCTGAGGTTAGGGAAGATTTTGTCTATGATTTTGTTGAAGATATTTACTGGTCCTTTGAGCTGAGTCTTCACTCTCTTCTATACCTATTATCCTTAGGTTTGATCTTCTCATTGAGTCCTGGATTTCCTGTATTTTTTGGACCAGTAGCTTTTTCCGCTTTACATTATCTTTGACAGTTGAGTCAATGATTTCTATGGAATCTTCTGCTCCTGAGATTCTCTCTTCCATCTCTTGTATTCTGTTGGTGAAGCTTGTATCTACAGCTCCTTGTCTCTTCTTTTGGTTTTCTATATCCAGGGTTGTTTCCATGTGTTCTTTCTTGATTGCTTCTATTTCCATTTTTAATTCCTTCAACTGTTTGATTGTGTTTTCCTGGAGTTCTTTTAGGGATTTTTGTGACTCCTCTCTATGGGCTTCTACTTGTTTATTTATATTTTCCTGGAATTCTTTTTAGGAATTTTTGTGATTCCTCTCTGTAGGCTTCTACTTGTTTATTTATGTTTTCCTGTGTTTCTCTAAGGGAGTTCTTCATGTCTTTCTTGAAGTCCTCCAACATCATCATCAAATATGATTTTGAAACTAGATCTTGCTTTTCTGGTGTGTTTGGATATTCCATGTTTGTTTTGATGGGAGAATTGGGCTCCGATGGTGCCATGTAGTCTTGGTTTCTGTTGCTTGGGTTCCTGCGCTTGCCTCTCGCCATCAAATTATCTCTAGTGTTACTTTGTTCTGCTATTTCTGACAGTGGCTAAACTGTCCTGTAGGCCTGTGTGTCAGGAGTGCTGTAGACCTGTTTTCCTCTCTTTCAGTCAGTTATGGGGACAGAGTGTTCTGCTTTTGGTGAGTAGTTTTCCTTTCTACTTGTCTTCAGTTGTTCCTGTGGACCTGTGCCTTGAGTTCACCAGGCAAGTCACTTGCAGCAGAAAAGTTGGTCTTACCTGTGGTCCCGAGGCTCAAGTTCGCTCGGGGGGTGCTGCCCACGGGCTCTCCGCGGTGGCAGCAACCAGGAAGATCTGCGCCTCCTCTTCCGGGAGCCTCAGTGCACCAGGGTTTCAGATGGATTCTGGTGCTTTCCTCTGGAATCAGTAATGTGTGCAGAGAGCAGTCTCTTCTGGTTTCGCAGGCGTGTCTGCCTCTCTGAAGGTTTAGCTCTCCCTCCCACGGGATTTGGGTGCAGAGAACTGTTTATCCGGTCTGTTTCCTTCAGGTTCCGGCGTGTCTTAGGCAGGGCTCCTGCTGCCCTGGGCCCTCCCCACAGGAACCCAGAGGCCTTGTACAGTTTCCTCTTAGGGTCAGGGGTTGTGGGCAGGGGTGGGCAGTGTTGGTGGTCTCTTCCGCTCTGCAGCCTCAGGAGTGCCCACCTGACCAGGCGGTGGTATCTCCCACGGGTTCTGGGAGCAGAGAGAGCTGCTGCGGGCGGGATCCGGGTGTGGGACTTCCGTAAACACAGGGCGTGCCTGGTTCTAGAGGGATTCTGCCTCTGTTGTCCCGATTCCACCAGGCAAGTCACTTGCAGCAGATAAGTTAGTCTTACCTGTGGTCCCGAGGCTCAATTTTGTTTGCGGCGGAATGCGGCATAGGTGTTCTTGG